>NW_022589718.1:37314272-37418270 GCF_004348235.1 Phoca vitulina | reverse complement strand
AGAAGAAGAAGAAGAAGAAGAAGAAGAAGAAGAAGAAGAAGAAGAAGAAGAAGAAGAAAGAAGAAGAAGAAGAAGAAGAAGAAGAAGAAGAAGAAGAAGAAGGTGACATCATGTGCCCCAGAAACAGCTTTTCTCACTTCACCATCTTCCATGTGTTAAGATGTAGAACTTATCCAGAGGGTTATTATAAGCAGAATTATTTCAGAAAATCCACACTTTCCAATAAAGATTTTGTATTTTTTTCCCTTAACACACTCCTCGTGTCTGTATTTTACCTCATGGAAAGACTCTCTACTGCCATGCCCCCAGCTCTCCCAGCTGGGCTACAAGAAGCCACCTTGCTGGGTAGCATATACCACCACTTTGTGAAATGTCCCGTTCATCAGAATGTTGGACTGTCCTAAGAAGTCCAGGGCTCTAAGCTTCAGTCTCACTTTGAAAATTTTCTGAAATCCTGAGCCAAATCCTCATCTTCTTTCTCATCAAATAAATGAAGGTCTTGAATTTCCAGGAGCCTGACACTCTAGTTCCTTATTCTTGTTCTAGGCACACAATGCAAATGGTGCTTACTTCAGAGCACAGTCCCGGCCTTCCCTCTACAGTTTATTATAAGGTGGACTTCTGTGTCTTCTTCTGAAACGTAAGGGGGATGGTGCATCTCTTGAAAGAGCAGTACTAGGAGTGAACAACCTGCCCTAGATATAGCAGAAAGCATGCTTCTGGGCTGAGCTGTTGGGGAAAGTTGAACAGGTGTGGACTTTGCTCACGTAGAATACACTCCTGGTGTGGGGCATACTGCTGTGGTCCAAATGTTTGTGCCCCTCCCCCATTCATATGTTGAAGCCCTAACACCCAATGTGATGGTGTTGGGAGGGGAGGCATTCAGTAGGTGATTAGGGAATGAAATTAGTTCCTTGTTCAAGAGGTCAGAGAGATCCCTTGTCTCCTTTTGCGATCTGTGAGTGAGAAAATGCACCCTCACCAGAAACTGCATCTTGGACTTCTTAGCCTCCAGAACTGTGAGGAATAAATATTTGTTGGTTATAAGCTCCCCAAGACTGTGGTAATTTGTTATAGCAGCCTGGACAGACAAAGACATATACTGAAGGCATTTCCAGGTTTACATTTGTCTAATCCATGATTCTTTTAATAGGGAAGCCCTCACGCTTAGACAACATTGATTTTGGAGTTCAATGTGAGATCTAATCATCATTCTGAAACTTGTTATTGCTGTCACCTTGACAGGTTAAGATGTCTCCACACCTCAGGTTCCTCTTCTGTTTAATAAAGATGAAGTCTCCTGCCTCATGGAGTTGTGAGAGTAAATGAGATAACAAATAAAAGCCCCTGGGTGTGATGTCTGTCTCCTCTTGGACATGCAAAACACTTGAACAATACTTTGTAACAGGAGGGAGAACCTTCCAATTCTGGATTGCATTCACTGTGAAGTGTTATGGTGTCCCCTTTCCTTAGTTTATTCCCTTAATTTCACCACTGACAGGAAGCTGAGGAGGAAACTGTAAACACCCTGGATAGTCTCCAAGGAATTAGGACCAGGTCTTGTCATCTTAATTTCTAGCAGAGAAATTGGTACGTGTATAATCATTAAAAAAAAAAAAAAAACTAATAATAAATAAATAATAAAACAACCTACTAAAGAAAAGCCAATTATTTCTAGATTAAAAAATATATTTTAATAACAAACTCCCCATAAGATTATATATATACATATATAGAGAGACCATGAGATAATAATAGTAAGATAATCTTAAAGAATAAATGAATAAGCACATTGATTGTTTTTTTTTTTTTTTTAAAGATTTTATTTATTGGGGCGCCTGGGTGGCTCAGTCGTTGGGCGTCTGTCTTCGGCTCAGGTCATGATCCCAGGGTCCTGGGGTCGAGCCCCGCATCGGGCTCCCTGCTCAGCGGGAAGCCTGCTTCTCCCTCTCCCACTCCCCCTGCTTGTGTTCCCTCTCTAGCTGTCTCTCTCTCTGTCAAATAAATAAATAAAAATCTTTAAAAAAAAAAAAAAAAAAGATTTTATTTATTTATCTGAGAGAGAGAGAATGAGAGAGAGCGAGTACATGAGAGGGGGGAGGGTCAGAGGGAGAAGCAGACTCCCCGCCGAGCAGGGAGCCCAATGCGGGACTCGATCCAGGGACTCCAGGATCATGACCTGAGCTGAAGGCAGTCGCCCAACCAACTGAGCCACCCAGGCGCCCAGTACATTGATTGTTTTAAGTGCAAACAAGGGGCGCCTGCCTGGTACATTTGGTTAAACATACAACTCTTGGTTTTGGCTTAGGTCGTGATCTCAGGGTCATGAGATCAAGCCTTGCCTGGGAGTCTGCTTGGAATTCTCTCTCTCTCCCTCTGCCTCTGCCCCTCCCGCTCATGCTCTCTCTCTCTCTGTCTCTCTAAAATAAATAAATAAATAAAACTTTTTAAAAGTAAATGCAAATAAAGATGAGATAGCATTTTTAACTACCAAGTCAGCAAACATTTTTTTTTTTTTTTTATGTGCTAAAACTCCATGTTGGCAAAGCTGCTGCAGTCAAGGTATTCTTACAGACAACTGGTGAGCTGGACAAAGTGAAGCTTTTCTAAAAAACAATTTATTGCTGTGGGTGCAGAGTCTCGGCCAAAGAGTCCTAATTCTGACTATTTATAGAAGAAGAAACTGGGTAGAGGGAAAGAGGGAACCTGCTGGAACATCTCTCCGGCAACTCCTGGTACCCCGCCCCCCTCTTCTGTTTGGAAGACTGGTAGAAGCTGTTTACTACATGAACCTCAATATAAACTATTTGCATAAGCTCCTCAATATATACATGTGCCCTTTCAGAATAGATGAGCACAGTTAAGGATAGATTCCCTGATAACCATTTCTTCCCTGCAACCACAGACTGTTCAATGCCTCTAATCCGCGCACAGCATTCAGCAGCTGCTGAAACTCTTGAAGCCCAGATGGCATCTCTCAGCAGGAGCGCGCTCACGGTACCGGTGGCCCAGTCTTTATTCTTCCACACAAAGAATAGGAGCATATCTCTTTTCCATGACCCACGGGGAAGCTCAAAGGATTCCTAGCGGTAAGCATGCACACTGAGTGCTGGGGGCCTGGCTTCATGGGGCGGAGATGTAAAGCTTTCAGACGCAGGCTTGGTTCATAGCATCCCACCTGAGGGGGGCATCTGGCAGCCATGCCTTTTGAATAACGCAAGGATGAGCTGCACTGAAAGCCACGATTTCTTTCTCTAGTCTCTGCACAATTCTCAAACACACACTTCTCACTGGAACTCCAAAGCCCAATGGTTTGTCCGCCCCTCCAGCCATGGATGAGTGTGCATATGGGTGCAGGAGTATAGATCTTCCCTCATGAGGATGAGCAGGTACTGATTGGACAACCTCTCTACTCAGCTTTTGATAGTCAGCCCTGGCCAGTGATTTACCAGGATTATACCACAAAACCCCGGAAAGTTTGTCAGTTTGGCTTCAGCCATTGAGAATAAGACAACCTCCAATATTCTAGTGCACGGCAGGAGAGAGAAATCTATTTCTAGATTTTTTTCTTTATGAATTCTAATGGTGTTATCTGCTTAAAATAGTTTCCTCCTTCTTTACTTTTACCTTAATTTTTCTTATTTTGTAAGTACTATTATTTTGCTGTTTTCCCCCCAGTGCTTTGAGAAAGCCTCATTAATTCCATTAAATGGTATATTAAATCAAACTTAATGTGGTGATGAAAAAGGGACAGAATTGTAAAATCTTTACTTGGGAGTAATAAAATTTCTCTCTGAATGAGCCATCCTAAGCCACTTTTGAGTAATTAATTACAGGGCATTTTCTGAGAGATGCTGTATGAGGGAAACAGCAGAGCATGAAGAACCCCATGTAGCAATGGGCACTGTCTGATGAAAAAACACTGATAAATATAAATGCCGCAGACTCACATAGACACCTTCCTCTTCCCTTCATCCTCTACCATCACTGAAACCCACAAAAGCCAATTTAAAGGGGGGCGGATTTAGTGTATATTGTACATGTAGGGATTAGTCAAAAGCTTGAACAAACACCTGTTGTAAGGGATGGAAAAGCAAATATCTTCAATTTGAGGAGGCCAACATTGAAAGCAAAAATAAATTTAAATATAATGGCATCAGAGTTCCATAAAAGTTCAGATGAACCTGAAAGTGGATTTAACAGTTTGAAGCCACGATAGCCGAGGAGTTGACATACTGCTGAAATCACTTATCTTGCCTAAATCTAAGACAGTATCTGCCCCAACCTAAGATCTAAAACCACTCCTACGGGGTGCCTGGGTGGCTCAGTCGTTAAGCATCTGCCTTCGGCTCAGGTCATGATCTCAGGGTCCTGGGGTCGAGCCCCACATCGGTCTCCCTGCTCCACGGGGAGCCTGCTTCTCCCTCTCCCACTCCCCCTGCTTGTGTTCCTGCTCTCGCTGTGTCTCTCTCTGTCAAATAAATAAATACAATCTTATAAAAAAATAAATGAAACCATTCCTGCATTAAAAAAAAACAAAACTCTGCTCTCTTATTTTTGACCTTTTGTCTGATCTTCTTACCTTCTTACCTCCTTCCAATATACCCCCAAATTTTGCCATTAATAACTCACTTCATAAAAAAAAAAAACAAAAAAAAAACCACAGTGGGCAAATTCCCTATGAGTATAAATGTTCAACTGAGGCATGAAAACGTATGTTGTAGCACAGGCTTCTGTAAGCTGCCCTGGGGTAGCTTTTTTCTGGACTCGAGGTTATGAACTAAAGGTCTTTTAGGTTAGGTTTTCTAATTAGATCATTATGCAAAATATAAATTTTTTTAACTTTAGTTTGTGTTCTGAAAAGTGGAAGAAAAATCTTCCATATGATGAGATGTGGCAGACTAGAGAGAGCAAGGTTGTGTAGGAAAAATGACACGGTTTGGGTGTGGCAAGGTTGATATGCCTATTCCTAGATATGGAGCCAAGAATTTGGTTACCTGAGACTGGGGCAGGGGACCGACTCGGGGGTACTTATCAGCCTCCAGACTCTACTGAAAAGAGATGAGATAAACTGTGGTAACTGTTCTCAAGGAGCAATGCACATGGTGGAGCTCACCAGGACTGTCCCAGGACTGTATTAGATCAATGCTGCTTCCACATTCACACTGAGATATTTGCCTGTTTCACTGTGTACAAAAGCAGAGGTAGCTGACTAAAACTGCTGTGCCTCAGCATGAATCAAGACAGTGGCACCAAAAAGCCCTCATAACCACTGTGTTCCCCATGACACTTCAGTTCACTTAAGAATGCCAAGGATGAAGCAAGGAAAATAATTAATTTCATTAAATCTCAACCCTTCAGTGCATGTCCTTTCAGTGTGCTGCTTGGTGAAATGGGGAGTACTTATTAAGGACTTTGCTTCATGACAAAATATGATACTTGTCTTGAGGAGAAATACTTGCTCAGTTCTTCGATTTCGGAGATGCACTGTCTGCTTTTCCATGGAACACCACTTTTACTTGGAAGAAAGATTAACAGACCATGCTGAGAGTACTAGTTGTGGCTGCTGCATAATAACTTACCACAAACTCCAGCCTTAAACCAGCTACGGTAGATTGGCTCACAGTTCTGTTGGTCTGAAATCCAGGTGCAGCTCACTTGGGGTCTCTGACACTCAAAGAAGGAGACCCAGCTGGCTTCTCACCCGGGGGCCCTTGGGAGAACCTTCTTCCAGGTTCAGTCAGGTTGCTGGTGAAATCAAGATGCTGTGGTTGTTGGACAGAGGTCCCCATCTTGTTGTTGAGCAGGGATTCCTAATGGTCACCCACCATTCTCTGTCATGTGGCCCCATCCACCTTCAAGACAATGGAGAATCACCCTCATGTTGAATCTCTCACATGCACTGTCTCTTGTCCTAGGAAGGGCCCCTGGGAAGGGTTCATGTGAGGAAGGGAGCGAATGTCCCTTTTTTGAAACCAGCTGTGCCATAAAGTGTAACCTAATCAGAGGAGGGAAAAGACATTTCCACTCAATGGGTGTGTATGATACAAGATCATGGATCACTGAGCCATCGTAGAATAATGCTTATCTTCTGTTTATAGAAGCAATGTCCACAATAGCCAAACTGTGGAAAGAGCCAACATGTCCACTGACAGATGAATGGATAAAGAAGAGGTGGTATATACATACAATGGAATATTATGCAGCCATCAAAAGGAATGAGATCTTGCCATTTGCAATGACGTGGATGGAACTGGAGGGTATTATGCTGAGCGAAATAAGTCAATCAGAAAAAGACATGTATCATATGACCTCACTGATATGAGGAATTCTTAATCTCAGGAAACAAACTGAGGGTTGCTGGGTGGGGGGCGGGGTGGGAGGGATGGGGTGGCTGGGTGATAGACATTGGGGAGGGTATGTGCTATGGTGAGCGCTGTGAATTGTGCAAGACTGTTGAATCACAGATCTGTACCTCTGAAACAAATAATACAACATATGTTAAAAAAAAAAAAAAAGAAGATAGCAGGAGGGGAAGAATGAAGGGGGGGAAATCGGAGGGGAAGATGAACCATGAGAGATGATGGACTCTGAAAAACAAACTGAGGGTTCTAGAGGGGAGAGGGGTGGGAGGATGGGTTAACCTGGTGATGGGTATTAAAGAGGGCACGTTCTGCATGGAGCACTGGGTGTTATGCACAAACAATGAATCATGGAACACTACATCAAAAACTAATGATGTAATGTATGGTGATTAACATAACAATAAAAAAATTTAAAAAAGAATAATGCTTATCTTCAGATATTCAGATTTTCACAGTTGAGTACTAGGTGATACTTACTTGAAAATGAACAGTCAGCTATTGTCCCTGTAAGATAACTGGATAACATTTTTGCTGATGATGAAATTTAAGTTTTTAAGCAAATACTAGAATTTCAGAAATCCAGTATCTACCTTGATCTTTACAACTATTCAATATTTAGAGTTGTTTGAGGAAATAGTGATATTAACAAACATAATTTTTTAAAGATACTATACAATATCTACTTACATATTGATACCAACAAATGGAAAATCTGAATAACTCAGTGAACTAATAACTATATAATTATCTGTGCATAGTGCAATGAAACCAAACAAGGGTAAAATACCCATTCAAAAGGCAAAATTGACCAGTGGATTTTATTTTAATAGAGTATAAAAACTTTATATAGTTTAAGATTCTACATAGCCACTAATTTTTAGAAACACCCATTTATTAAGTTTGGTGTGGTATTAAAGAATATCTACTAATTATCTAAAAAGACTTAAAATATTTCTCTATTTTCCAAATATCTACCTGTTTGCACTCTGATTTTCTTCATTCATTGGCTTCAACCAAAACAATATGGCACATGTGTTTAATATAGAAGTAGATGTGAATACCAGCCTCTTCCTCCTACCCTAATGTTAAAATGTTTTGCAAAAATAGAAATTGGTGTTATTCTTTAAACAACTTTTTTTTGGTCTTTGTTTTTGGAAAATGTAGTTATTCTCATAAATCACGTCATTTTGTTAATTTTAATGGGTTTATTATAGTCAATTTAAATGAAATAAACATTTTTAAATTTCTCCAAATATAATTTCTAATATGTAAAACATCAGTAGCTATAATGCCCACACACAAAGGTGTTTGGGATTCTCAATAATCCTCATTCTAAGGGCTTGAGGACCACTGCTCCAGGCTATGAATGTAAACAGACAATGGAATGAGAACTGGTGTCTGAGTCACGCTTCATGTGCAAACAGGGCATTCACACTGATGTCATGGCTAGAATTCAGGAGTCTATGAACTCAAATAAGAAAAAAAAAATTACATTTTTACTTCAACTAACTTTAATTGAAAATAAGCCTTCCTTTCATTTATGACTAAAGGCAACAAACCATAATAATATTAGCAGTACTTATTACCAGGAGAAATCACAGATATTTTCTTATCATATTAAGCAGTTATCACAGATACCTCAAAATATTATTTTTTTAATTCAGAGTATCATGGCTATTAGACCCACCACTGGGTCCTGTTTAATAAAGAAGTACATACATCACTATTTACAAATTCTCTTTTAAATATATTGATGACTGTGGTTCAATACAACTAGTTTTGTTTGGTCTCCTATTATTTTATTTTATGCATTTATAAATGATACTCTAAGAATAAGACCACAAACTGCTCCAAACTACTAGAGTAGCCTGGGAGCAATGCTAAGAACCCCTGGCGTGGTGGTTGGGAAGATGAGTTTTCAGCAAGGGATGCTAAGGAGTGAGAAGCTACGAAAAGCAATAAGGGAGCTGGTTGTATCCCTGAGGCTATGTAAGGGGAATGTTTCAAGGAAACACAGCTTATAAACAAAGCTAAATTTCTGGGAAGGCCCTGCAAACTGAGGGCTGGGAATTGGTCATTGGATTTGGCAATGTGGAGGGCAATGATGACCTTGACAAGAGCGGTTTCATTCCCATGATGGGGACAGAGGCTTCACTGAGTGGGTCTAGAAACATGAAGATTCTAGATGACCAGTATTGACATCAACTCTGAAAATTTTTGTTGGAAAGAGAAGCAGAGAGTTAGGGTGGTAGCTGGTGGAGATTAAGGGGTCAGAGGGATGATTTTTTTTCCACTGGTTGTGTGTGTGTTAATGTATCCCTGACACCATATATCAAGTTTGTGTTTAATGGAAATGATCTAGAGGAGAAGAGAACACTGATGATTCAGGAGAGAGAAGGTGTCAGGGAAGGAGTGATGTCCTAGAATATAGCAAGAGATGGAATTCAGTGTACCATAGAGAGCTCGGTCTCAGAGAAGCAGAGGTGGTTGCCACGGCAATTGTAGGGACAACAGTGTGAGATGCTTGTGTCACTGCGTTCTTAGTGAGAACATTGGGAGAACTTGCGAGGACATAAAGACCATTGGCCAGGGACTGTCTTAAGGACTCTGACAGTATCTCAACCACCTATCCACCTGTAGTGGTTTTTAAAAGTATACCCACCCACATACAAATACATCCACAAGTTGTTTAACACTCCCATCAGAAAGTGCAGACCAATTCCCCTCCCCTTGATGGTGGGCAGGACCTTGTGACTCACTGTGCTGAGTAGAAAGAAAGTGGAAGTAATTGTAAATTTGGAGACTACGTCCCCAAAAAGACAATGCAGATTCCCACCTGCTCTTTCTCTCTCTGTCTCTTTCTGTCTGTCTGTCTGTCTCTATCTCTCTCTCTCTGATATCTCACCTCTTGGGAAATTATTAGCCATGTCATAAAGACTCTCAAGCAGCCCCTGGAAAGTTGCACTGCTATGGACTGAATGTCCCCCCAAATTCATATGTTGGAACCCTAATCCCCAATATGATTTGGAGATGGGGCCTTTGGCAGGTAATTAGGTCATGAGAGTGTAGCTCAAGAATGGGATGGGTGTCCTTATAAAAAGAGATACTGGAGAGCTTGTTCTCCCTCTCTACATATGAGGACACAGAAAGAAGGCAGCCATCTGCAAACCAGGAAGAGTGTTCTCACCAGATACTGCATTTTCAATACCTTAATCCTGGACTTCCCAACCTCCAGAACTGGAAGAAATTAATGTTTGTATTTTAAGCCACCTGGTCTATGATATTTTGCCAAAGCAGCCCAAACTGACCAAAGCACCCACCTAGTGAGGACTTGAGCTACTCTGCCAACAGCTATCAGGACACAGATGTGTCCTGCCAACAGTCATGCCGATGAGCCATCTTGGAATCAGGCCTTCCAGCCACAGCTGAGCCTTCAGATGGTAACCCTGGTCAACAACTTGACTGAAAATTTATGAGAAACTCTGAGCCAGAATGATCCAGCTAAGCTGTTTCTAGTGTCCTAACATACAAAATATATGGAATAATGAATGTTTGGGTTTAAATCACTAAGTTTAGGATCATATATTAGATTGCAATAGAACTACTACACCCCACCCTCTGCCTATGACATTGGTCTCTATGATTAAAGCAGCTGGATGAGTGCTGATGGTGCCTACAGTCAGCTGAATGTGTAGTCGGGTGGGATGTGTTAAGTTGGGGATTGCAGAGCCCTCTGTAACAGATGACTTTCTTACCAAATTTGAGTCCAGTGTTCCTGAATCTTCATGTTTTCAAGAGAAATAGGACACCTAGATATCTATATGAAGTTTCTTATAAGTATTGGCAACCATTCCTTTTTTATTTTATGCCAGAGTTGTGTGATCAGCTTGTGTTTTTGATTTATGAGAGGTGCAAGGTGTGCACTTACCTACAGGCTCTTGTAGAGATGGCAGAACTGGCCTGCCTGTTTCTGCCTCCTGAGCCTTACTTATCACTGTGCGCTCTGATGTAAATAGGCAGTTATGTGAGCACCTAATGTATTTTTAAAAAATCAGTTTAAGAGTTCTGCCAAGCACTGTATCCCTGGCCCAAAGATAGAGACCCTGTTCTCTCAGAAGGTCTCTGCCTCACGGCTGATGCAGATAACCAAACAATTACTAAACTGTGTAGTATTACATTTACTGATGCACATTCCATTAGAGAGCGTTTTGAACTCACACCGTAAGTATTTGTACTTATTTTTTTCATTTTATTTATCAATAGCATAGATCCTTTCTGATCTCACTATAAAGGTAGTAACATATAACATAAACATAAAATATAACATATAAATATAACACATTATTATTCCATAATATTCATTGTTATTTATGATACTTAGGATAAAAAAGGGATTCATTTTATTTATTTTTAAATTTTTTATTATTATTATTTTCGACACGAGGCTTGAACTCATGACCCTGAGATCAAGACCTGACCTGAGTTCAAGAGTTGGACACTTAATCAACTGAGCCACCTAGGTGCCCCAAAAAGTATTTCATTTTATTTTTTTTATTTTTATTTAAAATTTTTTTTTTAAGATTTTATGTATTTATTTGACAGAGAAAGACACAGCAAGAGAGGGAACACAAGCAGGGGGAGTGGGAGAGGGAGAAGCAGGCTTCCCACAGAGCAGGGAGCCCGATGTGGGGCTCAATCCCAGGACCCTGGGATCATGACCTGAGCCGAAGGCAAAAGCTTAATGACTGAGCCACCCAGGCACCCCAAGTATTTCATTTTAAAAAGATAGTTACTTTCATGCAGTGATTTGAATGTTTTATTTTAAATTTAGTTTATCCCAATATTTGGTTTTGATAGTTTCCTCAGATGAGAAAGCTCACTTCACAAAGGGAATTGTACATAAACTAGTTCAGCTTATTCCGTAGATCTACATAGATATTTTTCATGGACTGTAGGACTGCAATTGGTACTGATGTACTAGAAGGGAACACGGGAGTGAGAGTGTGTCACTCTGCTCCCTTGGGTGGGACCTCCCTTCCCTCTGGAAACCTTCACACTTGTGGGCTTCTTCTGTCTGACATACTAACATGGGGCTGATATTAGTGGTGTATTAAAAATGAAAGAAGCTCAAGACATTGGAACCGTGTGCACTGTTGGTGGAAAGGCAAAATGGCGCAATGCTATGGAAAACAGTATGGCATCTCCTCAACAAATTAAAGATTAAATTACATATGATCAAGTGATTCCACTTCTGAGTATATATCCAAAAGAATTGAAAGCAGAATTTCAAAGAGATATTTGTATACCTATGTTCCCAGCAGCACTGTTCACAAGCCAAGGGATGGAAGCAATCCAAGTGCCCACCAATGGATGAATGGATAAACGGAATATGGTCTCTCCATTCAAGGGGATATTATTCTGCCTTAAAAAAGGAAGGAAATCCTGACACCTGCTACAATATGATGAACCTGGAAGGCATTATACCACTCAAGGAAAGACAAAGACTGTATGTTTACACTTGCATGAGATAGCTAATCAAATTCATAGAAGGGCTAGAGGAGGGAAAATGGGGCCTTGGTGTTTAAGGGGACAGGGACTCTGTTGGGGAAGATGAAAAAGTTCTGGAGATGGATGGTAGTAGCAGTTGCACAACAATGAATTGGACTTAATACACTGACCTCCCTACTTAAACATGGTTAAATGGTAAATTTCATGTTTGGTTTATTGTACTACAATTAAAAATAACAATCAAAAGTTAATGAAGCTTACTTCCTTTCTTTCAAAATAAATGTGAGCATAGGTTTGAATATGTCCAATGCCTCTTCAGCAGCATGATTGGCTGTGCATCTCCTGCAGTGAAAGACTGGCTTGTGCATCTCTATCCCATAGCAGTGGTAGAGGGAACTCAGTTGAAAAGGGAAAAAAATGGAATCAGCTCCCTTTTAATCTTGCAAATTGTACAAGTTAAAATAACTTGAATGATCACCCTGTAGTCATAGAGCACAAGCATTAATACATCATTTCAAATGTCAGATATGATGTTTATTCAGAGCACTGTCTGATAATTTCCCACTAATTTTTCAAATAGCATCATTCCTTTTATTCAAGATTCATGGGCTAAAGCGGGACTATTTGTACCCACAGTTTTAAATACGCAATCTACTGCATTTTTAATCATGAATCATAAAATAATGTGAATTGACATCATCAAAATATTAGTAAGGCTTCCATGGTAGAATTTAATCTCTAGGGAGAGACCTCCCAGTCAACCAGCTAAGCTCTAATCCAAGAGCTGGTGATAATTCTCCATGCAATTTAAGGAAACCCACCAGAGAAATACAATTTTAGTACTTAAGTGGACAACCTTTCAGAAAATCGCATTATTGACTATTTGGCAAATACTTCCATGATGAGATTTACTACCATTCAAGGTGTAATTGCTGTCTTAAAACCACCTCAGGTTATGGAAACACTCTGCCCTGTCTTGCTTGTATGATAATGGAGCTTTCACTTTGGGAATGTTTTAATCTACTGGCCTAAGAACCCAATGGCAGTAGATCCTATCTTCTGGGGGACATTGGAACAAGACTTTTCAAATCTAGGTTCTGCCCATTCACTATCTCTAAGCTCAGTTATACTTAATCAATCCTGAGGCCCAAGTATCTGTACTTTAAAATGGAAATAATGTCTGCAACTAGAGTAAATGCCTCTCATGCTCCTAGAACTGGGGACAATAGTTTATCCCCAGCAAAGTGCATTGCAGACTCAGCACCAAGGGGCTCAAAGACCACCATGGCTGTGACCAGACCACACAGGACTATCAGACTTCATGATAACATATTTGAATCCATCAGTATGCTTTAGCATAGGAGAATGGGCAAAACACAGGGGGTTATTTGAAGAGATAAACCTTTCTAAAAACATTTTTTCCAGGATCTCCTATCACTTCTCACATCAATGTTCAGAGGAGAGAGATCTTTAGTCCAGGGGCTTCAAGCATACGTCACCCAGGCCCATTCCATCCCTCCTACTCTTCTGCCTTTGCTCCTCCCTTCCCTGTGAGACCCTTTCTTGTTTGCAAATGCATCTACTTGGAAGGAGACCATGTGGTCATTTTGCAGCTTCTAGTACTTCCATTCCCTGAGACAGTGATTCCACCAGAGAAGCAGATAATGTGGCTTCCTGTTTGTGTTTTTGGCTCCCCAAAATGTTACACGAGAGGGGAGATAGCTTGATCATACGGACTCCCTTGCATTTATGGCCCCCGACACAGTCATTTCTCTTTGTAGATAAATGAGCATCCTGGTGTCTCCTCAGGCTTTTTGACAATTTAATTAGAGGAATTCACTCACTCTGGGCCTGACCACCACTGAGCACTGACAGAATAGATCTTTGGGTGTACAGAACAAAGGATTCCATCCACGATACCTTTACAGATGCATTCTCCTTTAATGACTGATTTTTACTCTGGCCAGAGTAAATGTTAGTGGCCAGGATACTTGATATATCGTTTGCAACCTTGTATGCTGTTCGCTCTCAGCACCTACAAATACACCTTCTGCTCTCCAACCTCCAAAATGCTGCGATTTCCTTTTGAGGCATTGACCTTCCCTAGCATTTACTATCCTCATCAAAAGGCTTTGCCCTTATTCTGTTTTGTGGAGCTAGAAACTTCTCCAGTGTTCCATGTTGATAGAAGCAGCTAGGAGGTCACTCAGAGATGAAGCTCTTAACCAAATATTATGACATGTTCAAAAACAACCCTGTTTATATTATGCTGGATATTAAAAAAAATATGCTAGAGGTGATACGAGAAAGTGCTTTTAGCTTTTATAATAGGTAGAATAATTTACTGCTTCAAAGTCTCATTTCTTGCCAAGGGTGGCTTTTTTTTTTTTTCATCTTTTTAGGATGGAAAAATTATTTCAAACATAAACACAATTACAGATAAAAGGGTATCGAACCCACATGTACCCATCACTCAAGTGCAGTCATTACCAGCTCATAGTTGTTCTTTTGTTAACCTATAGCCTTCCCCAACCCAAGTTATTTTGAAGCAAACCTCAGACAGTAAGTTCATAAGTCCATAAATATTTCAGTGTACATCACTAGAAGATTAAGATGTCTTTTTTTTTTTTAAATAAATTACCGCAATTCCATGACAATGTAAACTCACAATCACCCCTTAATATCCTCAAATATCCAGTCAGGATTCAAATTTCTCTAATTATCTCGTTTTTAAAAAAATAATTACCCATTAGGATTCAAATGAGGTGCAGCTATTATAATTGGTTTTTATGTCTCTGAAGTCTTTTAAAATTCTATAGGTTCTTTTTTTGTTTCTTCCCTCCCCATCCACCCTGTAATTTACTTAGTGAACAAAATGAGCAGCGTGTTGCAAAGAGTCCCACACATAGACTTTGCTAATCATAGTCCCGTGCACATCTTCTGTGTGCTTCTGCATCCTTTGGCTGCCCTTTACATTGTCGGTCAGATAAAGCCTTGATAAGATTCAGGTTTGATTTTCTGGCAAGAACTCTTTGTAGATATGTTTCGTGTTTCTAACAGGAAGCACATGATGTAGGGTTTGTGTTTCCTTTTGTGATTTTAGGAGCTACTGATGACCATTATGTAGGTCCATTATTTCACTGGGGGCTAAAACACGGTGATGTTCTTTCTCCCAACCAGGCTAGTTATTATCACAACCAAGTTCACTGATGTTGGGTTTCTGAATGTGAGCTTGGGAGTTACACAAATCAATATTGAATTTGGGTTCTGCCACTTAATGAATGGTAGGTCCTTGTGAAAATCACTTAAAGTTTCTATTCCTCTCAGTATTGTAATGCAGAATGGTGTAATGTTTGTATCAACCTCCAAGGCTGATACTGTAGGACTTCATGAGATGATGCTCGCTCTATTCCTTCAAAAACTGATTCAGAAACAAGGACTTGGATGCAGTACATTTATTTGGGAATGGTCCTGCAAAGCACAAGTAAGGGAATGGGAAAGTCAAACAAGAAAGAGGAAAAATACTCAGTGATGAGTGAGATACTGTTTGGGGCACCTGGCCCGCAGCTCACCAAGGTTCCCTGGAGGCGGCCCTGTAGCATGAGCCTGGGAGGGGATTGAAGGTGGACAGATCTACCCACCCATTCCTTCCCCTCCCTGGGTGACAGGGCACTGCATTCCCAGAGCTTCCAGGCTGCTCTGTGCTGGGCAAGCTCCCAGAGCAAGAGAGCAAAATCCTCAGGCCAAGAAGCAGAGAGAAGAGGAGCTTGAGGAGAGACGCCGCCAGCACGAGAACTTCTGGCCTTGGCGGCAGGAAGGTCCAGGGGAGGCTGCAGGGACGTGACGGCACCCACAATGGCTTCTGCGAGCACATACAGCACTCCTCACGGTTCCTGGCATGCAGGAAAGGCTGCATCAGGCTTGGATGCCATGATGCGTGTGTATGAAGGGGTGCAAAACATGCCACCCCAAAATAGCCACTTTGGCATCTTGATTATTTTCAGTTGAAGGCACCTGAGAAACAGCAGATGCAGGATGGGGTCTCTGACTGCCCTCTTTCTACCTGAAAGCAGCTCATAACCTTTCCCATGAGAAAGGGCCGTCTCTGTACCAGGAAGAGACCAGTCTTGACACCAAACACTGGAACATGTTCAAACAAACCTGTTGAAATAACCATCTTCAGCTGGCTCTCCTTGAGTATTTCCGTCACTGTCCCACAATTTACTGCCCCTGGAGCTTTAAAACCTCTTTTCCTTTGTCTTGTTATTTCTCCACAAATGTATCACTCTTCGTTTAAAAGCGTATATAAGCTCTTGCTCCTAACCACTTTTTTGAGTTTTCATTTTTCCTGTGAAGGCTCCCATAGGCGCATAAACATATTAAATAAAATGCATATACTTTTCTCTTGCTTATATGTCTTAAGCCAGCTTTTTCCAGGCCCCAGTTACACAACCTAAGAGGGTAGATGGGAGTTCTTCCTCCCCTACATGTACCTATATTTATCACAGCCATTATGAGCTCTAGGGCATCACTTCACTTGGAAAAATAGTTTTTTGTTGGGGGGGTGATAATATATGGAAGGCTCTTTCTAGTATTCTTGTAATATCATAGATTTTTTTAAAAGTATTGAGTTCAGGGGCGCCTGGGTGGCTCAGTCGTTAAGCGTCTGCCTTCGGCTCAGGTCATGATCTCAGGGTCCTGGGATTGAGCCCCGCATCGGGCTCCCTGCTCAGCGGGAAGCCTGCTTCTCCCTCTCCCACTCGCCCTGCTTGTGTTCCCTCTCTCGCTGTGTTTCTCTCTGTCAAATAAATAAATAAAATCTTTAAAAAAAAAACAAAAGTATTGAGTTCAAGTTCACATACTATGAATCATTTTAAAGTGACTAATTCAATAGCATTTAGTATATTCACAGTGTTGTCCACCACCACGTCTAGTTCCAAAACATTTCCATCATTTCAAAGGAAAGCCCCTTACCCATGAAACATTTTCTCTACATTCCATTCCTCTCCCCTTCCCCTTGCAACCACCAGTCTGTGTTCTCTCTCTTACAGAGATAGACTTTTACTGAACGTCTGCCTATGAAGGAAGGAGATGAAGCACTAGCAAATTTCAGTGGAAATGGAGTGCAGCCTGGGGAGGAATGCTGGTAAGAGTTTGGGATTCACTAGCAGATATGTTGGTAGTAATGCCTGACTCTGCAGTCGCTCCGAGGAAACTGAAACACCCTGCTACAGGTGAATGCATCATAGGCCATGTGGACCACAGGGCTGGTTAGATTCCAGCTCTTCAGAATTTAATATGCGATTATTATTTTTTATAGTTTGTATTTATTTATCAGAGAGAGAGAAAGCACAAACAGGAAGAGTGGCAGGCAGAGGGAGAGGGAGAAGCAGGCTCCCCACTGAGCAGGGAGCCCGATGCGGGGCTTGATCCCAGGACCCTGGGATCATGACCTGAGTTGAAGGCAGACGCTTAACCGACTGAGCCATCCAGGAGCCCCTAATATGGGATTATTAAATGAGTGCAAAGCTCAGGAACAAAATCTGAAGCTGCAAATATATATTGAAAGAAATTTCATGTTAGAGTCAGGACCATCAGGCCAGCACCAATTGAGGAAGCACGAATTATGGATGAGTAGAAGTTATTTATAAAGCAGAGGATTTACATGTACAGGGTACAGAGATGCAATAGGATCATCAGTAATAACAATAACAACATTCATTGAGTACCTGTATTTTAGACAGGAAGGTTTTCCTTGATTTCTCACAACCTGGGAGTCCTGTTTTGTAAATGAAGGAATGCAGCCTTTCAGCGAGTAAGTAATTTTCCAACCTTGTTCAGCTCCATTGAGGAATAACTGAGGTTTATGACCAGTCAGCTGACTCCATACCCTTGCTCTTAATGAGCTTCGCAGATAGTTAAAGAGCAGTAGCAACATTATGGAAGGTGCACAGTGTACATTGTCTAAATTTGTTCCAGACAAATTTTACCAGCTCACATCAAACCCTCTTTCTTCTTAAGTTTGTTGAATGAGTTTCCATTCCTGGGGCCAGAAACACTTAGCAGAGATTGGTACCACAAGCGAAAGAGGGCCAGGGAGGACTGAGATCCCAGCGGAAGCCCCAGGCAGGCTCTGAGTGAGGGTCCCCTGTGGTGGTTGCCTTGGGAACAGGAATCTCCAGGAGGAGATTAACTCTATCATTTAGCAGTTTTGCCTGAGGCCACCTTGCAGGGCAAACACTTGATAGAGAGCTGCACTAATCTTTGGGAAAGCTTAACCTTTTGCTGAAATAACCTTGAGCAAGTCATTTAACCTCTGTGAATTCCAGGCTTCTGGTCAATAAACTGATGAGGTTGTCTTTCCAAGGACTTTTTCAGCTGTACCTTTCAATGACAAGCTAGTTATACTGGATCAAGTAGATTCTCGGGATAACAGCTTCACCAAGAAAACAAAGAGAATCATAAACCCAATAATGATAAATGGGCAATATTTCCTGGAAATCTGAAAACCTGGAGCATTCCATGCAGAGGCAGACTCTATGCTCTGGCACCACACCATGGAAACTGTGTTTTACCCACCCTCATGTTTAAGACCTTTTTTGTTTGTTTGCTTGTTTGAGCTACATTAGATCCTAAATGGATTTTTTTTTTTTTAAATAGAAAGAAAAACACAAAACACGCTGCCAGATGAGTTGAACCATATGGAATGAAAACTAAGAAGCCAAACTCTGAAGTGTCAGAATTAAACTTCGGAGTCCCAGGGATTTTAAGAGATGCCATACATTCTGCTCCATCTTGCCTTACCTCACATGATTGTCCATAAAGTGATTCAAAATTATTTTGAAATTGAATGTTAACTGTGAAATGTATCACAGATTTTATATTTTCTACTCACAACCTGCTTCAGGTAGTAGAGAATTTTTAAAATCTATTTTTGCTCAAGTGTGTGAGCATGCGCGTGTATGTGCATATACACGTGTGGGATAATGAAGAAACTCAGAAATACATACACACTGTTGAAGAGAATTTTATGTTAGCTTGTTATTGTTGGGTTCTAATGTAATAAATTAATATTTAATAAAAATACTTTATTATTTAAGATTATTGCACTACTGATCTACTGCTTACAACATTTAATTAATGTGTGTAATTGGAAGGCTGCATGTCATGTTGGGGTTGGACCTTTGGATTTCACGTTCGGCCTCTAACGCCAAATCCCCCGGGGTTATACGCGTGCCTGTTACACCTTCCCGTATCACCGTTACTCAACAGATTAGCAAAGGCTGTTGGATAATAAAAGAATGGTTTTGTCTGCTTGCTCAAGCAGAGAAAGACAATTATCATATGGTTTCACTTATTTGTGGAACATAAGGAATAGCCTGGAGGACATCAGGAGAAGGAAAGGAAAAATGAAGGGGGGGAAATCGGAGGGGGAGACGAACCATGAGAGACGATGGACTCTGAGAAACAAACTGAGGGTTCTAGAGGGGAGGGGGAAGGGGGGATGGGTTAGCCTGGTGGTGGGTATTAAGGAGGGCACGTACTGCATGGAGCACTGGGTGTTATATGAAAGCAATGAATCATGGAACACTACATCAAAAACTAATGATGTACTGTATGGTGACTAACATAACATAAAAAAAATTAATAATAATGTTTTGCCTTTGACTTGAAACACTGGCAATACTGCTCAATTTAAAAGTGTTTTCAATAGTAACCTGCCTAAGGCTGCTGGTGCTCCTTTGGTGGTGGGATCTCCCCCTGCACTACAATGGGGAACAGGGGGCAATGGTTACAAAGATACAGTGCCCCTGATTTCTACTATGAAAATACGTCTGAAGCACCTACTGCTACGGTAACAAGAAGACACTTGTAAGCAATTTTACCTTTGCAGTTAGAGACAGAAATCTGATTACTTGGCTGAGTCCTGCAGAATAACCTCTGTTCTTGTTCTAAGAACAATCACTCCCTAGTGGTGCCTAATGTGGGGGGAAGGAGGGAGATTATTTCTTTACTTCTTCCAATAGGTGGGACGGGTATGAACATGAGAGGAAATAAGGAAATAGGCCAGCAACTCTGGCCCTGTGGGTACACAGAGCACCTGCATAGCGCTTGCCAATAAAGAGCATCCCTCAGCTGATACATGCACAGGTCAGATTTCCCTCGAATAGGGCATGTGTTAATTGGCATATCGCTGATGGTCCCTTCATGTTTTCTTGTTTGATTTGGATATTAAGCGACATCACTCAACAAGGATCCTAGCTTGACTTACATCGAGATTAACTGGCAAGCTTTAAAAAAACACAAATTGTGTAAATACTGACTCAGAGTCACTAATCTTGGGATTCAATTTTAGAATGCATCTAGAGAACACTTATATGTGATTTAAAAAAAAAATTATTTATTTATTTATTTATTTATTTGTTTGTTTGTTTATTTGAGAGAGACAGAGGAGAGAGAGCAAGGAGAGTTGTGGAGGGAAAGAGAGAAGTAGACTCCCTGCTGAGCATGGAGCTTGACCTGGGGATCAATCCCAGGACCCTAAGATCATGATCTGAGTCGAAATCAAGAGTCAGACACTTAACCGACTGAGGCATCCAGGCGCCCCAGTGATGGTTAATTTTATGTGTCAATTTGACTGGGCTAAGGGAGGCCTAGAAAGCTGATAAAATATTATTTCTGGGTGTGTCTGTGAGGATGTTTAAATTAGCATTTGAATTAGTAGAGTGAGGGGAAAGAAAGTACCCTCATCAAAGCATGTGAGCATCATCCAACCCCTTCTGGGCCTGAATACAACAAAAGGTTGGAGAAAAGGCAATTTAGCTCCTGGATTGAGCTGGAAATACATCTTGTCCTGTCCTCAGACATTGGCCCTCCTGGCCCTCCTCAACAGAATGACACATTGGTTCTTGGTTCTTTTTTTTTTTTTTTTAAAGATTTTATTTATTTATTTGACAGAGAGAGAGACAGAGCAAGAGAAGAAACACAAGCAAGGGGAGTGGGAGAGGAGAAGCAGGCTTCCCGCTGAGCAAGGAGCCCGACGTGGGGCTCGATCCCAGGACCCCGGGATCATGACCTGAGCCGAAGGCAGACGCTTAACGACCGAGCCACCCAGGCGCCCCTGGTTCTTGGTTCTTGATACCTCAGCAGATGGCAAATCATGGGACCTTGCCCTCCATAATCATGGGAGCCAATTCCTATAATAAATCTATCATCTCTCTACCTGTTATCTATCCTCATCTATGTATCGTCTCCTTTTGGTTCTGTTTCTGTAGAGAACCCTGACAAATACATTATACAACATGTTCCCAAATGTGTTAACAGGGCCGCATTCCCCTCTGCAAGGGTACAGATTCCACCCAGCTATTGAGTAAAAAACAATTTCTGCAATTTTAAAGTTATAGATAATTCTTATACTTAAAATAATAGTAATTAAAAAAAAAAAAGTAGGTCAGAAGAGCCCAATTCAGTTCCTGAGTTTAGTACTTATTTACTTCTCTCCATGAGCAGATTTAAACCTCCTGGTGCCCTGATTTACTCAGCTGAGAAATGGTTTACCTCCTGGACAGGCCTGCTTTTGGTACTAAATACATGGACAATGAAAAAGAAAAAAAAAAACCTTAGAAAAAGGAATAGCACAAAGTTAGCCTTATAATACTATTACAGATAAAATGCAAGTTCTTCGCTAATCTTGCAGAGAATTTATAATGATACTTTCTATCACTACTCATTTTGAGAATGTGTATTAAGTGCCTAATCTATATCCAGCTTTGTTCTAAGTACTCAAAATACAATTGTAAGGAATACAGACAAAAATTCCTGTCCTCCCATAGCTTTCCGAGATAAAAAATAAATGGGTAAAACACATGGGTTTTCAGTGGGAATAAGTGCTTGGGGTAAAAAGAAAGAAAGAAAGAAAGAAAGAGAAAGAAAGAAAGGAGGAAAGAAAAAGAAAGAAGGAAGAAAAGAAAAGAAAAGAAAAAAGAAAAGAAACACAAAGAGCTACTTTGCAGGGGATGTGAAACCAGCTCCTTAATACCAACCCTGTGTGCCAAGCACTGTATGTATTCCACACACAATAAACCATTTTAATACTCATAAAACCCTCCCATGCCACTGCATCTGTAAGTATTCATAAAAACATTATAATGGTTCGCATTAGATGTATCATCGTCTGTGTATTAACACAACCTGCTTTTCCACCAACATTTTGAGGTAACAAAACTTGGAAGCATCCCATCATTCACTAACGAAAGGGGTAAGTAATGTGTTCTTCAAATGATGGACTACTTCCTAGTAGTTAAAGATAACAACAGAAATATTCCTCATTCTTAAGGACTGAGAAGAATTTCAGACCCAGTGTGTCTGCCCCATACCCCCCAACCACCACCTCTGCCCCTGCCTCTTGTCACCTCCAGACCAGCCCTCCTTCTGCCCTAGACCTTGAAGCCTATATGCCCTGCATCCGAAAGCTTCTCAGGAGGGTTGCTGTGGAGAAAGGCACAGTCAGCCACACATTGGCTGACTTCGAATTTACCTTCCCCAGTTATTAGCGGTGACTTTGTACGCATAGCTTGGCCCTTCCTCAGTTCCTCACGGGCAGAGTGACGATCATATAAACAGTTCCCTCTGTCTCCTAACTGTGGGGGAACTATCTGAGAATGTACTCTAAGTCACATTGGAGTGTTCTCTATGAAGCACTGTGTGGGCGATCACCCCAGATCTTTCCTCCCAGGATCTGATTCACAGAATTATTTGTATTAAATGTGTAATTACCGTAGTCATAGATTATATTTTGACCTCCCATTGGATGGGGTCAGGGACTGTTGCTTTAATAAAAACTTCATATCCTTTACCGGTGTGTTGCTGTCCTTATCACAAACAATGGCTATCTATAGAAATAATCATTGATTTTTTTTTGCTTTCTAGCGATAAGCCGATTAGTGGTAATGACCTGTATGTTTATCTCACTAAGGTAGAATGGTGTGATTTTCTTCCAGGAGGGAAAGATATCAGCTTGCCATGAACTTAGTTTTCCTAGTTTGACCTTCTAAATTGCAATCCTCATGGAAAATTGTATTTTTTTTTAGAAATTTATGTAACTATTCTAGTAACAAAAAAGTTAGATTTTACCGTTAAATGAAAGGGTTATACTGTAATTTTTAAATGTCATCATTTTATTCTGCCTGTGGGCACACCCCCTCTGATTCTAGTATCTTTTACTTACACTGTTACTGCTTTCTTTTTTACTAACCTTCTTGCATAGAATAGTATATCTCCTCTTAAGTCAATTCAAAATGCTGCCAACAGAACATACCCTGTTAGTTACTGAGATTTTCTTAAGCTACTTTGGGTGCCCCACAACCTCTTTACAATGTCCAGGAAAATCGATGATACTTTCTCCTCTTCAGGTCTCTGACTTCCAAATTTAGACGGTGATATTTAATTGAAAATTCTTGGCCAGTATTCACTTAACCTCCTATATTTGCATGAGAGAACTCAAACTCAAAGGAGAAAATTTTTTTGAAAGACTAGCCAAGATGGTAGTCTTGAAAGCTAAAGAAACATAATCCATGTAGTGTAATGACAGCCTATAGTTAATCTTTGCAAAGTGAGAATTTCCTTGAACTCTAACGTTGCTTTTTAATACTGTAGGTAGATGACTGTCGAGGGAAATTTTTATCAGAAACAGCTAAATGACCTGCAAGAGCTTGCAGAAGAACATTGTGACAAACTAATGAGGTGCAGGTGAGCCATATCTCCCTTGTTGGTGTTTATGTGTTTCAAACATTAAAGGAAATGATTACTATGTCTCTTTCCATTACCATTATACAAACTCTAAGATACACATTTATTTACTAAATACATTTAGTAGATATGTGTACAAAAACGTTAGCTCTTTTGTTCTCTGAGTTCAAAAAATATAGAAATAATTTTGATAACGTGAATTTTACACAGTTTTCAAAACAAGAGCACAGTGGATTTTCAGGAAAGTGAACCTAGTCTAGGTGATGCTTTAATGGCGGATACATGTCTTTATACATTTGGCCAAACCCATAGAATGTTCAACACCAAGAGTGAACCCTAATAATGATAATGGGTGATAATGATGTGTCAGTGTATGTTCATCAGTTATAACCAAGTTACCATCTGGGGGAGGATGTTGATAGTGGGGGTTTGTGCACATGTGGGAACAGAGGGTACATGGGAAGTCTCTATACATTCTGCTCAGTACTGCTGGCAACCTAAACCTGCTCTAAAATAACAAAGGATTATTTTTTTTAAAGGACACAGAGAGAGAGCCCTAAGAGGAAAAATGAATGCCACATCGGCAAGTAGAGAACAGTCTAGGTGTTTTTACATGTATTGTTCACATTTCAAAACATCTTACAATGTATACACACAGGGCCTGGACTTTAATAACTATAACTATATGTTCTTTTCATAAAATATGCATGGTGGATGTCACAAATTTTATTTCTTTCAAACTTGGGTTGAAGTCATACTTGAAGCGGACACCTGTAGCTAATGCATTATTTAAATTTGAATTTTGATCATGACCATCAGAAATGCTAAGATGAATAAGCAGTCCCCCTTCTGGAACTGTATGTTCAGTCATGGGGAAATGGCAAAACACCCTCACTCAGCATAAGCCAGGAAAAAATGAGCCTTAGATAATGCAGGAGAGCAAGGTCATACTACTGAATTCAAACGACGGTAAAAAGAAGTGATAGTCTGGTCATCGATGCTAATTCCAAAGACAAAGACAAATTCAAGTGGCATTAAAGAAGACAATCCACGGAATGGGTATGGACATTCTAAAACTTGGCAGATGCACTGGTGTGCATGATGCCATCTTTCTCTTTATGTAAAATAGATATTGGTAAGTGATGCTTATTTTTCAAAATTTTACCACATTAATATTACACATTCTAAAATTCTGTAAAGCTTCAGTAATTATCCCTCTGGCCTTGGGTAGTGGACATATAAGCAGACACAAAAGGCATGTTCAAACTTGTTCAGACTAACAATTTCCATAGATACATTTTATTGCAATGTAATTATGTGTATCATATATATATATATTTATATATACACAAAATGTATATAAATATATATGTATATATTTCACTTAATTAGGTTTAATCTCAGAAGAGTGGGGACTTACTCTATAAAGTTCCTCTTTCATTTAGATAAAAGTTAATTTTAAGCTTCCTTCCATCTCTGTTGGAGTATGAGCACACATACAAGCTGCAAGTATGAGGTGATGTTTTGATACATACGCGTGCACTGTGAAATAATTATCACAATCTAGCTGACTGACATATGCATCATCTCAGTTACAACAGTAGAGGTCTACTGTCTTAGCAACTTTCAGGTATACAACACATATTATTAACTATGGTCACTATGCTGTAGATCTAATTCAAATATAAATAAATGTTTGTACCCTCTGATCAATGTCCCCATTTCTCCACCCATCAGCCCCGGCAACCACCATTCTGCTCTCCATTACGAAGGGTTTCACTTTTTTTTAATCTTTTATACACACACACACACACACACACACACATATATATATATAATATATAATATATATATATATTCCACATACAGTTGAGATCGTGCACAGACGCAATGTAACCTCTCATTGTGGTTTGATTCTCTCTCCCTGATGATCAGTGGTGTTGAGCACCTTTTCACACACCTCTTGATTGTTTGGACATCTTCCGAAGGCATTTGGTTCTTTCTTCTGTGTGAAGAGTCTGCTGTTGAAACTCTTGCAGGGTCACCTGGGTGGTGCCTTGGTTAGGCGTCCGACTCTTGGTTTCTGCTCAGGTTGTGATGTCAGAGTGGTGAGATCGATCCCCGTATCAGACTCTGTGCTCAGTGCTGCGTCTGCTTCAGATTCTCTCTCCCTCTGCCCCCCCGGCTCGTGCTCTCTTTCTCTATCTCTCAGATAAACAAATAAATCTGAATGGAAGAAAGAGAGAGAAGAAGAAGGAGGAGGAGGAGGAGGAGGAGAGAAGAAAGAAAGAAAGAAGAAAGAAAGAAAGAAGAAAGAAAGAAAGAAGAAAGAAAGAAAGGAAAAAGAAAGAAAGGAAAAAGAAAGAAAGGAAAAAGAAAGAAAGAAAGAAAGAAGAAGGAAGGAAGGAAGGAAGGGAGGGAGAGAAGGGAGAAACCCTCTTGCATTTTTTAGGTCGGTCATTGAATTTTTCATCTCCAGAATTTCAGTTTGGTTCTTTTTTATGTTTTGTATCTCTCTATTGAACTTCTCATTTTTTTTGTTTTTTTTTTTTTTCTTATTTTGTTTTCCTGATTTTGTTAAATGGTCGATCTCTGTCTCCTAGAGGTCACTAAGCTTCTTCAGCACAATTCTTTTGACTCCTTTGTCAGTCCATTCATAGATCTCCAGCTCCTTTGGGGCCAGTGACTGGACGTTAACTGTTTCCGTGTGGTGGCGTCGTCTCCCTGATGTTTGTGACCCCTGTAGCCTTGCACAGGCGTTGCACATTTGGACAAGCTGTCTTCTCTTCCAGACTTTGTGGACTGGCTTCAGCGAAGGGAGACCTTCACTTGCTAGGGGTGCATGCTGGCCTGCTGTGGCTCCAGGTGTGGGGGGGCACAATGTCCCACCTGCTCAAACAGCTGTAGTCTAGAGTGTCTCCAACTGCGTGGTCCTTGCTTGGTAGCCAGAGCTGTGGGGCATGCCTGGTGGCTGGGGGAGCTGTTGGGGTCCTCAGCAGCACCCCAGGTCCAGCAATGAGGGACTAGAACAAGTGTCAGGTGTCTGTGGGGAGTGGGGCCAGTGATGTGCATGCACTTGATTGCAGGGTCACCTGCAAGGGCGTATATGATGGCAGGCGCCTGCTGTGGGCATGTGTGGTGGAGGGGGCTGGCACTGGTGGCCAGGGCTAGCTCCAGGCACCCACGTGGCACCTGGGCTGTGTGTCAGGCTGGATGCCCGTAGCAGCCCTGATTGTGGTCCTGGCAGCTGGGCTGGGGAGTCGGGACTCAGGAGTCTGCAAAGGAGAAAATCCGTGGGGCCCCTAGATTGGAAAGCTACAGGCCAGGGGTGGGCAGCACATCTTCTGGCTGTCAGTTTCCTCAAGCCTGAAGGCTGCTGGGGTCCTTGGCAGAGTCAGCCCCGGGGGACTATGGTCACACCTGCCATGTGGCTGGTGGGGGCGGCCTCACCTGTCTTCATTCCTAGCCATCTCCAGACACCTCATCTACACCAGTGTGCCCAGCAACCTGGGTGGGGAGAAACCAAAGCAGGTCCCTCGTGCTGTGCCCGCAGAGGGGCCTGGGGAGGACCTTCCCCTTCACCCCGGGCACACCGGGCTGGGAGTGGGGTGATGCAGGCAAATGCAGCTGTCTGTCTCATTGTCCTTGTGAAGGTATTCTCAGGCTTTTCGCTGCATTGCATTGCTGCTCCCAAAGTGCACTCCAGAGCTGTCCCAGGACTATTTGTGCTGGTGGGTAGTTGTATAACGTGTGTGTGTGTGTGACTGTGTGTGTGTGTGTGTGTGTGTGACTGTGTGTGTGTGTGCTGCGTGTGACTGGGGCATGAATCGACAGAGGCTGGGCTCTCCCATCCAGTCATCAGCCGTCTTACTGGCAAGGCTTTTCAATTTTAAGTTGTAAACAAATATTCGTAGTTGAAGTATCTGATGCGTACTAGACCAAAGGATGTGATCCTCTTTCCTGGTGCTTCTCTCTCTGGACTTTCTCATCTCCTGTCATGTTAAAGTTACATCCACACCTCAGACTGTCTTCAGAAGTGCTGATTCTGTCTGTGAACGCTCAATTTCCTGCCAGTTACCATGTTTAAGTCCTTCAAAGCAAATATGTTTGCTGAACACCTGCAGTCCACAGTTAGATCTACTGATGTTTAAACTCCTAGAGTGTAAGCCTGTGCCATGCAGTGTAATGTTAATTTTAAATTATCTTATTTATATTACTTTTACAAAATTAATGAATACAAATTTTAACTCCACCAGGACCCGATATATCTTCTTTTCCTTTCTGCTTATTGTCTTTGCTCTTTACCTCAGGGAAGGCACATGCAGAGCTGGGAGAAGGTTCTAGAACTCTGCATCGGCACAAGAGCCCAGGGAAGGGATAGCAGACAGAGAATGAGAAGAAGCAATACACATACAGCATCTTAACATCTGGGGAGAGAGAAGGGTCTGAAATCAGAGCAAGTACCATTAGGGTCCTTCATCTCAGACACGGCCAGGTGTAGAGGGCAGGTTTACTGCATGTCATACACAGCTAAGAAAGGACGAAGACAGAATGCTGCCAAATACATGATCCTCCTTCTGGAGATACTAAAATGTGAAAACAAGTTCCACTTGGATTCAATGTAATATAGTATAGCTTCAACCAATGGAACAGGAAAAGACTGTATATTTATTGCATAGACATATTTTTATTGTTATTTGAAGTAGGATTTATTATATATGTGTTTTCTCCTAGCTATATTTAAGTTAATCTTTTTTGAGCATGACTTTTAATTTGTTACAAATAGACTTCCTGTTCATCATCTATAAAACATGGCTCAATTTCTAGAGGAACAAAGAAGAAAGTATTTATTCCTTAATATAGCTAGAAGTGAAATTTTTATGAACTCTCCATTAGTAGTGTTATTTTTTCCCAATTTTTCAATACCTGTCATTTAAATTCTAATCAAAATACCACAAAGGACTTCATCTATTCATTCCTTGAATACCTGTTGCTAACAAAATTATAGGAAGGTTCAAGACTATAAGCTTCCTGCCTAGAACTAATTAGATTAAAAATAGCTAATGAAATAAAACTTGAAGAGTAATCCCTAAAGAATCATTTGAGTTAAAACTTTATTTCACAAGAAATGACTGAAAATGGAATTTCCTAAGCAAAGAAAATTGCAAATCATATCAGGGATTTGAAAAAGTCCTGTTGAAAGGACCCTGGTGCAATGTGTATTATTAAGTTTTAAGTTACTGATCCATACTTATCAAGACAATAGCAATAGATTTCATAACCAGGTGAGATCAAGGTATAATGTTAAAATATTTTCAATTTCCTTAGCAACAAATACTGTGGACATTTTACCTTAGGGGGTGATTCAAAGAAGTAGGTACGTTGAAGAATCTCAGGAGGTAAATAATACTGACTGTAGTCTTTAAGCAATAATGGCATTTTCTCTAAAAGCTAGATAAAGACAAATCCAGAATTCTGCTTTATCTTTGCTCTACTTGTAATTAAAATTCCCTTGGACTCTTCTCGGTATCATTGAATGAATCGGTGAAATACGAAGGGATTTGCAAAGAATAAAACCATGTACAAAATGCTTTTCTGTCACACATTGAACAGATGCAACAAAGGTAGTAAGTTTCATTGGATTTACATCTTTTATTATTTTAGTTCTCCATAGTAACCGCCCTTTCAAAAGCTTTCAGTAATGATTTTAATGATTCCCATAGTATGCTTGTTTCATGTCCAGGGTGTGAACATTTTTTTGCATTAAAAAGCATGATAATCCAAGTTGGGTTTTCCAAGAAACATGGACACAGAAAGTTTTAAAAATAAACTTAAATAAACAAATTGATCATTTCTAATAAAAAGAATAATCCTATCACCTATTTTGCAATCAGGATTTAATTTGTGGGAAGCCTACATTGACTAAGCTCTCCTCGACTACGGTCAAACGTTAGTTGAGATGAATGAAGCTCTTCTACTTCTGTCAAACCCAAAGATTTCAGTTTTAAATACTGATTTTGAATTATCCTGCACATAACAGTTTTCCACACTATTGCAAGCAGTTTTCTTCTTTCAGAGGTACTAGGTCTGCAGGTGGCAATTGTCTGATATTATTCTCCCTCAGAAAACTGGTGTTGGTCACTGTCCTCGACGCTGAAACAATTGAAACTGAGGAAATTGTGGGGACTGGGTGGCAGCAAGGTCTCCTACACGCTGGTGTTAATCAGGATATCAAAGACTGGTCCGAGGCAATCTTACGAATTAAAAAATACTACTACTGATAATCCATATTTGTTTACTGTTTCTTTCCTGGTATTATTCTTTCTCTCTTAATCACTGGGAAATATTATATAACCCCTATTTTTTGTTTACTTCCAAAAAAGCAGCAATAAAACTCATTCACGTTGAAGAATAAATGACAACTTTTACCACTTGCAGAGATTCTGCACTATAAGCCAAAATGTTCAAGCCAGGCTTCGTCCTTTGTATGAGGTTTTCAGACATTAGGGATTGGTAGGAATTGGCAGAAGCATCTTGAGAACGGTCCTACTGGAGCAGTCCTCCCAATCCTAGTGTGAAGCTAAAATGATATATGGCAGCATTGCCATTAGAGATAAAATAGGGGCCACAGATGTGACCACATATGTAATTCAAAATTTTCAAGTGGACACAGTAAAAAAGTTAAATTTTTCCCATAGTGCCGTTAGACTTAGTGTATTTTACACCTGCAGCTCATCGCCGTCTAAACCAGCCCCATGTGGCCAGGGGTGCCGGCATCATACAGCTCACGTGGAAGGAGGAATTAACAGTACAAGGCGCCAAGAGCTGCATGACTGGGGTGGAAAAAAGAGTGGGTTCTGCAGGACTCCTCAGAAGCAGGAGACAGTACTGCGGGACAGCGTACTCAGAGGATGTGTCTGAATCACAGATGGCAAGAAGAGGGGAGGGTTTCCCCTAGGGAAACTATGGGAACGACAGGAGGAGAAGGAGGAGGAGGTGTTGGGATTGGAGGCAGAGGTGCAGAGACAAGTTTAGGGATTTGGGATGTCGGTTCCATTGCCTACAGCGGAGGAGAGAGGCAACGTGAACCAAGCAAGCCCCACAAAGGAAGTGAGGAAGAAGAGGGGCAGAAAGTTCCTATCTTGAGCACCACCTTAACAAGGCTCTGGAAGGACATGAGTGCCCAGTGGGAAGAGCACAGAAATAGGGATTGAGGGCAGAACCATATCCAAGTCCCCCACTCATGGAGTGGGGGGGAAGGTGTCAGTCAGTGAGACAGGGTTTGGCCGTTTAGAGGCTGCGGACAGCACAGCAGGATGCACGTGATGAAGAGCGTCTGCCAGGCATCCCTTCAGGAGTTTTGACACAGAGGGATCAGAAAGAATGGTATCACAGGAGGGCTTATATGGCTAGGTGTTCTAATCCAAGCTCTCTTGTTCATCATTTGACTGTCACATCTCATGATAGATGTGATGGCAATTTTACGCAGTAGATCAGCAAATGCAATGTGATTCAGTTCCGGTCTGTTTTAACAATTTTCAGTAGGCAGACTTATTTCTCTTATGTGCATTCAGTGACTTTAGGATTAACTTGGTTAAACCTGACTCACTCAGTGCAGTCAGAGGGTACAGACAGGTAACTTCTAACATAATAAAAAATAATAAGGATTTTCTAAACTGCCAACTAGGACAGGAACACCGTGCTGAATTTCAATTCTCTGAATGGATAGTCATCTTTAGAAAGAACAGTGTGCCCTACGGTAGTTGAATGTATTTGAGGCAACACCGTGCTCCTTTCTCTGACCTACCCCGGACCCGTTGTCCTCTCTCTATGAGGTCAAACCCTGTTCAGGTGTCCTTCGGCAACCTCTAAAGACCTCAATTATAAAGTTCAGGCTCTTTATAATGTCAGTCACACGCTGGCCAACACATACTTTTCCATCAATCTTCCACAAATGTCAAATGTAATTCAACTTTTTCCAAGCACTCTTGATTTTTTTTTTCCTCTCAAATTGCCCTTTCAAGCTGTATCCTCTCCCTTTCTTCCGAGTTCCACTCACAACACAGCCTTGTCCCCTTGGCACTTTTGCCTAATCTATCTATATATACCTATCAGAAACCCTGTCTGTCTATTGATCTATTTACCTATCTGTATCTATCATCTTTCTATTAAGTGGGTCTCCTACAGCCCAACATTAACCAAAAGCCGAAGTTCTTACCCTATAATCTCAGTAGATATAATTCTTTTTTTTTTAAAGATTTTATTTATTTGACAGAGAGACACAGCGAGAGAGGGAACACAAACAGGGGGAGTGGGAGAGGGAGAAGCAGGCTTCCCGCCAAGCAGGGAGCCCGATGCGGTGCTCGATCCCAGGACCCTGGGATCATGACCTGAGCCGAAGGCAGACGCTTAATGACTGAGCCACCCAGGCGCCCCTCAATAGATATAATTCTTAACGTGAAATCTATTTGTAACCCCTAGGATTTCGTGCAAACAGGAATTTCACAAAAATGTATGTTAAATCTGGTATGTATGAACTCTAAGTCCATAACCTGTATTACATTTTCTTTTTTTTTTTTTTGTATTGCATTTTCAATAGGGAATCTGACCCAAATGTATATTGAGAGCTACTAATTAAATTATAAACTTCTGAAGGCAGAGACAGTGAGTTATTTTTATACCCCATGTTTATACTATATTTATTTACAAAATTTATATTTATCATGTGACAGGTAAGGATTTTTAAAATGTATATTATGTTTGAGTTACCAAGTTAAATTAGATTTTAAATGAATGTTTGTTATCACTTAAATACCATATTATTTAAATTTGTGGTAGCAACTAATACAGGTTTGAAGTTAACACCGATATTCATTAATATAAACTATTTTATAAACTTTGGTCTCAAAATTTGGAATTGCATAAAGATTACTTAGAACAAAAACAGAGAAATTACTCAGAACAAAGAAGAGAACATTCTCAAAAATAATTTGAGAAAAATACCGATCTTTGTACTTTTGTGTTAAAGGTTGAATTAACCAATGTAAGTTGTTATGTTTCAAGTCATTCTAAAGACTAAAAGTTAAAATAATGAGGATGATAGAGAGTTTGTAGGACTACATAGAATGATTTCAAAACATTAACAAGGTGGGGCGCCTAGGTGGCTCAGTCAGTTAAGCGTCAGACTCTTGATTTTTGCTCAGGTCATGATCTGGGGTCTTGAGACTGAGCCCTGAGTCAGGCTCTGTGCTCAGCGGGGAGTCTAATTGAAGATTCTTTCCCTCTCTTCCTACCCCGACTCAAGCATGCATGTGCATGCACACACGCAATCTCCCTCTAAAATAAATAAAATAATCTTAAAAAAATTAAGAAGGTATCAATTAAATGAACTCATAAATAACATTGACTTGTGCCTGCCATTTCCATAACTTATTAAGCAAATAAGAGATAAATGAATAATCTACTTTTTTTTGGTTAATATTAGAGTAGATTTGTTCTTGGTTCGTTCATTCCACCATATACCAAGGTGATTTCTTTTTTTTTTTTTTTCTGAGCATTTTATTTTTTATTTAAATTCAATTAATTAACATATAATGTATTACTTGTTTCAGAGGTACCGGTCTGTGATTCATCAGTCTTATATAATACCCAGTGCTCATTACAACACATACCCTCCCCAGTGTTCATCTCCCAGTTACCCAATCCTCCCACCCCCTCCCCTCCAATGTGATTTCTAATATGTGTATTTTTTTTTAAGTGGACAATTCAAATCGGAGTTAAATTTTGAATTTCAAAATATTATGCAACAGGGGTGCCTGGGTGGCTCAGTCGGTTAAGCGGCTGCCTTTGGCTTGGGTCATGATCGTGGGGTCCTGGGATCGAGTCCTGCAATGGGCTCCCTGCTCAGCGGAGAGCCTGCTTCTCCCTCTCCCTCTGCCTGCCTCTCCGCCTACTTGTGCTCGCTCTCTATCTCTCTGTCAAATAAATAAATAAAATCTTTAAAAAAATATTATGCAATAGCCATCACCTTTTAAAGCTTTGATGTTTCCTGGTGGTGAGGTAAACTATAGAACTAGAACAGCAGTTCCCTTATCTGGAGTTCTACTTTCCATGTTCTTAGTTCCCCCATCGTGAACCACGGTCTGGAAGCACGTGACCCTCCTTCTGACACAGCATCGGGGGCCAATCACAGCCTAACTCTACATCACAGCACCTCATCAAGCAGGTGTTTTATCATCTTGCATCAGCACAGGAGGAAGGGGGAGTGCAGGACAATAAGATATTTTGAAAGAGAGAGAAAGACCACATTCACGTAACTTTTATTACAGTTTATTATTATAATTGTTCTATTTTATTATTAGTTATTGTTATTTCTGACTGTGCCTAATTTACACATTAAAGTTTACCAGATGTGTGCACACAGAGGAACGAACAAAGAACATACAGGATTCAATACTACCATGGTTTCAGGCATCTGCTGGGGGTCTTGGAACATCCCCCATGGATAAGGGGGGATGATTGTATCAGAACTCTTAATAGATAGCGCACATCATTTTGCTAAGTCTGGATCCACTTTGGAATGATCTAGAAAGCTTTAAAGAAAAAAAAAATAGCCATGTTGGTCCTCAGCCTAAATCATGAAAATTACAATTTCTGGGTGGTTTCTAAAAGGTTCCACCTGTCACTATTCCATAGCCAAGGCTGATAATGGCTGAATTAAGGAAAGTGGATATACCGGTCTTCACAACCATTTCAACCTGTAGACAAGAAGAAGTAAGAGAGACCTCTAATGTTGACTTGGTTAAGGTATTCAAGTTGAGTCAATTATTTATTGGCCAGAGATAAATATTGCAATTTTCTGGAAAAGAAAAAGGTAATAATGAAAAGGATGTTGCCTATGTATACATCTATAATAGTGTGTTTTTAGTGAATTATTAAAAAAAATAATTGCTCTACTTATCTGGGAAATCTTACCATGAAAGTGACTAAAGTGTATAAGCACAATCAGCTTACCATGGGGAGGAACACGATTACTCAGCATTAGAAAAAAATGCCTTTGAGTCTAAATTTGTCCAACTTCAATTTTGGTTCCTTCTATCTTTATCTACCCCCCCTAGCTTCATGAGGTATAACTGACAAAAATTGTATATATTTAAGATGTACAACTTGATGCTCTGATACATATGTGCGTTGTGAAATAATCATCACAATCAAACCGGTGCACATAGCCACCACTCCGTCAGACTCTGTTTGGAATTATAGGCATCCAGGGTCAGAAGGGGCACATCCAGTACCCAAGGATGTTACAGGACACAGAGGTAGTGGCCCACTCACTGGAGGCCATCTGTGCCTCCCCATAGGAAGGCCACAGCCTCCACTCTTTCTTCTATGGCCGTGAGGTAACAGAGCCCCTCTCCATCCTTTCATCTACCTCAGGGTCACCACTCAGGTCTAGCCTCTCGTGGGACATTTGTGAAGGATCAGAGGGGGAGAGGTTTAGGAAATTCCCAATATAAGCGATTCAACTTTTCCCTGTGAAGAGTTACTTTTGATTTTCTGAATGTGTCCTTATTGCCCCAGGTAACACACATCACGTGTGGATGCAGTGATTTGCAGTTGAGAGGGGGAGTGACACCAAGGCCACACGAAGTTGTGACAGTCCAGGGAACTCTGTATCCCAGCGATCTCTCTGCATGGGTCACCTAAGCACAGAGCATGGCACTGGCTAAAGCAATCAGATCTGTGCCACATTAGAACACGGCCTTTGTACAGCTTCTCCATCCGAGCCCCATGATATCCCTGTAAGGCAGGGACTAGCACTGTGGTAGGGATGAGTAAACAGACATCTGAAGAAGCTGAGAGAGCTGCTCAAGGTCACAGTGGTCTTCAGACTCCATAGCTCGATGTCTTTCCACTATGCCATGCTACCATTTTAATGAATGCAGAGTAGTATATCCCTTTCAGGTGCTTTTTATTTTTTTTTCTTCTTTTATTTGTTTATTTATTTATTTATAAATTTTATTTTACTATGTTATGTTAATCACCATACATTACATCATTAGTTTTTGAGGTAGTGTTCCATGATTCATTGTTTGCGTATAACACCCAGTGTGTTCAGGCATTGAACTATTCATTCAACAAACAGGAAGTGAATACCATGTCTGAAAATCACTCTGTCTAGTGCTGGAGACAACAGAGAATGTTGTTCTACTTTAAAACACAGAACGAAACAAAAACAATCTATAGCTACATTGCAAGCAATTGTGTGATATATATATTTAAAAAAAAAGTCAAACTCAGAAACAGAGTAGACAATAGAAAGGTGGTTTCCAGGGGCTGGGGATGGGGGAAATCATGAGAGATTGGTAGAAGGGTCCAACCTCTAAGTCATGAGATGAATAAGGTCTGAGGATCTAATGTGTACCACGGCGACTATGGTTGATAACATTTCATCATACAGCTGACATTTGCTATGAGATAGAACTTAAATGTTTTCACCAAAAATTTTTTAAAAAGGTGAGTATGTGAGGTTATGGATGTGTGTTCATTAGCTTGATGGGGGAGATCCTTCCATACTGTGTAAATAGATCATCATAGAGCACACTTTAAATAATGACAATTTTATTTGTCAACCATACCTCAATAAAGCTCAAAACACAAGTTGTAAGAAAAGGCTAAGTGTTGTACAGGTACATATGGATACATGGTCGGTGTTGGCTCGAGAGACTGGGAAGGCTTCTTCGGAGAGGAAAAATGACAAAGGCCGAGAGGCTACAGTTGGTGGGAATGAACAGCCAGGGTGGGGCGTGGATGACAGGTCCAGGGGCACTGAGTGTGTGGAATGTCTGGAATGTGGATGAAAAGATAAGTCTGAAATGGAAGGCTGAAGATTTGTCTCTGAGAGCTTTGGTGTCTGCTCTGAAGGTTGTACATCACGGGAGCTACAGCTATGTTTACCCAGGGACCCGGCATGACCCAATTGGAACCCCAGGCATGGGAAACATAAGGGCTTTTATAACATGAGAAGATTTAACGTGGAAGTCTTTTGAACATTTTGGACGCAAAAAAACAAAGCAAAACAAAACAAAGCAACAAAAAAACAAACAAAAAAACGTACAGCCAAAGAAAGTTACCACTGGATTAAAATGAAGAGTGGCTGACTTAGAAACATATTTTAACATAAGTATTCTAGAGCCTTGGTATGTATTTCTCTAGAAAGAAGGGCATCCATATTTGTTTTGCTGCTTATTTCTATAGAACTTAATGGCATGCTTAATAAATAGTCACATATAGCTAGTCACATACAGCTCTTACAACTATATTCAGGCATGATATTTAAAAATATATTGAGCACCGAGTAGAGCAGGCACAAATCAATCAGAGCAGAAGCTGCAGGCTCTCCTACCTCTGGGCAGGTGTGAAAGTCTAGACCTTAAATCTTTAAGGAATTTTGTGTGGTAACACTGAGGCATTCTGCAGGAGAGCCCAGTGCAGGCAGAGTGGGGGGCATTCAGTAGGCTATTCAGATAAATAGGCTATGGCTATTTATCATCTCATGCAGATAATTCATAAGCCAATATTTTAACAATAAACATGGACATATAAGCTGAGTTGCAGCCCTGGATATATGTCTGGTGAAAACTAAGCTCCTATTATTAGTTGCAAGGCAAATTTCAAAATATCAATGGGAAAATAGAACTCTATCCTTTGTATGTTATATATCCTCCCGTTCATTTCCTATATGTCCTTGGGTTAGTTGATTGTACACAGGTCATGGTCAAAAGTAAACGTCAGGTCTCCCCTGGAGGGAAATATATAGCCTTTCCGATGGTAAAGATCATGGTGGTCAACTGTACAAAGACGTTGGCTAGAACCTTGTGAGCCCTTAGAGACCACCTCTGGGACGGTTCACCAGATGCAAGGGACCTTTGGAGAAACTTCCTGGGAATTGTTGTAGTAAAGAAAGGACTTTCAGATGAGTAACTAAATGCAAACGTGAAATGCACTGAAGTGATTTGCTGGAACCACCGTCTGCATGCGTACAAAAATAAACTCGCCCACAATGAACAGTCACAATCTTCAATGGCTTACCACATGCATCCTCCCACTACACATTGCTTCCAAACCCAACTTAAACTCACATCTGGACTCATGCTGAGGGTTGTGCTTAGAGTCTGAGACGTTTGCACTATCATTCTGCAAGAGGCGTGAGGCTCTCATCCAACGAGGCAGTCACTGGTAATGCCGAAGCTAACTGCCTCATCCTGGATCACTCAGGACATTGATTGAGCAACTGCTTTGCTGTTCAATTTGAGCAACCTGACCCAGATGATTAAGAGAACAAGCAGTGTGGCTTCTAAAGCAGACTGGATTCCCAGGGCTCTGACTGAGCCGGTATGGCCCTATGGCACCCTACAGCGCCACGTGGTAACCTCTTTGCGTGAGGGGTAGCCACAGCAGCTCAGGGAGAAGAAACCACACTATGAGGATCTGGAAGAAGTGGGTATGTGCATTTAGCAAATAAACACTAAACACAGTCTGCAAATTTGACTGATCAAACTGCCAGCAAGAGAGAGGAAGCATGAAGAATGAGTACCGTTAGGGGTTTGTTAAACTGAAAGCCAGAACAATTTCTGTGTCAACATCACACAAGCAGAAATTGTAGAAGGACAATTCACCAAGGGAGTAATAACCCTCCTAAGCCTTTATGTCTTCAATCATAAGAATTTAACATTTACCTGCTGTTGCCATTTATTAGTCTTTTTAAATAGCTGTGATGTAGTGAGTGACATTGTTGACTTTAAGTTTTCCAGGGCAAATCACATTTTGAAGTTTAAAAAAAGAAAGGTTTTAGTTTAAGTAGTTTTATATACGATGACTAAGATTTATCATGGGCTAATATTTCCAACATAACCTTAAAATAAATCGATACATGACAATGCATCGATTTAAATCAAAATCTGGAACAGACTCAAAAGTTCATTTACTCCATTAGGGCTTCCTCAAGGTAAGAATTCTATCTATTAATTGAACATCTCTGATGAATAAAATTGCATACGTTCCTTAAGAAATATGTTCTTTCATTTCAACATTAGTAAGAAATTACCCTCAATGTCTAGTCAAATAATTATTACTGAAATTTAAGCCCATTCTCTTCGTTCTATCCTTAGTAGACATCAAACAGCGGTTCAGAATGAATTTTTAGCTTTAGGGTTTTTTAATACAAGGAGAGACACACAAAATCATACCTGTTCTATTTATTGTCTCTTACAAGATACGTGGGGCATGTATAACAAATCATTGTTAGACATGTAGCTCAAGACCACACTGAGTAGTAGGTAAAGATTTTCGGCCCAATGGCAGTTTGGACAAATGAGAGCATTAAAGGTGTCTCTCACCTGAGTCAGGACATAGCCCTGCACGCAGCTGACGCTTGGGAGTGTCACCTCAACTAATCACTTTAGCCCAGGTGTGCCCTCAATGTTATAGACCAGAAAGTGTGATTTTCAAGCACTGTGGCATGTTCCGTATCTCAGAATGTGGCCGAGGAACCATGAGTAGAGAGAAGGGAGGAAGAACTACAAGGATCATTTCAAGGAATACTGTACCTCATCAAGGGGACAGAATATTAATGTATAAAATTGCATTCTCTACAGAAAATCTCAACATGTTCAACATGGAAATCAGATAATGGCACTTTCTCATTCCAGATATTCTGAAGCTTCAACCTTGTACCTAAGCCCAGTGTACCCCTGCGGACCCCCAACAAGTCCGTGCAGGATTTTGCCCCAATGCGTCTCCTGTGCTTTTTCACACTTCACATCTTCCTGTTCTTCTGCTGCTCTTCCTTTCCCGAAGGACTGGCACTTGCTTCTTTCTCTGCTTTGCTCATCTTCCTGACCTTCACATGCCGTTCGGATCTCAGGGCATGTGTTCCTCCCTCAGAAGGGCCTTTCTTGACCTAAAGATAAAGTTTCCTACGTGTACTGCCACTTGCTGTCTTCTTGGTGTGTTTGATTGATTCTCTCACCTTCCCTAGAATGTCCACTCCATGGGAGAGGAGGCCTTCCCTTTGTCGTCCACTACCGTAACTAGAGGGGTGGTGGTACACAGTGGGCATACCATGACTGTTGGTTGAATGTGCTAATTCACCCTGTCCACGACTGCATCCCCAGGAGGAAGCTGGGTTGCTACCGGACCACGGTAGCTGAGCCTGGGAATCCATGTCACCGGGCTTCGCATCAGTATCCTGTCTAGCACCCGGGTCACTGGACTGTGAAGCGTCCACAACAGTCCCCACCAAATACACGCATACACACACTTCTGGTGGACACGTTCTCTCAAATATATTAATTCATTAAATTTGACTGTGACAAAGCCTTGGACCGAAGGGCATTTGATCCCTTTAGGGCAAATTTATATTCCTCAGCAACATTTTTCCCCCTTCTTTAAATACGATGACCTGGGAACAATCTTTGTTCCCATGGTCAGTGTCTTAGAACGCTGAAGTACATGGCCCTCCTTTCTGAGATATCCCTGGGCGCCACCTGCAAGCTAACAAAGGGGAACCTACCAGCAGCCCTGGCAATAAAACTGTGTGCACTGTTCTCCATCTTTCCATCTTCTCAAACACTCCAGTGATCTTTATTGTTTGCCCATGGTATGGTTAAGTTTTTAAGGATAGCATCAAATCCTTCCCAGATCCAGCTATCCCTTTCCAGCTTTATTTCTTATTGCTCTATTGGACTCTATTCACACTTCAATATTGAACCATCAATATTTGCAGGAGCCTGAACACACTGTGGCATGTCATGCTGCTTTGGCTCTGCTTACGCTTTTCTCTTAGATTCCTCTCCTTCCTCTTTCCTGGCTACCTGAACGCAGTCCCGGCATCGCCTCCTCCAGGAAACCTCCCAAAACAGACCCTCTGCTCCCTGTCAAGTCAGTTGAGAAGCAGCTTTCTAATTCGGGGGCATTCTGTGCATAACTTCACCCACATAGTGTGGGATTTGACAGTTTATGTGTCTCTCTGACCTCTTTACTGGAATCCCGGGGCTGAAACACGGCTTCGGGTTCCATGTTCCTGGCACAGTGTGGACCACAGAGCAGATATGAAATAAGGGAACCGAATAGAATTGAATTCCAAAATCATTGACTTCCAATGCACGGTTATTGTACTTGGGTCAAGGAAGTAGGGTAAACGGAAAGGGCAAACGGGTGTAAGAAATGAAGCAGCTGGGAAATGAAAATCCTGCCAAGAAGTTCCAGGAAGTCTGTGGAAGTAATACAAACCTACAAAAGCACTTGTTGGATTTTTCAAGCTAAGTCTGTCAGACGGATCCGCAGATTAGCACAGGTATTTTCCCCATATCGAGAGTATAAACCCAGGTTTATGAGACGCACGGGATCCCACTCTGGGCACTGTGCTAGATGCTTCAGAGGTATTCTCTTTTTAAGCTACATATCTGTGCACAGGTGATGGTGGTTCTTCTCCCCATTTTACAGAACAGGCAACGGGCTCTGCTCTAGCCAGGATCTATGTCTAGCGTCTCTTCTCTCCAGTTACCCATTGCTCACTGGACTGAGACCAAGGAAGTCTACCTCCAATCCCCATTCTCTCTCAGCCACGCAGGGAAACTCTCCTGGTGGAAGGGAAGGGGCAGGGCTCACACTTTGCACCGCCGGTCTGCACAGTGGTGTCCTCAGTTCCCAAGGTGCCACCAGAGCATGACGCGTGCCCAGGGAGCCTTTCTGTCAGTCCTGGCCTGCCCTTAGCTATGCTGTGAAGCTCTTCCCTTGCTCTATTTGCTTTCATTTTCCTTCCTCTTTAGCTTCTTCCCAGAACTACCCTCTACCTTCATGCTGTCCTTTAGCTGCACACACACACACACACACACACACATATTTATTCCTCATGAATATATTTACTCAGTCTGTTATCCAATGCTTCATGCTCCAGATTCATTATTTCTGCCAACCCCCTCCCATCATTATGGCACCTGTTCCTCCAGTGGTCTGCCAGTTTTCTGCTTGGAATAGATCAACCTGAGAAAACAGATTAAGTTGCCGCTAACTTAGAGCCGTCCTGAAGTGTTGCTTTCTTCATTGGGATTTCTGTTTTACAAAAATAAATCACTGCTCCCCAAAGAAAGATGCTCTGATTGGAAATAGTAGAAGCAGCGCAGCAAGTCATTTGCAAAAATAGGATTGGAAAGGATGACATTGAAAAGAAAGAACAGAGATTTATATTTATGTCCTGACGCTCCATTTACAAGCTGTGTGGGGTGGTCTACATGCCTTACAATCCCCCCTTCCTTGTATGCGGGATGCAGCTTCTAATTTGGACATTCATTAGCAACATGACATTGAGTAGGAGTTCTCTAGGTATTTTTGCCTGATCCTATTTGTAAGAAAATTCTGAAGAACTTGTCATCTTCTTGGAAAGGGATTCTTCCAACCGTTTTTTAAAACACTTTTTAAGTTTAATTATTACACACACACACACAACCACACACACACAGTAAAATACTCTTTTAGTAATGAACACCCATTAAATACTTAGTTTTTAGATTCCTAACTTTTATATGTACATATATTCCTGAATTATTATTTATATTATATTATTACATTTATTTTTTTAGGATTTATTTATTTATTTGAGAGAGAATCTCAAGCCGACTCTGTGCTGAGCACAGAACCTGACTCAGGGCTCGATCTCATGACTCTGACATCACGACACGAGCCGAAACCAAGAGTCAGATGCTTAACCGACTGAGCCACCCAGGCGCCCCTATATTATTATGTTTATATGGATAGTACAATGTACATACTTCTGTGTCTGGATCTTTTCACTCAGTGTTATGTTGATGAGATTCACTCTTCTTGTGTGTAGAGTCAGCTCTCCTTTTTTCATTCTTCTTTAGTATTCCATTGTATGAACATATATAATTTCCTAATTTGATCTACTGTTGATGGACACTTTGGTTATTTCCAGGGTCATGATATTCACAATTATGAATGAAGCATCTACATAGAGTCTCCATATATGCCTTTTGTCACACATATGTACTCACTTCTGCCAAGCCCGTACGTGGAGTGTAGACACTGGGTTCTAGAGAATTCCTCGGTTCAGCTTCCCAGTGGAACAGCCGTCCAGAGGATGGTGCACCAATTCAGCTTTCTGCTGACAGTGTTTGCCCATTTTTGAGTTTTAAAATATCTCTTAAGACTTGAAATATGAAGCTGTGATAGTTAATTTAGGCTGGGCAGACACTAAGCATGAGGAAGGATTACTGACGGGTAACAAATGCTCTCACACTTCAATGCAGCCCTGCAGAGTGCTTGTTACGCTTTCTTTTCATTTTCTTAGCTATCTACAAGGACTCTGTGAGGTAAATGTTGTTATTCCGATTTTATAGAGTAAGACAGCAAGGCACGCGAGGCAGAAAGTACTTGACAAAAGAGAGGAGGCCAAGAATCAGCAGCTTGGAACACAGAAACTGGCATCTTTTACGAGTTTTTAAAGGATTAGCGTTGGCACTTTGAAAGAATCTTTGGTTCCCAGAGAAGCTAACTTACATATTTAGGGAAAGTGGTTGTGTATCTGATTTGAATGAAGTTATACTTACTAAAAACTATTTTCTTAGAGGTTTGGAAGTTTTCAGAATTCTTTAGAGGTTATAAGATTAGAGGTTGCTAACTTATTTTGATTAAAACTTGATGTGTCCCTACCTACCTGAAAGATCCCCTAAGGAGAGTATTTGATGTCCTTGTCATACAAGTGAGCAAGGGCGCCACCAACAGGGTGTCTCACTACTTCTGCCTCCCCAGCAGTCCATGGGGCCGTGGGGAGAGTATGAGCCCCTCATTTAATTTCCTTCTTTTCTTCAACATATATTGAGTGCCTCCTGGGTTCTAGAGTATAGCCTTTACTATTTTGCAGAGTCCCTGTTCTAAAGGGAGAGCCAGACACATGCACTGGTGCTAGGACCCACGTCTACCATCTCTTAGAGCTCTTGCGATTGTATCTCATGTGAGCATTGGAGAATGGACAAACATACATGTCATCCAAATTTGAATTAATCTGAAAAGATGAAGTTCCCAATTTTCCAAATTTTTAAAGATTTTATTTATTTATTTGACCAGAGAGAGACACAGCGAGAGAGGGAACACAAGCAGGGGGAGTGGGAGAGGGAGAAGCAGGCTCCCCGCTGAGCAGGGAGCCCGATGCGGGGCTTGATCCCAGGACCCCGGGACCATGACCTGAGCCGAAGACAGACGCTTAACGACGAGCCACCTAGGCGCCCCCCAAGATACATTTTTTAACAACACGAAAGCCTTAATTTTATATAAAGTTTCCACTTAAGGTAAAAAGTAAAATTAGTAGTTATATAGAGCTATCACCTAAAAAGAAAACTAATTATTTGTGTCAACCCAACATTTAAATCCATGGTCAGGTTTTCCCTTGATTTATGAGACAGACGCTCTCTATATAAACTGGGACTTTATTACAAACACTCAAAATGATTTATCAGTTTCAGAAATCAATGGGAATTTCATTTTGTGAAAATTGCATTTTTGTAAATAGCCAGGTAAACATATGTAAGACTGTAGCTCAACAAATATTGCTACTTAATAGGGAAGAGGCATTTGTGGTTCAATATTAATATATCTCTAAAAAATCCATCTTGTAGACATCAAAAATGTCTACATGACTGATTGTGCTAACAAGGCACTTATTTAATTATAATTAATGATGGAGGCAACATATAAAGAATGGGCTCAATTTTCAGCTGATTTAAAGAAATAGTGTGTCCCACATAAATTTGTCATTCCACGAGAACCCAATATATACACAAGATATTGCAAATATATCAAGTGGCTTTTATTGCATTTGCCACTCCTTTGTTCACAATGCTATTTTGAAAGTGAATATATTTTAGGAGTAGCAACTACAGAGCAGTCTTACTTGTCAATCAAGCGCACTACTACTTTTGGCATAATTTGATGGCATGATTAAAGAGATAAAAGCCTAAGAACAAAGTGTAAAATTCAAAGAATAAAGAATGTAGACATGCAAGTCGAAAACACATTTTATCATGGTGGTTGTTTATTTGACCAAGAAAAGCACTGCTTTAAAAAGAAGATATTCTTTGTTTTTAGAAGTTATAAAATTCTTCTTAGGCATGGTACTCTTGAACAGAGAAGCAGTTTGTCATCAAGAGCTACCACCGGAAAGCTTCCTTAGTGGCTTAGAATCACACAGGGTTTTTATAGGAATCCCATATCATTTGTGATCATATTTACTCCAAGGAATACTGATGGAATCTTTATACCCTTAACAGTGACCACAAGTGATAAATGTGACTGCAGTTATGTTTCAAAGGCAGCAAGCAGAGAAGTGTGTGTTTCTAAGAAAGTGTTCCCCTCCTCCACCAACTAATCCAAGATTCAGATTCTTTGACAGAATACATGCAGAGATATTAAAATATCATTTGGGAAACATTAGACAAGTTTTCACTACAATTATTTTTGTTTCTCTTGTTGGTTTTCTGGATTGCTCATCTACTATGCTTTTCTTTTTTGCACTAGTGTGGTTAACAACCTTGTTTTGTTTTGTTTTCTTATTTTGTTTAGTTGAAACAAAAGTACAGTACAGATTGGGGCTCCCTGGGTTTCAATCTAAGTAGAGAATAAAGGGAAGACTTCAATGAAAAATCCATTTTTCCCTGTGTGTCAGGAAGATTCCCATTGGCTTGTGGAATGAAAACTGTGAATGCTCCTGGTTGCAAAGTCATGCAGAGATGGTCAGGGGGGGCAGCTGATGGGGGACTTGGAGAGAGAACCTGCCTCATCCTGAGCTACTGCTCTCCTGCCTTCTGGCGTCCATGGACTTGTTCTAGAATCAGCAGGAAGGACCCCTGTAGCTTCCATTTATTAGTGATATTTCTGCTCTCTGGACCAGAAAAAATACATGCAATGACTTCTTGCGTGACATTTATGACACCCCTTTTAAGTGTGCTCCCATCCTCTTTGGAAGGTTTCTTGACATCATCCTGGATGCTCTCCATTTGGTCAATTTTCTTCAAAAGGCTGACATCTGGTACTGACCCCATACTTCCATATATAGTGTGCCTAGTTGTGGTCTTAGGCATGATGCCTCCTTTGCACAAAGGTCTATGTGCTAATGAGAGTAAAAATATGGCAGCTCCCTGAAATCGTTTTGTCTTGGAGTTGAACTTCAAAGTCAGTCTGAAGATGTTTTCTAATACATTACTGGTAAGCCATGTTCATTCCTTCTTATATTTCTGGACCTTTTTATATCTTAAGACTATGTGCAAATTTTCTACTTATTACTCTTCACCCTTTAACTATATATATATATATATATATATATAACTATATATAACAATGTTTTATACTATACTTTTATTTATACTATATATATATATATATATATATACATATATATACATATCAATGGCTGATATGTCTAAACTATTAGAATTTTCTGACAGGAGAAGGAAAGATGGTGGAGGAGTAGGGGACCCTATTTCAACTGGTCCCTGGAATTGAGCTGGATATCTACCAGACCACTCTGAGTACCTATGAAACCAGCCTGAGATGTAAGAAGATCTGGATCTCTACAAACAGAATATCGCAGGCAGTTGGTTTCAAGGTACGAAGCGGGGAGCTGTGATTCTGTGGGCAGATATCAGAGGATAAAGGGCAGCGGAGGGAGCCTGGCCATGGGGATCCTACACAGCCGGTGAGTGACAGCCTCGTGCGCTGGGGATGGGGCACAGAATCGCAGACCGGTAACAGCGGGGAAAGGACTTTAGGGCAGCCCCCCGGGGTGGAAACCCAGAGCGTGGGGTCACGTGGGCGACCTGGGGGCGGCTGGTGGTTTTAGAAGCACAAAGGGCAGAGACGTGCTCCGACCTGGAGGCAGGACTGGGGATGCTGCGGAGGGGCACACAACCCAGGCCGCTACAATTTATAGCAGCATGGACAGAAACAGAGACAGCGTGGCCTGGAGAGCTCACTGAAGAACAGACTGCAGTCTCTCTGCTCTGAGGCAGAGGGTTGGAGACTGTCTCTTCTGCTCTGACTTGCTGAAGAGATGCAGAAAGCAGCCAGGGAAAGCCGCCAGAGAACAAAAGCCCCCAAAACTGATTCCCGCTGAGCCCATCCCCCACCACAGGGGCGCAGGGCAACTCCGCCCAAACAGGGTTGCCTGAGTAACGGTGTGGCAGGCCCCTCCCGCAGAAGACGGGCTGGGAAAACAAGAGGCCAGCAACCCTAAGGTCCCAAGAAAACAGGTGCATCTTGCTTAGGTTCTGGTCAATCATTTGGACTCTATACATTCCCTCAAACACCCATCAACAGAATGACTAGGAGGAGGAACCCCCAAAATAGAAAAGACTCAGAGATTATGACTTATGCTACAGATTTACAAATGGATGCAGATATAACCAAGATGTCGGAGATGGAATTCAGGCTAGCAATTGTGAAGATAATGGCTAGAATGGAGAAATCAATGAATGGCAACATAAAGTCTCTAAGGGCAGAAATGAAAGGTGAATTGGCAGAACTTAAAAATGCTATCTATGAGATCCAATCCAATCTAGATAATCTAACAGCTAGGGTAAGTGAGGCAGAAGAAGGAATAAGGGACCTGGAAGACAATATAATAGATAAAAAGAGAAAAGAGGAGGCCAGGGAAAAACAACTCAGAATCCATGAAAATAGAATCAGAGAAAGAAGTGACACCATGAAGCATTCCAATGTCAGAATAATTGGAATCCCGGAGGGAGTGGAGAGAGAGAGAGAGAGGACTAGAAGATATATTTGAGCAAATCGTAGCTGAGAACTTCCCTAATCTGGGGAATGAAACAAACATTCGTGTCCTAGAGGCAGAGAGGACCCCTCCCATGATCAAGAAAAACAGGCCAACACCCCGGCATGTAATAGTAAAACTTGCAAATCTTAGAACCAAGGAAACCATCTTAAGGGCAGTTAGGGGGAAGAGATTCCTTACGTACAGAGGGAGGAACATCAGAATAACGTCAGACCTATCCACAGAGACCTGGCAATCCAGAAAGGCCTGACAAGACATATTCAGGGTACTACATGAGAAGAATACACAGCCAAGAATATTTTATCCGTCAAGGCTTTCATTTAGAATGGATGGAGAGATGCACAGGTTCCACGACCGGCAGAAACTGAAAGAATACGTGACCACTAATCCGGCCTTGCAAGAAATATTAAGGGGGGTTCTATAAAAGGAGAAAGACCCCAAGAGTGATCTACAACAGAAATTTACAGGGACAATCTATAAAAACAACGTCTTCACAGGCAACAGATGATAATTAGTTCATATCTTTCAATAATCACTCTCAACGTGAATGGCCTAAACGCTCCCATAAAATGGCACAAGGTTGCAGATTGGATAAAAAGACAGGACCCATCCATATGCTGCCTACAAGAGACTCATTTTGAACCTAAAGATACATCCAGACTGAAAGTGAAGGGATGGAGAACCATCTTCCATGCCAGTAGACCTCAAAAGAAAGCTGGGGTAGCAATGCTTATATCAGACAAATTAGATTTTAAACTAAAGTCTGTAATTAGAGACACAGAAGGACACTATATCATTCTTAAAGGGTCTATCCAACAAGAAGATCTAACAATTGTAAATATCTATGCCCCCAACATGGGAGCAGCCATCTACATAAGCCAACTGTTAACCAAAATAAAGAGTCATATTGATAACAATACGTTAATTGTAGGAGACCTCAATACTCCACTCTCAGCAATGGACAGATCATCTAAGCAGAAAATCAACAAAGAAACAAGAGCTTTGAATGACACACTGGACCAGATGGACCTCATAGATATTTACAGAACATTCCACCCTAAAACAACAGAATACTCATTCTTCTCACGTGCACATGGAACTTTCTCCAGAATAGACCACAAAGTGGGTCACAAATCAGGTCTCAACCAATACAAAAAGATTGAGATTATTCCCTGCATATTCTCAGACCACAGTGCTTTAAAACTGGAACTCAATCACAAGAAAAAATTTGGCAGAAATTCAAACACTTGGAAGCTAAAGACCACTCTGCTCAAGAATGTTTGGGTCAACCAGGAAATCAAAGAAGAACTTAAACAATTCATGGAAATCAATGACAACGAAAATACATCAGTCCAAAACCTATGGGATACTGCAAAGGTGGTCCTAAGGGGGAAATACATAGCCATCCAAGCCTCACTCAAAAAAATAGAAAAATCCCGAATTCACCAACTAACTCCACACCTTAAAGAACTAGAGAAAAAGCAACAAACGATGCCTAAGCCACGCATTAGAAGAGAAATAATTAAAATTAGAGCAGAAATCAATGAATTAGAAACCAGAAACACAGTAGATCAGATCAACGAAACTGGAAGTTGGTTCTTTGAACGAATTAATAAGATCGATAAACCACTGGCCAGACTTACCCAAAAGAAAAGAGAAAGGACCCAAATTAATAAAATTATGAATGAAAGGGGAGAGATCATGACTAACACCAAGGAAATAGAAACAATTATTAGAAATTATTATCAATAACTGTAAGCCAATGAACTGAGTAATCTGGATGAAATGGAGGCCTTCCTGGAAACCTATAAGCTGCCAAGACTGAAACAGGAAGAAATTGACAACCTGAATAGGCCAATAACCAGTAACAAGATTGAAGCAGTCATCAAAAACCTCCCAAAAAACAAGAGTCCAGGGCCTGATGGATTCCCTGGGGAATTCTACCAAATATTCAAAGAGGAAATAATACCTATTCTACTGAAGCTGTTTCAAAAAATAGAAACAGAAGGAAAACTACCAAACTCATTCTATGAGGCCAGCATTACCTTAATCCCCAAACCAGGCAAAGACCCCATTAAAAAGGAGAATTTCAGACCGATATCCCTGATGAATATGGATTCCAAAATCCTCAACAAAATCCTAGCTAATAGGATCCAACAATACATTAAAAGGATCATCCACCACGACCAAGTGGGATGCAAAGTGGTTCAACATTCGCAAATCAATCAATGTGATAGAACACATTAATAAGAGGAGGGAGAAGAACCATATAGTCCTCTCAATTGATGCAGAAAAAGCATTCGACAAAATACAACATCCTTTCCTGATTAAAACTCTTCAGAGTATAAGGATAGAGGGAACATTCCTCAAGTGCATAAAATCCATCTATGAAAAACCCACAGCGAATATCATCCTCAATGGGGAAAAGCTGAGAGCCTTTCCCTTAAGATCAGGAACACATCAAGGATGCCCACTGTCGCCACTATTGTTCAACATAGTACTAGAAGTCCTAGCAACAGCAATCAGACAGCAAAAAGAAATAAAAGGTATTCAAATTGGCAAAGAAGAAGTCAAACTCTCTCTTTTCGCAGACGACATGATACTTTATGTGGAAAACCCAAAAGACTCCACCCCCAAATTACTAGAACTCATACAGCAATTCAGTAATGTGGCAGGATACAAAATCAATGCATAGAAATCAGTTGCTTTCTTATACACTAACAATGCAACTGTAGAAAGAGAAATTGGAGAAACGATTCCATTTACAATAGCACCAAAAACCATAAGCTACCTCGGAATAAATCTAACCAAAGAGGTAAAGGATCTATACTCTAGGAACTACAGAACAATCATGAAAGAAATTGAAGAAGACACAAAGGATGGAAAAATATTCCATGCTCATGGATCAGAAGAATAAACATTGTTAAAATGTCTATGCTGCCCAGAGCAATCTATACCTTCAATGCCATCCTGATCCAAATTCCAATGACGTTTTTCAAAGTGCTGGAACAAACAATCCTAAAATTTGTATGGAATCAGAAAAGACCCTGAATCGCCAAGGAAATGTTGAAAAAGAAAAACAAAGCTGGGGGCATCACGTTGCCCAATTTCAAGCTATATTACAAAGCTGTGATCACCAAGACAGCATGGTACTGGCACAAAAACAGACATATAGACCAATGGAACAGAATAGAGAGCCCATATATGGACCCTCAACTCTATGGTCAAATAATCTTTGACAAAGCAGGAAAAAACATGCAATGGAAAACAGTCTCTTCAATAAATGGTGCTGGGAAAATTGGACAGCCACATGCAGAAGAATGAAACTCGACCATTCTCTAACACCATTCACAAAGATAAACTCAAAGTGGATGAAAGACCTCAATGTGAGACAGGAATCCATCAAAATCCTAGAGGAGAACATAGGCAGTAACCTCTTTGACATCGGCCACAGCAACTTCTTTCAAGATACATCTCCAAAAGCTAGTGAAACAAAAGCAAAAATGAACTTTGGGGACTTCATCAAGATAAAAAGCTTCTGCACAGCAAAGGAAACAGTCAACAAAACAAAGAGGCAGGGCGCCTGGGTGGCTCAGTTGGTTAAGCGACTGCCTTTGGCTCAGGTCATGATCCTGGAGTCCAGGGATCGAGTCCCGCATCAGGCTCCCTGCTCAGCAGGGAGTCTGCTTCTCCCTCTGACCCTCCCCCCTCTCATGTGCTCTTTCTCATTCTCTCTCTCAAATAAATAAATAAAATCTTAAAAAAAAAACAAAAAAACAAAGAGGCAACCCACAGAATGAGAGAAGATATTTGCAAATGACACTACAGATAAAGGGCTGATATCCAAGATCTATAAAGAACTTCTCAAACTCAACACCCAAAAAACAAATAATCAAGTCAAAAAGTGGGCAGAAGATATGAAAAGACACTTTTCTGAAGAAGACATACAAATGGCTAACAGACACATGAAAAAATGTTCATCATCATCAGCCATCAGGGAAATTCAAATCAAAACCACACTGAGATACCACCTTACACCAGTTAGAATGGCAAAAATGGACAGGGAAAGAAACAACAAATGTTGGAGAGGTTGTGGAGAAAGGGGAACCCTCTTACACTGTTGGTAGGAATGCAAGTTGGTACAGCCACTTTGGAAAACAGTGTGGAGGTTCCTCAAAAATTTAAAAATAGAGCTACCCTATGACCCAGCAATTGCACTACTGGATATTTACCTCAAAGACACAGATGTAGTGAAATGAAGGGCCATATGCACCCCAATGTTCATAGCAGCAATGTCCGCAATAGCCAAACCGTGGAAAGAGCCGAGATGCCCTTCAACAGATGAATGGATAAAGAAGATGTGGTCCATATATACAATGGAATATTACTCAGCCATCAGAAAGGATGAATACCCAACTTTTACATCAACATGGATGGGACTGGAGGAGATTATGCTAAGTGAAATAAGTCAAGCAGAGAAATTCAATTATCATATGATTTCATTTATTTGTGGAACATAAGGAATAGCATGGAGGACGTTAGGAGAAGGAAGGGAAAAATGAGGCGGGGGGGGAATTGGAGGGAGAGATGAACCATGAGAGACTACGGACTCTGAGAAACAAACAGGGTTTTAGAGGGGAGGGGGAAGGGGGGATTGGTTAGCCCGGTGATGGCTATTAAGGAGGGCACGTACTGCATGGAGCACTGGGTGTTATACGAAAACAATGGATCGTGGATCACCACATCAAAAACTAATGATGTATTGTATGGTGACTAACGTAACATAATAAAATTTAAAAAAAAAATAGAATTTTCTGCCACCCAGAATGTTACTTATATCTACCAATATGGAGCATCTTCAAATTTGGTATTTTATTTTTTGCCTCTCTTCCAATCACTGGTACAGACGCCAAATTCATTGATCAGGTTGGAGGAATGATACCTAGAAATTTTTTTTCTGTAGTTCAAAGTCAATCTATTAATCAGGTTCAGGACCTTTGGAGATCAAATAACAGTTTAGAAACAGCTCTATTGATCTACCTACCTACCTATTGATCAGTCACTTTGCTCTCTGAATATTAATTTATGATTGTTCTAAGTCAGTGATAGATATATCTGTGGATGTGGATTGATATAACAAAATTCAGATGGATTTTCCCACAAGACTGCATGGAGTACTTTACACCCCCACCTACCATGTCCCTGTGTGAACTCACCTCTCACACCCAGTGTGCTCTTCTACACTATATATAAATATCATAGATTATATATGCACCCTGTTATGACTACAGATATAGTATATGGCCTTAAAAGATAAAGGCAAATAGAGGCACATCTGAAAAATGTGATCAGCCTTGTCTGGATTGCAGGAAAGGAAACAAATTGCTATGACTCCTAGAAAACTTGGAAGGCACTGTATTTGCAGTCAAAGAGGATAAAAGAAGAACTTTCTGGCACATCAGAAGACAATGTGAGAGGGGCAATGCTCCTGATGATGGATCAAATGCATTTTGGTAAAACAAAATTGGCCCTTCATTCTAAGTCGTGCACATTCTGTGAAGGTTCACATGCCCCAGGGACACAGGTGGCAAATAAAATCTGCTCACCTCCATGTGCTCTCCTCAGCACCATCTGTATTTAATTTCCTGCAAATTACTCTTAGTTTTCTACTTCTTGTCCAAAAGGACACAATGAAGGCATTATGGGATTTAAAATGTGTTTCAGATAGGACACATTCAGACCCCTTGTTAGAACATTACTAAAATCTCCCGGAGTGGCTAGCATGATTTTGGTTTTCATTCTGCCTTTCATGGGGGTTGTTTGCAAACTGTCTTTCTGAACTACTAGATTCTGGAGCATGGGGGTTATTATAATTTCCTAGTTTTGGGGTCCTGGCTTGCATGTGGCAAGTGCTTAGGGAATGTGGTCTTAACTGAACTCTTGATATTCTCACAGTCATGATTTGGGGGAAGCATGAGAAGTTTGCTTGGGAGTGCATCTTGCTTTCTGACAAAGTCATATTGTTGTTTGCAAATTCAAAGTGGAATTGTTTTCAATGGATCTCCTAATAAATTGAATCTTTTTTATGGTATTGATGAGGATTATTAATTATTAAAACCATATGGGCAGGGTACCTGAGTGGCTCAGTAAGTTAAGCGTCCCAACTCTTGATTTCGGCTCAGGTCATGATCTCAGGGTCCTGGGAATGAACCCCTGAGCCCTACTGTGGGGCTCAGCTCTCAGCAGGGATCTGCTTCAGGATTGTTTCTCTTCTTCTGTTCCTCCCCCTGCTCTTTCTCTTTCTCTCTCTCTCTCAAATAAAGAAATACATAATCTTTAAAGAATCCCAACAAACATATGGGCAGTGATACAATACTATCCAGGTATAAACACTAGAAATTCGATACAAAGAGGAAGCTTCAAAATCAAACCTTCATACTAGTGACTACAGACTTTGTTTCACTCAGCTACAAAAAAAAATCTTGTGTTTTTCTTTTGATGTTCACTTACCTGTCAATTATTAAAGCAGGTAGCTGGATTGATGTACTGTGAATATATTTTACAACTGAAAGTGATAGGATGATGTACTTATGCATATTCATGCAACCTATATTCTGTGCCATTTTTAATGAGTGGATAAAGAAAACAACCAGACAACTATGGATATTTTCTGGTTAGGTGTATATGAATTAAAGTTAATGCTAGTATATATTTACTGACTTATTGATAAAAACTCAGTAATAATTCAAGTAAAACAATAAAATACATTACATACAGCCAAAGTAATAAAGCTTTACTGAGAAGTTGCTAGGAGTATCTGTAAAACTTCCAGAGTTAATTGTTCAAAAAAGAGCTAGAAGGTATTTTCAAGCTTATATCTCTTGCTCTATCTCTAGCAAGAGACTCCTAAAATTTGAGGGTGAAAAAACCAAAATATCTTCCTCTACTTTTTTTTTTATTTATACATAAAACGGGGCATTCTTACCTTGAAACTGTGCATTAAATCCTTTGCGTCGATGGTTACTGTCAGATGTAAAATGGAGTCGTAACCAATTCTTGCTACTTATAACAGGAGAAGGAAGGTTCATGCCCGTCAGCCTGGAAAAGAGAACCAGAAAAAATCTCCCTTGTAAACCAACAGAGCAACTGTCCTATAGCAAACCCACTTTTAAAATTGACTACTGACAGTCGTTATTTTGAGATCTGAAGACAGAGGTCATTGATGAGCTGCACTGAAACCTTGAAATGACTCAGGCAATTTCATGTGTGTCCACATAATCACTGCTATATTTACCCTTGATGGAATGAAGGCTTTCACCGACACTTGACATTTTTATTCTTCTTCATTAATGGTGGATAAATGAGAAGATATTCTTTGGATCACTTATTTCTTTTCATCAGGACCTCAATCATAATGAATTATAAAAGGACAAGAAATAGGCAAATGGTAACATTCTGCTTTTCACTCTTTGAACACTTTATGATTCTGTTTCACCTGAAGTGCCTTCAAAAACACTGTTTATCATGCTGGATAGCATATATCCCATATTTCTCGGGTCCCATCCACAGAACTCACAGCACGGGCCTTTCCTACCCACGGGAAGCAGAAGAGCAGCATGTAGGGGATTGGTGACGAGCACTGTCAAAGCGATTTGAAATGAAATAAAATTATGTTTGGGGACAACAGTATATTAAACACAATTAAATCTTTCAAAATCAGACACAAACCATCTCTGGCTAAGCTGTTTAAGCTCCCATCCTACTTTACACTGTGTGCTTTAGTTGTCAGAAAAAAAGTGAGTAATTTACTTCCTACTGAAAACCTGTGTCATTAAGAAGTGAAAGCCTTCCCAGGTGGTAAAGCTGCCCCCTGTTGGTAATACAGCGGCAGGGTCAGTTTTGGCCAATGGCAGAAGGATCCTTGGATTGGGATGCCTCAGGAATGCGGTGTGTATGGTTCTGCCTTGTAAGAACTGTCGGAACCTCCACTTGCCAGTCTGTCAACTGGACCTGAAAACACCTCCACCAAGGGGTTGAAAGGGATATCGATACATGTATAAATGTCCCTGATGCACATTTTAAATGTCACCTATGGTTATGCATTGTACAATTAATTTTGCCAAATCTGTTTTCAAAATGATGCTTATTAGTGCAGGTGATCAGTAAATGTTTAAGGAATTTGCCTGTAGCTGAAACTGGTGCTGCCCTTGGTGGGCTTCCCTGTGAGCACCAGAGCTGCTTGGTCAGGCTGGAAATCATATTCTGTGCACGGGATTTACCAGGCACGGGTGGGTATGTAGAGCGTTTCCCTCCTTACTCCATTACCTGGAGGAAAAGCAGCATCCAATGAAATATGTAGGCAAGCTTTCTGATGTTGGGGTGTTCAATTTAAACTCTCAGGTTTAAAAATGTGCAGTATCCATTTCAATGTAAAAGCCAAACCTTGACTGTAACCAATCGCAACAGTGTTTATGTCACTGTTTGAAATAATCTTCTGTGAGAGGAAATACACAACTCAGATCTGCCTATTTGCTTGGATTTATGTAGCTTTGACTGCTGAAATCGGATGCAGCTGCTTCCAGGAAACATTTCATTATTCTGATATTTTGTTTGAAAGCTCCCTCCCCCACCACCTGTCTCCCTTGAGGAGCTGATGCTACAGATTCTCTTGGAAATACGTTACCTCTTTGCCAAATACTGACAATGACCAGAAGATAAGTAACTTCTGGATTCAAAAACCCAGAGTCTATCCAGCTCACCTACGTATACTTACTGAAAGTTTCATAACTGAATCCCATGTTTATTTGTTGTGGCTCTTAAAGTTTTTTTTTTTTCTTAATTAGGTTCTTTTTGAGTGGTTCTGATCCCAAAAGCTGGGTGTGATTGCATGTTAGTGGTGTGTTAACATTAGCAATGCATGTAAATAAATCCCCTCCTCACCTCCCACGTGTTTCACATACCTACACCCCAAAAATGTCAGTTTTGTGTTAATAAACACACTTCATCTGTAAAGGGCCAGATAGACATATTTTAGGGTTTACTAGTCCTGCGGTTTCTGCTGCAGCTGTCCAAATCTGTTGCTGGAGTACAAAAGCGGCCACAGAGTGGGGACGGTTATGTTCCAGCAACAATTTACTTACAGAGGTTTCCATTTCATGCCATTTTTCTGAGAAACAAAATATTACTCTTTTCTTTTCTCTCCAAGTTTTTATTTTAAATTCCAGTTAGCTAACATACAGTGTAATATTAATTTCAGGTGTACAATATAGTGATTCAACACTTCCATACATCACCCTGTGCTCATCACGACAGGTGTACTCCTTCATCCCCATCACCTGTTTCCCCCATCCCCCCACCACCTCCCCTCTGGTCCCATCAATTTATTCTTTGTAGTCAAGAGTCTGTTTCTTGGTTTGCCCCCCAACCTCTCTCTTTTTTCCCCTTTGCTCATTTGTTGTTTTTTTTTTTTATATTACACATGTGAGTGAAATCACCCCAAAGTTTAGGGCAGCATTATCTACAATAGCCAAACTATTTGGCTGTAGCGAAGGACCCCAAGAACCTCTCAACTGATGAATAGAGAAAGAAAATGTGTGTGTGTTGTGTGTGTGTGTGTGTGTGTGTGTGTGTGTGTGATGGAATATTACTGAGCCATAAAAAAGAATGAAATCTTGCTATTTGCAGTGACATAGATGGAGCATATTATGTTAAGTGAAATTAAGTCAGTCAGAGAAAGACAATTGTTATTCTTTTTTGATGGTTTTTCAAACATTGAACAATGTAAAAACCATTCTTATTTATAGATCAGATTGGCCTATGGACCACGGTTTGCTGACCCTTGCTTTGGTATATATGAGGTGATTTGTCAAAATACCGAGCAGATAGATAATTAGATGATGTATATCAAGATAGTGTAACTAGCTTCGAAAAAAATATCTACTTTCTGTACAGATTCATTTTACACAGAATCAAAGGTGAGGACTTTGTAATAATTATATAATTCACTACCCATGGTTAGAGCCAAGCCATGCAAATAAGTCACACTCCAGAGTGGATTAATGTGCATGGATTTCTTAATTTGTCTGTGGGAAATAAACAAATATTCACATCCTCTTTCTTTGGGGTGTGGAGTTGGTGGTTGTTCTATATAAGACATTCTTTGGAATTGTGAGTTTTTTGGTCCTTTTCCACAAACCTGGGTAACCTTAAAACTATCATTTAACAGTAAGCTTACATTTTAAAGTCAATTGTTCCTTCATTGCACACTGATTTAAAGGAAGTTGGCTAATATACAAGCCAGTGGATGTTACAATGGATTTGCCAAGAACTTGGATGATTTAGTTAAGATGTAGAGGTAAAGAATTCAACTGAATACCTTTGTGGTATTAGAATGGCACTCACAGCTGCCCACATCCTAATCCAAAGAGCCTATGACTGCATCACCTTACATGGGAAAAAGGGGACTTTAAAGGTGGGATAAAGTTACAGACCAAGGGGAGATTATCCTGGATTAAAGGGTAGCCCAATGTAATCAACAAGATGCTTAAAAATGGAAGAGGGAAACAGAGAGAAGAAAGAACCTACCAAGGAGGTCAGGGGATGCATGTGAGAACTGTCGCCATGGTTGTTGACCCTGAAGATGGAGAAAGGGTCCACAAGCCAAGGAATGTGGGTGGTCCTTACAAAGCTGTAAAAGGCAAAAATCTGCATCTCCCCTAGAGCCTTGAGGAGGAATACAGCCCTACTGACAACCTGATTTTATTCCAACAGAGCCTGTGTAAGACTTATAACCTCTGCAACCATAAGATAATAACTTTGTGTTGATTTAAGCCATCGTGTTTGTGTCAATTTGTTATGGCAGCAATGGAAAACAAAACTTTTAATATATATTTCATTCTAAAAGACTCCAGAAAGAGAAGACATTCAGTAGACTATGTCATCACTCTAAACCTATCAATAATCTCAGTTTGACACTCTGTATAATTATCAGTGATTGAACATGCACATCATTGGCTTGTTTCTCTTAAAAGTCTTCCTTCATTCTTAGCTCTATGTTTCAAAGTCTGCTGGAATTGTTTTCGACTTGACATACATAGTGAGCATAAGATACAAAGCAGAAATGTTTTGCAGAGAAAGGATTTAATAGTGACAGGTATCAACACATGTCTTTGTCTATTAGCTGAGAATGTCTAATGTACTCTTAATTTTTTATCCTAGACATGTAAAAACACAGGACAATTATCTGGAGAAATCAGGGGATTCAAATATATTTGGACTTAAAAAAAATAAAGGATACCTCAACATGATCTGCCAGGAAAGGGTCTTTCTGAGGGAATGTTAGATGCATTTCATTTCTGGAGCATCTCAAACTAGGTCAGAAACCCATAAAGTCTCACAGTGAGAATTTTGAGCGGTCCCTTTATACATGGTAGTTCTCACTCTTCCCCCCAAGATTGCCAAATTAGGCAATTTAATCCATTGGCAAACTCATTTCTTTCAAAGATTCAACAAGGTTTTGCGGCTGCCAAGAGTAAAAATAGATGTGGGACCCATGGGTACTTAAAGTTAAGAGGACCTTCTTTGAGCCAAAATAGAACTGGGCAGTCTGTTCCACTTTCTCCAAATAGCTTGACCATAAATTTTAAGGTTCTATTTATAATATGTCCACAACTTCTTCTCCCACTTAACCTCCCTCAGCCCCACACTTCTCAAGTATAAAATGAGGGATTTGAGCATGTTGTTCTTCTCAGACATTATAGCCTTGTGTCTGTGACTCATTCATTTTACTTACATAACTTGAAAAACATGGAGTCAATTTATTGAGATAATTTGCTGAAATGCATTTGGAAATGCTAAAGTTCTTGAGAGAGCTCTGTTTGAGCTCTTGTTTGACATTAAGCCAGATTTCTTATGTCTTTAGAAAATCATCATATAAATTGCTGGGAGTTTCTCTGTAGTTAAACCTCTTTAACTGTGATGACTAAGAAGCCAGAAAGCATTAATACCATCAACACTGACTGTAAATTACCCACCCTCCCTAAGGAGCCTAAAGAGTTTCATAAACCTATTACTTCAAAGAGCTGATTGCTTGTCATCCACAGAAAGTCATCTAGAAGCCCTTACATTTTCCTGTGCTCTTGTGGACATGTAACCAACATGATTCAGAGGGTAGTGTTCTATTTATCTCTGTTTTATGAAAAGTAAATGGAAGAATCTGATACAACAAAGGGATTCTGAAATGTCATGTTTCTGATTGAGTGTTATTTGTGTTACTAGGGAATGCCATTTTCTTATGAATATATGTTAAGTTCATACTGCTATTCTAAGCCTTATTTTGGACTTTGATGAAAGAAACAATGGAAGTTAAAGGTAGTTCTTCAAAGGGAAATTCATGAAAAGAAGATATGCAGAAGTCTGTGTGTGTGTGCACAAATACACACACACTCAGATACTCATATAACACAATAGTCATATATTTATATAGAGAGATTCCTAGAAATTGATCCCAAAAGTTTTACACCCACATATCTACCTTCTGGGAGAAACAAACAAACAAACAGCCCACCCATAGCCTCTTTAAAAGCATGCCACAGAAGAAGACCTCCCCGTGAGAACGTTCTTTCTTTCATTACAATCAGTTCATTCTGTTTGACGCTTCTCCCACTTCCCGTGGCATTCAGGATTAGCTGTCACATAGGTCTGCTCGCTCCTGGACAGTTTATCTCTCTCTCTGGCTTCACTTTTTGCTCAAGGCATGCATGAAGATTCTCTCAGGAGTAAACACTGATAGCTATTCTCCTCTCTCTTGAAAACTTCACCCATTCTTATGTCTTCAGTCATCACCTTTTCCATGTTCTGTGCTCACCTTGTATATTCTATGCTGTTTACAAAAATGATTTCTAGTCTTTTGAGCCTTCTGTCCTCCTTTCAGATCCCCAGCTCATCTTTCCAGTCTCCATACCCTCCCCTTGGCTTCTACACTGGAATGTGCTTGACTTTGGTTCAATCCCCCCACGGAAAGCCCCCTCCATGCTCCTTCCTTCCTCGGGATCTTTGCACATACTGCTCTCTTGCCCTGAGCCAGGACACCCATCCACCCTGGTGCCCCTTCCTCTTCACTTGCCTAGTAATTCCTGGTCCTCCTGTAAATTTCAGATTATGGATCACATTGTCAGGGAAGCCTGACTTGACCGTGAAGTTGAAGTTGTTCCTCCCTGGTAACGTCTTCTCCTGGAACCTCTCATGCAGACATTTCAGAGTGATGACCTGGTTACTTGTGTGATTATTTACTGAATGGTTGTCTTGACAGTGACACAGGAAGCTTGTATTATCTCTCTGAAACCTAGCAAAGTTCTGGGCATATAATAGAAGCTCAACACACATCAGATACATAAATAGAATAGTAACTTTCACAAAGTGAGCATTACTCTACGCAACCCTTCCTGTCACACGGCCAGGCTGGGGTGTGTTTGTGTCTAGGTAATATCTTTATAGGATAAATCACACACTTTTATGGCACTGGAGGAAAGCAAAGCAAGAGTGGAGAATCAGTGCCAGGAAAATAGCAGTGGCTCCATTTGTGCCCCAGGACCAACGTCTCTGCACACAGATGTGCACAACTCCAGGGAATCAGGTCTGAAAGGACTCTCCCAAAGCTCCATGTCTTTACAACCTGGACAGGACATCTTGTGTCTCTTCAATTTAATAACCCCTTAGGGAATCCAGAGAGATTACCACTCACCTGCTCCAGAAATGTCCCCAGCACCCACCCCTCAGCTCTGCCTTTGGTGGTCATTAAGCTTTTTGGCAAATGTTTAGACCATAGACACACCATGTCCTACGGGTTTCTGTAAGTGGCGAGCTCTCAGATGTATAATCCTGGCCACACCAAAACAGTCATGACAGCAGTGTATCCAAGGGAGGGATCAGAGTGTGCAACATACCCTCATCTTGTAGACACCTTCTGGACCTGAGACCTGCATGCAAAATCTATTCAGATGCTAAGTTTTGGGCTTGCAACCCGGTGATGTCTGCTACACTCATCTGTTCTAACCAGGCACTGCCTGTGCCCTGGCCAAACTGAAACCTCCACTTGTGCTATTGAATAGATCTTTTCCCCTTCCGATGCTCTCATCCACTCTGTGCAACTATGACCTCAACGGCCCTAAACATGATTCAAAGCAACATTACAAATGACCTGCATGTGCCTGACAGCATCCTGGGCACTGCAGACAGGCTGGAACAAGCTCTGGTGTCCGGCGTGCATCAGAGGAGTGCTGACATAGGACGCGTGTCACCAAATGGGGAGTGCAGATTGCCATACGCACTCACAATAGGGGCTCTCCACTCTTCCTGGGGGGGGAAGCCAGTCCTACAGGTATGATATCTGAGTTGTAACTAGTCAGCTGAGTAGATAGCAGGGGCCACTGGCGAGAACAATGACAGCAGTCTATGTTGATGCCCACACTCAATCACGTCACACCCTTTTATAAAAATGCTTTCATAACCTTCAATCACTCTGAGAAAGACGTCAAATTTCTTAGCATGGGATTGAAGGTACTTCCTGATAAGACTCCAACCACTTCCTGCCTTGTCTCCTGTAAGTTCTTTCCTGAGTCCTCTATAGCCCACAAGGGACCACGACTGCTCCCTGGCCGTCCCATGTCACCGTGCTTCCATGCCTGCATCACCTGCACCCCTCCATCTGGAGCCCCGTAGCTGACTTTTGCCTGTTTACATTCTTCTCAAATTTCAAAGCTTTTGCAAAAGACTTTCCCTCTAAAACACTTTCCCTTATTATCTAAAGTACGATCAACCACCCTGGCCTTCATAATCCGTTAGCACTTGCTCATGTAGTCTATGGAAATGATCAGAATGTGTCCTGTATGTTTGGTGGTTGTGCAGATGTCTGTTTCCCCGACGGAACTGTGAGCCTGTTGAGGGCATAACTAGCATTTTATTAATTTCCCTCAAGCTTTTGGTACCGTGCGTACAGGAGAGCCTCAATAAATCCACTTTAAATGGTTTCTATGCTTTTATTTTTTGCTCATGACATGAGCTACTAAAACAGGCACACCATAAGACTGTCAAAAGTTAAGATCATTAAGAGAATGCCATTCCTATCTTTCTATGCACAGACATTTCTCTGCCAAGTAGGAATGTTGAGTGGGGTAGATTTGGCATCTCCTTTCTATTCCTCCTAGAACAGCCGTGGGACCCAAAGCAGTAACACTGGACTCACTTAAGACAGTGAGAACATCCGTCAGTGTCAAGGAAGGAGAAGGAGGAGGACAACGGAATCTATTAGAGATGGGGCAAAGGGGCCCAGGACAGACAAGAGGGATTTGAGAGAGGGTCATAAACATGTCCAGGACTTCAGCAAGCCAGGCAGTAGGAATTAACCCAAAGGTCAAGCAGAGAGGACCATTTAGGAGAGAATGTGACAAATCCTGTCCTCTAAAGCTTAAGGACTAAATGTCATGGAATTGCTTGGAATGAAGCCCGGGAAATGGCTCAGACAGATGCATAATAGGATAAGATAGTCAAGAGGAGCAGGCTCTGACACTATTTCTCAGTGGAAAGTCCTCTGGGCCCCTTGTCCACACTCCAGGTAGGGGGAGGAGGCCAACCCAGGAAAGCTGCATCACCCGCCAGGCACCTTCTCCTTCCTAGACTGGAGAGTGGCCCTGCCCCACCCAGGACTGTGCGCATGCCCTTCAGTGTGGGGGAACCTGGTCCACACATGGCGCAAGGTCATATCTATATTACAGATCTCAGCGGCAGCAGGCTAGTCTGGATTGAAGTCAGTGACCTGGAAAATGGAACCTCCAGTGTCTGTTTCTAATCCTCTGCTCTGTCCAATATCCTGGTGGGTTATTTTATAATTATCTGGGAAGACAGGTGTCTGGGTTTTGCCAACAGGAAAAACGTTCTTTGTCTCCTGTATTACTTGGACTTTCAAAACAGCTAACAGTTGGTGCTAGACATGGATGAGTATCAGTATCATTTTCTGATCATTAAAAAAGACATTATCGAGGGGCGGAGCAAGATGACGGAGGAGTAGGGGACCTGGATTTCCTCTGGTCCCAGAAATTCAGCTGGATAGGGATCAAACCATTCTGAACACCTACGAACTCAACAGGAGATCGAAGAAAAGAATAGCAGGAACTCTCTGAACAGAAAAGCGACCACTTTCTGGAAGGTAGGATGTGCGGAGAAGTGAATCCGAGACGATATTTGGGAAGATAGGTGGCGGGGCAGGGGGCTGCCATCGACCGCTTCTGGCAAGTGATAGAGCCTCAGAGCACAAAATTGGAAATTTTAGAAGTCGGCTCTGCTGAGGGACGTCGCTCCAGTGGCTAAGTGGGGGGTGGAACCCTCACGGAACAGTGTGGTCTCAGGACCCTCGGGGTCACAGAAAGACCGGGGGTGCCTGAGTGCAGCAGAGCTCCCAGGTATCAGTGTGGGGAAGCTGGCTGCAGAGACCGAGCCGAGGTGCGGGCTCTCAGCTCGGGGTTGCCATAAACAGTGATCTGCAGCACAGTCGGGCAACTGCTCCTCCAGCAGGGACCCAACAAGTGGCAGATCCGGGGAGACTCCCCTTCCTCCCCCAGGAGGAGCGGCTTAGGAGCACACCGCAGGGATCTGCCGGGTTTGGAGACTCCACACCGTGTTGGGTGCCAGAGATAGAAACACTCGGTCACTGGCCAGGTGAGCGTGGAATGCGGCCGGAGACCGGGGAGACAGGAGTGATTGACTGCTGAGGAGCGGGGCCCCGAGTTCTCCGGTCCTCTGGGGCGGAGATTGGGAGGCCACCATTTTCACTCTTGGCCACCAAAGCTGTATGGAAAGCTTGCAGGGAACAAAAGCTCCCGAGAGCAAACCCGAGCAGATTACTTAGCCCGGACCAGGCAAGGGTGGGGCAATTCTGCCTCGGGCAAAGACATTTGGGAACCAGGGCAACAGGCCCCTCCCCCAGAAGATCAGCAAGAACAGCCAGCCAAGACCAAGTCTAACGATCAATGAGAACAGCAGACCTCCAGCGCTAGGGGAATACTGCACATAGAATCCATGGCTTTTTTCCCATGATTCATTAGTCTTTCAAAGTTAAATTTTGTTTTAACTGTGTTTTTTTTTTTAATTTTTCTTTTTCCCTTTTTCAACCAATATCTTATCAATCCCTTTTTTAAAAAACATCTTTATTTTTCATTTTTAGAGTCATATTCTATCCCTTAATATTAGTTACCCTTAGTTTTGGTATATATATAAAAGTTGTTCTCTCTTTAAAATTTTGAGATACAGTTTCTTCTAACAGATCAAAATATACCTTAAATCTCTAGTGTATGGCTTTGTTCTAGTCTCCTGCCTGATCACATTCTCTCCCTTTTTTTTTTTTAATCCTCTTCTTTCTTTTTTCAACTAACTTCTTATGTTATCAATTGCTTTTATAAAGTCTTTTATAATTTTCATCTTTACAATCAGATTCCATCCCTTCATCATATTAACCTTTATTTTTGTACATATATAAGTTTTTCTTTCTTTAAAATTTTGGGAGGCACTTTCTTCTAACAGACCAAAATATGCCCAAAATCTAGTGTGTGGCACTGATCTATGCACCAGCCTGATCATATTTGATCATATTCTGTTTTTTTTTGTTTTGTTTTGTTTTTGTTTGTTTTTATCTTTTTCTTTTCTTTTTTTTTCTTTTTCTTTTTTCTTTCTTTCCCTTTCTTTTCCCCCAGTTTCAGGTCTTTCTGATTTGTTTAGTGTATATTTTCTGGGGAAATTATTACCCTGTTAGCATTTTCTTCTCTCATTCATCTATTCTCCTCTGGACAAAATGACAATTTGGAAAAAATTACCTCAACAAAAAGAACTAGAGGCAGTACCGACTGCCAGGGACCTAATCAATACGACATTAGTAAGATGTTGGAACTAGAGTTCAGAATGATGATTTTAAAGATATTAGCGGGGCTTGAAAAAAACATGGAAGTTATTAGAGAAACCCTTTCTGGAGAAATAAAAGAACTAAAATCTAACCAAGTTGAAATCAAAAAGGCTATTAATGAAGTGCAATCAAAAATGGAGGTTATAACTGCAGAATAAATGAGGCAGAAGAGAGAATTAGTGATATAGAAGACCAAATGATAGAAAATAAAGAAGCTGAGAAAAAGAGAGATAAACAACTACTGGATCACGAAGGCAGAATTCGAGAGATAAGTGATAACCATAAGATGAATCAACATTAGAGTAATTAGGATCCCAGAAGAAGAAGAAAGAGAGAGAGGGGCAGAAGGTATATTGGAGCAAATTATAGCAAAGAACTTCTCTAATTTGGGGAAGGAAACAGGCATCAAAATCCAGGAGGCACAGAAAACCCCTCTCAAAATCAATAAAAATAGGTCAACATCCCAACATCTAATAGTAAAATTTATGAGTCTCAGAGACAAAGAGAAAATCCTGAAAGCAGCTTGGGAAAAGAGATCTGTAACCTACAATGGTAGAAACATTAGACTGGCAACAGACCTACCACAGAGACCTGTCAGGCCAGAAAGGACTGGCAGGATATATTCAGAGCACTAAATGAGAAAAATATGCAGCCAAGAATACTATATCCAGCTAGGCTGTCATTGAAAATAAAAGGAGAGATATAAAGCTTCCAGGACAAACAAAAACTAAAGGAATTTGCAAACACGAAACCAGCCCTACAAGAACTCTTGAAAGGGGTCCTCTAAGCAAAGAGAGAGCCTAAAAGCAACATAGACCAGAAAGGAACACAGACAATATACAGTAATAGTCACCTTACAGGCAATACAATGGCACTAAACTCATATCTTTCAATAGTTACCCTGAATGAAAATGGGCTAAATGCCCTAATCAAAAGACATAGGCTATTAGATTGGATTAAAAAATAAGACCCATCAATATGCTGTCTGCAAAAGACTTATTTTAGACCCAAAGACACCCCCAGATTGAAAGTGAGGGGGTGGAAAGTCATTTACCATGCTAATGGACACCAAAAGAAAGCTGGGGTGGCAATCCTTATATCAGACAAATTAGATTTTAAACCAAAGACTGTAATAAGAGATAAGGAAGGATGATATATCATACTTAAAGGGTCTATCCAACAAGAAGATCTAACAATTGTAAATATCTATGCCCCTAACATGGGAGCAGCCAATTATATAAGGCAATTAATAACAAAAGCAAAGGAACACATCGACAACAATACAATAATAGTGGGGGACTTTAACACTCCCCTCACTGAAATGAACAGATCATCTAAGCAAAAGATCAACAAGGACATAAAGGCTTTAAATGACACACTGGACCAGAGGGACCTCACAGATATATTCAGAACATTCCATCCCAAAGCAAAACAATACACAATCTTCTCTAGTGCCCATGGAACATTCTCCAGAATAGATCACATCCTAGGTCACAAATCAGGTCTCAACCAGTACCAAAAGATTGGGATCATTCCCTGCATATTTTCAGACCACAATGCTTTGAAACTAGAAATCAATCACAAGAGGAAAGTTGGAAAGAACTCAAATACATGGAAGCTAAAGAGCATCCTACTACAGAATGAATGGCTCAACCAGGAAATTAAAGAAGAATTTAAAAAATTCATGGAAACCAATGAAAAGGAAAACACGACTGTTCAAAATCTTTGGGATACAGCAAAGGCAGTCATGAGAGGAAAGTATAAAGTAATACAAGCCTTTCTCAAGAAACAAGAAAGGTCTCAAATACACAACCTAACCCTATACCTAAAGGAGCTTGAGAAAGAACAGCAAATAAAGCCTAAATCCAGCAGAAGAAGGGAAATAATAAAGATCAGAGCAGAAATCAATGAAATAGAAACCAAAAGAACAGTAGAACAGATCAACGAAACTAGGAGCTGGTTCTTTGAAAGAATTAACAAGATTGATAAACCCCTGGCCAGACTTATCAAAAAGAAAAGAGAAATGACCCAAATCAACAAAATCATGAATGAAAGAGGAGAGATCACAACCAACACCAAAGAAATACAAACAATTATAAGAACATATTATGAGCAACTATATGCCAGCAAATTAGATAATCTGGAAGAAATGGATGCATTCCTAGAGATGTATCAACCACCAAAACTGAACCAGGAAGAAATAGGAAACCTGAACAGACCTATAACCACTAAGGAAATTGAAGCAGTAATCAAAAATCTCCCAACAAACAAAAGCCCAGGGCCAGATGGCTTCCCAGGGGAATTCTACCAAACATTTCAAGAAGAATTAATACCTATTCTTCTGAAACTGTTCCAAAAAATAGAAATGGAAGGAAAACTTCCAAACTCATTTTATGAGGCCACCATTACCTTGATCCCCAAACCAGACAAAGACCCCATCAAAAAGGAGTATTACAGACAAATATCCTTGTGGAACATGGATGCAAAAATTCTCACCAAAATACTAGCCAACAGGGTCCAACAGTTAAAAGGATTTTTCACCATGACCAAGTGGGATTTATCCCTGGGCTGCAAGGTTGGTTCAACATCTGCAAATCAATCAATGTGATACAATACATTAATAGAAGAAAGAACAAGAACCATATGATCCTCTCAATAGATGCAGAAAAGGCATTTGACAAAGTACAGCATTCTTTCTTGATCGAAACTCTTCAGAGTATAGGGATAGAGGGTACATACCTCAATATCATAAAAGCCATCTATCAAAAACCCACAGCGAATATCATTCTCAATGGGGAAAAACAGAGTTTTCCCCCTAAGGTCAGGAACACGGCAGGGATGTCCACTATCACCACTGCTATTCAACATAGTATTAGAAGTCCTAGCCACAGCAGTCAGACAACAAAAAGAAATAAAAGGCATCCAAATTGGCAAAGAAGAAGTCAAACTCTCACTGTTTGCAGATAATATGATACTTTATGTGGAAAACCCAAAAGACTCCACCCCAAAACTGCTAGAACTCATACAGGAATTCAGTAAAGTGGCAGGATATAAAATCAATGCACAGAAATCAGTGGCATTCCTATACACCAAGCACAAGACAGAAGAAAGAAATTAAGGAGTCGATCCCATTTACAATTGCACCCAAAACCATAAGATACCTACGAATAAATCTCACCAAAGAGGCAAAGAATCTGTACTCAGAAAACTATAAAATACTCATGAAAGAAATTGAGGAAGAACCAAAGAAATGGAAAAATGTTCCATGCTCATGGATTGGAAGAACAAATATTGTGAAGATGTCAATGCTACCTAGAGCAATCTACACATTCAATGCAATCCCTATCAAAATACCATTCACTTTTTTCAAAGAAATGGAACAAATAATTCTAAAATTTGTAGGGAACCAGAAAAGACCCTGAATAGCCAGAGGAATGGTGAAAAAGAAAAGCAAAGCTGGTGGCATCACAATTCTGGACTTCAAGCTCTATTACAAAGCTGTCATCATCAAGACAGTATGGTACTGGCACAAAAACAGACAGATAGATCAATGGAACAGAATAGAGAGCCCAGAAATGGACCCTCAACTCTATGGTCAACTAATCTTCGACAAAGGAGGAAAGAATATCCGATGGAAAAAAGACAGTCTCTTCAACAAATGGTGTTGGGAAAACTGGACAGCCACATGCAGAAGAATGAAACTGGACCATTTCCTTACACCACACACAAAAATAGACTCCAAATGGTTGAAAGACCTCAATGTGAGACAGGAGTCCATCAAAATCCTAAAGGAGAACACAGGCAGCAACCTCTTTGACCTCAGCCGCAGCAACTTCTTCCTCGAAATATTGCCAAAGGCAAGGGAAGCAAGGGCAAAAATAAACTATTGGGACTTCATCAAGATAAAAAGCTTTTGCACAGCAAAAGAAACAGTCAACAAAACCAAAAGACAACCGACAGAATGGGAGAAGATATTTGCAAATGACATATCAGATAAAGGGCTAGTATCCAAAATCTATAAAGAACTTCTCAAACTCAACTCCCAAAGAAGAAATGATCCAATTAAGAAACGGGGCAGAAGACATGAACAGACATTTTTCCAAAGAAGACATCTAAATGGTCAACAGACACATGAAAAAGTGCTCAACATCGCTCGGCATCAGGGAAATCCAAATCAAAACCTCAATGAGATATCACCTCACACCAGTCAGAATGGCTAAAATTAACAAGTCAGGAAACGACAGATGCTGGCACGGATGCGGAGAAAGAGGAATCCTCCTATACTGTTGGTGGGAATGCAAGCTGGTGCAGCCACTCTGGAAAACAGTATGGAGGTTCCTCAAAAAGTTGAAAATAGAGCTACCATACCATCCAGCAATTGCACTACTGGGTATTTACCCCAAAGTACAAATGTAGGGATCTGAAGAGGTACGTGCATCCCGATTTTTATAGCAGCAATGTTCAAAATAGCCAAACTGTGGAAAGAGCCAAGATGTCCATCATCAGATGAATGGATAAAGATGATGTGGTGTATATACAGAATGGAATATTATGCAGCCATCAAAAGGAATGAAAGCTTGCCATTTGCAACAACATGGACAGAATTGGAGAGTGTTATGCTGAGCGAAATAAGTCAATCAGAGAAAGACATGCATCATATGACCTCACTGATAAGAGGAATTCTTAATCTCAGGAAACAAACTGGGGGTCACTGGAGTGGTGGGGGGTGGGAGGGATGGGGTGGCTGGGTGATAGACAATGGGGAGGGTATGTGCTACGGTGAGTGCTGTGAATTGTGCAAGACTGTTGAATCACAGATCTGTACCTCTGAAACAAATAATCCATTATATGTTAAAAAAAGAAAAAGAAGAAGAAGAAGATAGCAGGAGGAGAAGAATATGGGGGGGAATTGGAGGGGGAGATGAACCATGAGAGACTATGGACTCTGAAAAACAAACTGAGGGTCCTAGAGGGGAGGTGGGTGGGAGGATGGGTTAGCCTGGTGATGGGTATTAAAGAGGGCACGTTCTGCATGGAGCACTGGGTGTTATGCACAAACAATGAATCATGGAACACTACATCAAAAACTAATGTTGTAATGTATGGTGATTAACATAACATAATAAAAATAAATTAAAAAAGACATTATCTACAGAATTCTGTAATAAATGCATGCACGGTCAATACCTGAAGACCGACGACAACAACAAAAACAAGAACAAAAGGCAAAATAGCATTGATTTTTGGATCACTGATCATTTTCTGTTTGTTATTTTTAGCATATATGTTTTTTAAGACATTGTCAAAAGTATTTTCCCCTTGATATTGGCATGAGATTAATCTTATCCTAGACCATTTCAAGAGTCTGAAATGAGTTTTCTTTTTTTTTTTTTTTTTTTTTGGCAAACTTCTTGTCTCCCTTGATATACCAACATGTACCTTATGGTATATGGTGGTAAGATACCATTACCACGCTGCTACAAGCCCTCTGCCAGGAGTTGGGCCACCTCTAATGCTGTCACAGGGGACCCAAGGCATATAGCTTTGACACTTAAGATCATCAGAATTGGTGGTGGCTCACAGAGTGGCACGTCTGTGTCATTGCCCGGCTACTGCAAACCCGGTTATTCCTCGCACAGGTATGCGCTACCCCTGGGTTTGGGCCCGTGGCTGCTTTTCCCCCAGCTGGTATGGTCTGTGACCCTTACCCTTATGTCACAGAAGGCAAGCTGCCTCCACATGCAGCGCTCTGCACTGAGGTCGAGGAGCAGCTAGAGCTCTCGAGGAAGCTGACCTCTCTGTCACAGGCATAACATTATCTTGTCATCATTACAGACAAACGCTGTGGCATCAGCCTCACCTGAATTTAAAGCCAGCCATGTCCCTTCCCCGTTGGGTGGCCCCAGGCATTTGCTCAATTCACCTGAACCTCTAGACCTCATCTGTGTGAATAAGCCCATGTGCACTATGGGCAGGACAGGCTGGTGGGCACCAGCATGCTTTTTTACTTTTCCATCCCAACAGGCTTTGCTTTTGTTCTGCTTCCACCCCTAGCAGCAACGTGATTCAGGGAAAGCTGATTGCTTCTGACCATATCCATATATATGTAAGGATAATATAATGTATAAGCACATGGATACACACTCATAGTTTTACATATGACATATGGCACATGCTAGATTATCTACATAGTATATAATACGTATGTAGGTATGTATGTGCCTACCTATATGCCACACTAAAAAGTTTCCAAATAGGACAACAATTTTCCATTTCATGTTGATGGGGAGCATATTGTTTCATTAATTTTTCAAATTTATTTATTCTCGCCTATGTTCCAAACATTGTGCAATGCAGCAGGGATACAACATTGAATAAACTACTGCACATAGTTTATAGTCAACCTAAGTAAGGTTGTTGTGAGCTGAACTGTGGCTCCAGAATTCATATGTTGAAATTCCAACTCCCATTATCTCAAAATATGGCTTCATTTGGAGACTGAAACTTAAAGGGGGTAATTAAGGAAAAATGAGGTTGTATGAGTGGGCCCAAATCTAATCTGACTGGTGTCCTTATAAGAAGAGGAGATGAGAATACAGCACACACAGAGGGATACTCACATGAGGACACAGGGAGGAGATAATCGTCTCTAAGCCATGGAGAGAAGGCAGGGGCAGATCCTGTCCTCATGGCCCTCAGGAGAAATCCATCCTATCAAAACCTTGATCTCCCACTTCCAGCCTCCAGAAAAGAGATAATATCTGTTGTTTAAGGCCCGCAGTGTGTGGGACTTTCTCATGGCAGCCCTAGTGAACTCATACAAGGTGTCACACCCATAAGCTGATGTCTGTGCTCTAAGAGAGGCTGTATAATGGTGTTCTCAGAAACTTGCTCGCTCAGCAGGTGGTGTCTCATCAGACTGTGGGCTCATGGCAGCCTGGAAGTCTTCCTGCCGACAGTGATACACAAATGTTCAGGATAAGGATGAAGAAGAAGGGGAGATGCAGCGGGAACCTGAAGGAATACAGATATTTAAGGGCGAGTCACAGGAAAGTGTCCTCAAGGATGATGGAGAAGGAGTGAGCAGTGAGGTGGGAAAGTTGAAGGCCCAGAAGATAAAGGAAAAGTGAAACTTCAAGTAGGACAGCTGCTGGCTTCCAGACCCACAAAGTGGTCGATTGTATGTCAGAGACACATGCTTTGGCTTTGGCCAAGTGAACATGAGGGATTGAAGAGGGCAGTTGCTTTCATATACCACACAATGAATAATCTGGCCAAATGGTGGCAGCTCATTAAATAGGATTGGGGAATCCACAATATCCAAACTTGAAGAGAAAACATCCTTTCAGATCAACCTGTGTTCAGAAATTTCTTTCATTAATTATCTACTGCCTTTAGAAAACACAGTTTGAATCTGTTCTGTCTGAAGTTTTCCAGTTATGAAATACACAAGAACGTGGAAGCACGTGAGAGAATGTGCATCCAATTCTAAGTGGCTCAGACACATGGACACCTGCCGCAAAGTCCAAGAACACGTTCAGTTCAGTGTGCAGTGTGAGAGACAGATGAGCTCTACTGTTTCTACGTGGTCCCGTGATTGGAATTTGTACATGTGATTTTGCCCCTTCCTGCCATTCTAGCAGATACATAATCTCCTTACTGGTATGTCAACCAAAGCTGTGTATGACACATTTCTAGCACAGTCTTAGCAATGGTAGGGCTTGTCCTAAGCTTTGCCAATAATTTCACTTAATAAAGTATTCTCTTGAATATTAATCTAACACAAAATCACATAGGCTTTAGGAAATGTAGACCCTGGAGATATTAAATACACTCTTTTTCACAGAACCTGCTTGGCATTTTGTTGTTGCTGTTGATTAATCATTCAAATACATGTCTTTCAATTTACTTATTTAAAAAATATATATATTTTATTTATATTCTATTTTTCCAGCTTTATTGAGGCATAACTGACAACTAGAATTGTATCCTCAGGTTGTACAACAGGATGATTTCATATATGTATACAATATAAAATGATTACCACAATCAAGGAAATTAACATATCCATCACCTCAGATAGTTACCTTTCTTTGTGGTGAGAACATTTAAAATCTACTCTTTTAGCAACTTTCAAGTACATAATATTTTATTGTTAACTCTAGTCATTATGTTGTACATTGGTCTTCAGAAATTATTCATTTTATCATTGGAAGGTGATACCCTTTGACGAACCTCTCCCTAGTCCCCCCTCCCCCAGGCCCTGATGACCACCATTCTACTTCTGTTTCAGAGTTTGGCTTTTCTCTATTCCACATATAAGTGAGATCAGCAGTATTTCTCTTTCCGTGTCTGGCTTGCTGTGCTCAGGACGATGCTTTCAGGTTCATCCATTCCACGGTCTTATAGGAGATAGCAGAGCCCACTCATCCATCTAGGATTGATTTGTTTGTTTGTTTGACTTGGAATACAGATGAGGAACTAAGCTTCTAGGCATGGAGTATGGTTTTTGGACTTAGCATACAGTACTTGACAGGTATATTTGCCTAATGAATGTTGAATATTGAGTTGACTGCCTTTTAGATTTTGAAAATGCACATCAGTTCAAGTCTGTGAGACTATGGGAACTGGTCAAAGACAAATCACATCCCAATTTACAACCTCTTTGTTCACCGAGCTGAATTCCTGCTGCTTCTTGAGAAGGTGCAAGAGCTCAGGGCCGAGCAGCAACAGGTGAGACTAGGTGACCTTGGAGGGCTTGTTGCCGGAGAACTTCAATCAGCCTCTTTGTTGAGTCAGGTGGTACACACTGCCCTGCTCCGCACCGAGCAAGGGTTATTGACCTTCATCACTCTTCCCTGTTAGCTGGTCCTTCTTGTGGGTAGGATTCAATATCTCATTTAAGCCATTTAACTCTGGAAGCATCCTGGACGTTGTGAGTCATGTTCAGGCCGTCGGTGGAAGGACTTCCACCAGAGAATTTCATATTGTTACAAATGGCAGGGTTTCCTTCTTCTGATGGTTGAGTACTATTGCATTGTATGTAGGTATATATTTATATTCGCATACATTGCACTTGTGTATTCATATACATTGCCCGTGTGTGCTGTATGTGTAAGTATGAATGTATGTATATCACTTTATCCAAGGAGAGCCTGCTTGGTTCTTATGGTTTTTCAAGCATCTGGTATGTGTTGAAGAAGGGTAAACAGAGCACAGGAGGCCAGGTAGCTTCCTCGCCAGCCTGCTGACACCACACCTGAAGAACACAGTTGCTTTTATACCAGGAATGGTATTTCTTTTTTTTGAGAGTCAATGTGGATAAGCAGAGTTAAAGGCACTCGCGTTCGCCATACAATGGTTCCTCATTAATAACTACAGAGTTAAACTGACTAAAAATAAATGAATGCGTATGTTTACTCTTGCCATTTTTCTATGAACTTTTTAAACCTTTTTTTTTTTTTTTTTTTTTTTTTTATTTATTTGTCAGAGAGAGAGACAGAGCACAAGCAGGGAGAATGGCAGGCAGAGGGAGAAGCAGGCTCCCCTCTGAGCAGGGAGCCTGATGTGGGACTCAATCCCAGGACCCTGGGATCATGACCTGAGCGGAAGGCAGACACGTAACCGACTGAGCCACCCAGGCGCCCCTCTATGAACTTTTAATATCCACAGAGATGATAGTGAGACTCTACCCACTTGAAGGCAATTATTCTAATTAATTTAAATCTTCACTGTGATTCTTCCCTGCGAGTCAGTAACAAGATAAACCATAGTCAAATAGTGGTTTGTAGGTACAATCATCTTGAGAAAAACTGAAATGTCATTAAAAGAAAGTTGTACCAAATTGGATAAACATATCAATTAAATATTATATTGAAAAAGCATTCACTGATACAAAAGCATATTCCAGAGAGATTCAGCTCATAGTGACATCCTGAACTATTTTTTTCTTCCATAGGTAATGAGTAAATAGTAGATAAGCAACTAAATAAGTAAATAAAATTTCTTAAAAATTAAAAAATTAAAATAAGTCACCAAAATTCATCTACTATTCTAAATTCCTATACAGGCGTATGTAAAGGGTGTGTCTATTTACATACTATTTAAAAACCCACTTTTTTCTCTTTAAGAGAGCCTTCATTATAACTACATTAATACACATAATTTGTCGATTTTATGTGCTACCCCACTGAATGAATATTCTATTACTTAGGTACCAATGTCCCAGTGTAACTCTTTGATATTATTTCTGCTAGCTTAATACATTTTATAATAAAACACATTACGAGGACTGTTTTTTGAATCAGTGCATTTAATCCTTTAGGATCAACTCCTAGAAGTAGAATTTATGGGTCAAAAAGGATGCTCTTCTTCAAGACCTTTTTTTTATACATGGAAAATTGCGCTTTAAAAAAATAAGCTTAGGGAAGAAGCCTTTCAAAAGTACTCTCTGAATTTATACTACGACCTTTTTATTTCTTTGTTTTAGATGAAGTTCCATTGCCATTTCTCTGTGAACTCTGTGCACAAACAGCTTGTCTCTTTTGTCATTCCTCTGTTCTTTCTCTCCTTGGAGTTGCTGTCACGTCTGTCTCTGCCACCAGACTCAAAGCTTCCTCAATCCATGGCACACACTTTATCAGCACAAGGCCCCTCGGACAGGATGCCCTATTATATATATTATATATATATATAATATATATATATATATATATCTATATCTATGTATTGCTTCTTTTCCTCCCTAACGAGGAAATGCTAGGAATCATTAAGAGGCTCTTAACACACAGAACAGCCATCATAGGGCCCAACAGGAAACGGGTTTGGAATGTGTTTGTTTTTTTTCCTGTTGTTACTGACTGATCTTCAAAAAACTATAACGTCTTATCCCTATAGCTGTGATTCCCTACCCTTCCCCGTTTGCCACAAAATCTGCACATAATTCCATTCTTCTTTACATTCTCTTAACCATGCCATATTTAGCAGCTCGGTAAGTAAGGGAAAACAAAAAACAAAACCGAATTGCAGTGCAACCCATTCTTCAGTCTCAAACATATTTTTCAGGACAAATTCAGGTTGCCAGGTGAGTTTCCTCTTTGCTGGGAGGTGAAAAAAGCTTTCCGCCCTGGGTTGTTAATGCGGGCAACGCCGTACCGCTAGGATGTTATATTCTTAGGAGCTTGGAAGATTCTATCCAAATTATTTTTTAAAAAACCTACTATGTGCTAACTACGACTTGGTACATTTTGGGGGAAATAATGCCTGTTTCAGGGCCAGCTACTTCCTGTTTTCCAATCAGCTGTGTTTGGCTCCCTGGAGCCACCCCGGTCTCTGAGCTCACGGCCGGCCTTGCGAGCAGGTGCTGCGGGGAGCCCAGGCTGCACGTGTCCCTCTTGACCTGCGGCGGCTCACACTTGCACACAAAGAACACGCGGAAGTTCAGGCCGCATTGCTTCAGGCTCTGCACAAACAACTCGAAAGGGAGAATTTTCCTTCAGAATGCTTTGCACAGAGGAGACGAGGTTCTCTTCCCGTGCTGCTGGGGGAGGCGAGCGGGGCCACGTGCTGTCACCAACTTCCCAACACCCCACAGATCTGCGTTTCTGCACTTGTGCTCGTGTGGGGGGCGCTTGAATAAGACTGCCAGGGCAGAAACACAGCCCCCGCCCTCAGAAACCGCCCTCCCTAAAATCTCCCCAGAGGGCTCGGCCGCGTAGGGGAGTGGGTGGGGAGGCCCCGGGGGGCCCAGGTTAAAGGCACCTGGACGCTGGCCTCAGTGGCATCGAGTAAATGATTCAAATGACAGTATCAGTCACTCTCCCTATTTCGGGAAATCCTCTGGGATCCCTTTACTCTGCGTAAACGCCTCAATTCGGTATATTCTCACATATCCTCTCGCTGTCCCTATTTGCCCACATTCAAAGCTGCCACAACCCTGATCTGACCCAGATATGAATAGGATAAAAATAGCCAGAAGGCAACTCAACAAGCCGTGTAATATCTACTGGCATTCAGTAATTACAGCATTTATCCAATTCCCGGCTGGTGAGAACCTGTGCCCTCGTTTAACGGATCCGGCGAGAAGCCTCTAGTCCTGGCATCCCGCTCCTTCGTTCTACTCTTAGTCTTCGCAGTCCATACCAGGACGATTTGTGTGAGAGCCCTAAATTGTGAATGAATGTTTCCTTTTCTCCTTGTATCGTTGGAAGGGAGAAAATATAAAATATAAATTCATCCCACAAAGACTGTGACAGCCCCTAACCACGGGGCACTGCTCGAACCCGTGCGTCCGAAGTTCCTGCAGCCAGGCATCACCCCTTCCTCTGTGTCATACCCTCACCTGTTTGTCCCCAAAGTGTGCAGCTAGCCTGAGCTTCAGATCCCTTGTGTGTGACTTGGGGATAAAACAGGACTTGCCTTACATATTGTTAGCAAATATCAGATAAGTGCAATGGAAATATTTTCACAGTTTTATTAGATCTGGGACTTATTGTTTCTTTGCTCAACAGCATCTTAATTGATCTGCTCCCTAAAAGCGATGATGATGATGATGATGATGGTTGTGATGATGATGGAGATAATAGTTAACCCAGAATAAATATGACTCAATATTTTATACGCTTTGTCACAACGTAGTCATTAATTGCTCCATATGTGGATTATTAATGTTAAGCATAAAAACAAACCTGGGGATCTGTGAGGTTAAGTAATTTGCTGCAAAGCTAAGAGGAGCCTGGGCCTGAATTAAAGCCACATCCCTCTTCCCCTCGTTCTTACTGTCACTTGCTTTTCCACCCACATACTCTTTAACGCTTGAGCTTTGGCTAGTTTCCTAAAGTACAGATGGAGTCATGCCACTCCACGTCTAAAAATGCTCACTGTCCCTCTCCTGTTAGACCCTGAGGATAAATATACCCTCCTTAGAATGTCCTCTAAAAGCTTTGATCACCTGGCCTCACCTCACTCTTCAACCTTATTTTTCTCTGTTTCTTATCCACCGACCTTTGGCCCAAATGCCACCTTCCCCAAAATTCCTACAGATTCCCCCCCATCAGAAAGTCCTTCCTATGCATTCCCCCCAGCATCTGAGTTCTAGTGGAGCAAACGGTGCCTTAGATTTTGTAGCATCGCTGGTTGCTTTCAAGTCTGTCCTCTCCCCAGGATGCAACCATGACCTTGCATTTGCTGCCTCTCCAGGGCACCCTACTGGGGGCTGCACTGCATTGCCCACAGGGCACAGGGAAGCTTCAATACATACATACGTGACTGTTGCGTACTCGAATCAGTATTAATCTTTCCTTTCCCTCGGTAGCTGTCAGAATGCCAATGTTTTCTGCATTTGCCTCGTTAATCTTCAGTTCTGAATGGATTTCAAATTCTCATGATCCTTTTTGAACCATTGAACATATAGCTGGAGACTATTGAACAAATCAGTTTGACCAGTGCTGAGATTAAAAAGAATAACATCTTGATTTCTGCTAATTAGACTCAAATTTTAGCAAAAAGATTTTTATGTACTATTCTGATCAGCATAATATGGGGGATACAGGGTCAATCTGTAAACTAGTGTTCATTTGTTCACATAAAACTTAAAGTCAAAAAGGGATTTTGGAGGTATGTATAAAACATTGCAAAACAAGTTAAAAACAAAAATTTGTATCACACGTTGGAAGACTTAAGTGAAAGGGAAAATAGGTAAAGATAAGATGAATCCAGGTGTGAGGCTAGGTACTAAAGGGATGCTCCCACACATTTGGTTCTCAGTCTTTCAACAGACAGAACAAAAAGGGAAATGGGGTTTATTTCAATGTACACATCAACTGAAAACCAACCACGGTTTGGGGACAAAAGAAAAGGGGTATTAAAGTAATGATCATCATGAAAAGGACACTGGTTAAAGTCACGGATGATATCACGAGTGGGATGCTAACAAGAACAACAAGGAGAACTTTTAGAAGAAAGTTTAGAAGAACTAACTTTTAGAACTCCTTAAAATGTTTCCTGATGTAGACTCATGTGCTAATAATGTCAATGTATAGTTCAGTACAAGCTACAAGGGGTTGGGGGAGGGACGGACATGAGGCCATTATTGGTTCTATTTCTTTAAAAAAATATTTATTTATTTATTTGAGAGAGAATGAGAGAGAGAGAGAGAGAGAGAAAGCATGGGGGGGGGGGTGGAGCAGAGGAAGAAGCAAACTCCCCGCTGAGCAGGCAGCCTGATGCAGGACTCCATCCTGGGACACCAGGATCATGACCTGATCAGTAGGCAGTCGCTTAAGCAACTGAGCCACCCAGGTGCCCAAATAGGTTCTATTTCTTAAATGATTACGTAAGCACATGGTTCCATTACTATGTGACTTGAGTTGTGAATTAGTTTTGTTTCTCTACTGCACTAAAAATCCACAAAACCTTACTGAGCATTAATGTTATTGCATGGTTGGCTGCATTCTGATGGTAGCAGGGAGGTTATAAATCTGGGCTCAGTCCTTGGACTTCTCCCCTGGTCTACCTTTACCCTCTCAGAGTGCTCACCCAGTCTCATGGCTTCAAATGCCACCTATACACTGGTGATACCATAATGCATCATCAGCCTGGACCTCTTTCCTGGAACTCCAGCCCATGTGCCCAATGTCCAACTTGTCTGCTCCATGTGGTGTCCAGTAACCATCTCAGAATGAGCTCATCCACCAGAACATTGGGTCTTACCATGAAACTCTGCCCCTCTCCCAATCTCCCCCTCTTCCTTTCTCTTTTCACACACACACCCTATTCATCAGCACTTCCTATGGATCCTACCTTCGAAAGAGATCCGTATCTGACCATTTCTCAGCACCTCACTGGGATCCTGTTGTCATCTGGATGGGCCCATGGTCTCCTCCCATGGTGTTTGCAGCACCTCACTTCTATCTTTGTCCCCTACATCTCATTCTCAACACAGCATCCAGAGGAATCATTTAAAACATGAATTAGGGGCGCCTGGGTGGCTCAGTCGTTAAGCGTCTGCCTTCGGCTCAGGTCGTGATCCCAGGGTCCTGAGATCGAGCCCCACGTCAGGCTCCATGCTCGGCAGGGAGTCTGCTTCTCCCTCTCCCACTCCCCCTGCTTGTGTTCCCTCTCTCTCTATGTCTCTCTCTGTCAAATAAATAAAATCTTTAAAAACCAACCAAACAAACACGAATTAGTTCACAACCTATCTTTGAACAGAACTCTCCAATTGTTACCCATCTCCCTGAGAGTAAAGCTAAAATCTAAAAATGTCTGGCAAGGACCTACAACCTTCTGTCTTTCTCTAAACTCATCCCTGGCCACTGTCTATTCACACACTTAGCTCTGGCCACAGTGGATTCCTGTTGCCCCTTGAACACACCAGGACCTTTGAACCTGCACTGTCCTCTGCCTAGATAGAATTCCAGATCTTCTCACCGTTGGCTTTCTTTCTTCCTTTAGGACTTTGGCTAAGGTGCTTGATACTGTAGTATTGATATCCTGCCATGTTCCAAATCATTCTCTTCCTCATTTTCCTCCCAGGAACCCCACTGCTACCTGATTTTAGATATATGGATGGAGGAGTAAAGATATAGCTATAAAGATTATATATAGATACTGATATAGATATATCCACACACATTTATATATACATGGATGTGTACATACACGTATGTATATATACACATGTAAGTACTTATGTGTGTGTCTATGCTATACACTATTCGTTATTTAATTTTTGAAATTCATCTTCCTTTATAGAATTTGAGCTCCTTGAAGGCAGGATTTCAGTTTGATTTTTGCTTAGGGAATAGTAGATGCTCAGTATTTGTTGGATGAATGAATAGTGCTCATGCAATAATTCAGCCAGTAATGCCCCCTGGTGGCCCGGTGCCACCTGCAGGGCACTGCTGAGGTCCCACTTTTATAGCTCTCTGAGCCTGGGAGATCTCGCCAATCCCACACGGTCTTTAAGCAAAGGGAGTCTTCCTCCTGGTGTCCTGCTCTTCGAAACAAAGATGGATTTGAGATGCTCTGAAAGCCATAAAATCCTCTGTGCAGGAAGGCTTTATCTTCCATGCTTGTTTCAGTCAACAGGAGAGAAGTGTCTTAAAGAATTGTTCTCAGAGTGAGATTCCTCACCACCTCCACCCAAACCAGAAACATAAGCTTCTCCAAGGAACTTCTCTAAAATGTGAATTCCCTGGCCTGTCCCAGACCTGCGGCATCAGAAAATGACCATGTGATGATGGATGAGGCCTCCAGCTGACGTCTGGGGAAACTTGAAGGAGAATCACTGGCCTAATAATGCACTATCTTGAGAAAGACTTTGAGACTCAATCTGGGGCCAGCAAGAAATGACATCAGGATGGGTTAGGAATGGGGGCAGAAGGCGTGGGAAGGCGGAGGTGACCATCTGTTCCGTAGAAGTTGATGAATCTTACTCTATTTCTTCTGCCGACATTTGCTATCCTACTTTGACTTTCAGGTCAAAATATGTTTGAAAGGGTGTCTTTCTCTTATTACCTCTTCTCTAATTAGGGTAGCATATGCAAACACCAGCTGCCTGAAATCACTTTGTAATAAGGTAGGGACAGACACAAATAAATGAACACAACCCATAATGATATCTTTCCATATCTGCTCCATTACAGAGACCCTCACCTTGCCAGCACTCCATCTTCAGGACCTTCTGGTCCCTGCCCCCCATTACTACTAGTATGTAGTAGTAGGCTCCCCAGAGTTCAACTCCTGAGGTTATAGATAGAAGAAAAGACACTGTCACCCTGTCCAGCCCGCATTCCGTGTCTCCCAGTCCCGTCTCCCTCTGTCTCCGGGTTACGTCCAGACTGCAGCTCCCTGCAGCTCCCGACCTGTCCATGCCTTGACTCCTCAGTAGCTCCCTCCTCTTCTCAGAGTGTTTAAAAATTGGGTTAAATGTAATTGCTTAGGATTAGGCATCATGGAGACTTGTTTTATGCTCTAAACACATTTCTCCTGGCTGCTGTACATGTTTATGATTTCTCATTGAATGTACAGTTGAGAAAATGTATTGCTTGTAGGCATTTATAAGTAAAGTAGGGCAGGAGTTCCTTGATAAGAAGATTTTCTTTAAAAATGCTGATTGTGGGAGGACAATTAGGCTTGGCTTGTATCCTTTTGATTCCCAGCACATTTTCTGGGCTCATATAAGCACAGAGACACAAGAATGTTTGCATGATCAACATTTTTATAACAAATTACCATTTCTATTCCCCTACAAATGTAATACATGTTAAAAGACTCTCTAAATCTAGCTTTTGGAGAAATAAAATATTTTCATTACATTTTTTTTGGTAAGATATTTGAGGGTACATGAAGCACAACTGACAATATCCTTCCTAACATGACAAAAAGCAAGAGCAATATCTATCTGCTTGAGCTTTTAAGAAACTAGACTTCAGATTTTTCTACTGATTTTTAAGTGCATTCATTATTTAAAAAAAGCAGCAGAGCTATAAATTGCAAGGATCATGATAAAGGGCTTCAGAAAATCTGTAATGGATGGATGCCAATTAGGAGCATAGGGAGAGATTGTTTAAATTGTCATATTTTAAAAGGATTTTATATGTCTTAAAATAATCTTTTTATATTATTCCCTGATTTCATTCCATACTTGATGTAAAATTACCCTAGTAAATGATCCATGCAAATTAGCAGTGAATTATGCTCAAACATCCAAAAGCAACTATTTTTGTCAATAAGTTGATATTTTAATAAAATATAGATGATGACAGGGTTAATATTTTAGTTATGCATATGTCATGATATGACTTGGAATATGAAAAAAACAGGCATAATAAGATTAACTAATACATATACATGCAGAACATAGAAATATATTGAAGTTATTTGAAATATATCCTGAGCTAAGTCTTCATGCTCATTCCAGAGAAAAAGATTAACGTCCAGAAATTTTGAGTAGTCACATGTCAAGATATATTTAACAGAGGACAAGAAAAATAGTTGCTCAGGATGTTCTCGAATATTTTCAGAGTTTGTATTTTCCAAATCTTTAAATACTTGAAAACTGAGATGTTTTGATCTTTTTTTTTACCAAAATAATGTGAACTTCAAGAGTTTCCAAATAAAAACATCCTCCCTTTACTTTTGTGATAACACTTCTGTGTATCATTTTAAACCCTCTTGCCTTACTGCTCAGTATTAAATAATTAGGGTTGGTCTGATACAGAGCTGTGCCCTCCATATAAAAACTCATATGCACAAATCAAATATCAGAAGTTCAAAGTTAATGGCATCATTTATCTCCCTATATAAGTATACCAGGATTAATCAAATCAGTATTGTCTAGTCCCTCCTGACTCAGAACCACCACAGATGAAGGGAAGCAATTAGTTCATATTCCACAAATGAGGAGGCTGAAATAACAATTGTTCGTCAGAATAAAATTTTGGAATCACTGCAAACAATCAAGAGGCTGCCTGGTCCTTAATTATCTCCTTTTAAGTACACATTATAAACACTGCTGACTCACTAGTAAAAGTGGATTTCACGACTTTAATGGTTCTAATTTAGATCCCAAAGTCAATATCGGAAACCATTCCATTAAGCCAATTTTCATGGTAATATCGAAATGTACTGGTAATAATTCACAAATAGTAAAGTCATCTAATAATTTACTAAAACTGACGCCAGACTGGACCTTTTCCCAGCCACTGGAGGTTAGAATAAAGCATTTCCCATGTTACTGACCATTTCAGTTGACAATAGAAAGACTCCAGCCCCGTGTGGAATGTGCAGGTGCTTTGCACATAAAGCCGATTTAATCTCTTTGGTGGCATTCTTATAGACAGATCAATCTAAAAGAAAGTAATTCAATCAGCTGGCCCTCATGCTTTTCCTCCAAACAATTTCCTCAATAATTTTCTCTGTTTATTGGATATTTTGAGATTTGCAAAGAGTGGAAGGGGTTTAGGTGCTGCTAGAGAGTTTAGATAAGATCATAGGTTTCTAAATGTAAAAGAGGAGGCTTTAAAGATATTTGTCTACTTGCCCCTAAAATATCCATGACATTTCGTTTGACGACTTGGGATGAAGTATTTCATAAGGGAAATTTAAATCAAATCAAATCAAATCAAATCAAAGAAAAGCGACAGATAGTTATGAGCCTATTAAATGTGTGGGGGCATGTGCTGTACTGAGAAGGAAAAGACGGCCTCAGCTCTCAGGGAGCTCACAACCTCAGTTGGTGAAACAAGACAAAGATCCTTATTATTTAACTCACTAAAAGTACTAGGTCGGTAACAGAAACAAAGTTTTAAAACTTAAGTGCAACTGCTAATTTCCATGGGTTACAATGTATAATACGAATGAAATGTTCATAGTGTATTTATTTTTTCATTCCTTACTCATTTAATGTGAGTAGGATTAAGTTTACATGATACTCCTGTCTCTCTGCTATGCATTTTATTCAGTGAGGTATACGTTGTGGAATTAATGCAATCTTGCACTGTGGCCAAGCAGGCTGAGAACTGCATAATCCAGGAGTTGCCCTCACGCGGTCTATGGAGTGAGTGAATGGAGCCCCTGGGAGCCATCTCATGGCCCCTGACTTAGGGTGTGTGATTGTGGACAGGGTGAGATGGTCTATCTGCCCATATACGACCCACTTACAAAGAGAACTCCCCAAGTATCCATCAACTTCCCCCCCCGCCCCGCCCCCAGTCTCACAGGCAGGAAACTCAACATATAAATGGTTGTCTATGTGGTGGGGATAGCAGGTGCTTGGGAAGAACCATGCCTCTAACTGCCTTCTGCCCTTGAAATTCCATCATAGAGTCCATCTTCTGGAGGTCATAGCAGGGACCTGCAGAGATGGTGGTGGTATCAGGGCACTACATGATGGAGACATATTAATAAATGTCCCTGTTAAATAGCTCATGTCTTGATCATTTTTCTCTCTGTACTTCTTAGATCCATTTGCTGAACAGTGTTTCCCAGTACATTTTCTCATCTAAGTTCATTCTCTAATTTTAATAGACTCATTTATAAGAGCTATAATCTCAAATACCAATTCCATTAAAGAACGGGTAAGTGGTTACAGAAGGAGGGGATAAGATAGAGACATTTTGATATTTTAAGGTGTAATTGAAGAGTATCTGTCAATTAATCTATCTTCCTGTCTACTTACTATGTCTTTGGTAAGAGATATGGATAACTTGATAACTTGAACAATCAAATTAGAGAACCATAAAGAACTTAGGGGTCATATAATCTCTTTTTCCCCTCATTAATACAGGAAGAATCTGACACCAAGGAGGTTTGTATCACATGAAAAGCAAATTTATAATGCAGTATAAGATAGAATATAAGTCATCTGAATCTTAATCCACTGCTTGTTCTTAAGTTAAGGATAATTATTTACTACCTTATATATTTTAATACTAATTCTGCTTTTATTAAACTGCTGACCTATAGGAAGGAAATGCCCAAAAAGGAAATGTCAGTAAGTAAATTTTTTATATTAAAGATCATTGTAAACCAAAAGATAGATCTCAAATATAATGTTTTCTTATCCAATAATCTTATTTCAGGGCTGCATTAATGACATATTAATACCATAGCAGACCTAATGGAAGGAGATGATTATTGTTTTAAAAAGATTTTATTAATATATTTGAGAGAGAGAGAGAATGGGGACAGAGGGAGAAGCAGACTCCTGGCTGAATAGGGAGTGGGGTTCGATCCCAGGACCCCTACATCATGACCTGAGCCAAAGGCAGGCACTTACCCGACTGAGCCACCCAGGCCACCCCCTATTATTTAATCATGGTAAAAATAAACATAACGTATGAGATCTGTGCTCTTAACAAATGTTTAAGTGTACTGGAAAGTGCTATTAACTATAGACACAATGTTGTACAGCAAGTCTCTGGGACTCTTTCCTCTAAAAGTTTATACTCATCTCGGGGCACCTGATTGGCTCAGTTGGTTAAGCGTGAACTCTTGATTTTGGCTGAGGTCATGATCTCAGGGTCGTAAGTTCGAGCCGCACGTTGGGCTCTGTGCTGGACATGGAGCCTGTTTAAGATTCTCTCTCTCTCCCTCTGCCTCTGCCCCCCCCCGCTTTCATGCTGTCTCTCTCAATAATAATAATAATAATAATAATAATAATAATGAATAAATAATAAAACTTTATACTCATTGAATAGCAGCACCTTCGTTGCCCATCTCTAGAGTCCCTGGCAACCACCATTCTGCTTTCTGGGCATTCGCCTAAATTTTGCCCAAAGTTTCAGCATGTTTCCACTTGCTTTCTTCGTTTGCCGCTCCCTCTGTCTTGTGCAGGGGTAGGGGCCACGGTCAGACACTCTGATATCTTCTGTGAGGATAGCAGGGGCACAGAAGTAATGGAGCCCATGCTCCTGAAGACCCTTGTGTCCCACAAAGTTGCACATTAGAAATAACTGGGCTTATGGGGTTAACAGAGCTAGTGGCAGATTATTTAAATCCCGTGTAAGTTTGTCAGCAGAGCACCAGCATCGTGATCATTTGTGCCTGGGGTGGTATTGTGACCAGCATAGACGGGCAGGTTTGAGTGGCCACAGGTTGACCCTGCAGGTACCACACACGTGCAAGGGTGGCAGTCTGTCTGTGTCAGCCACACGCGGGCGCAGGATTGACCGGGACCCAAATCTCTAGCCAGTGGGCTGGCTGTAAGGCGGGCCCATCAGGCAGTGCCACTTGGTACAGCTGAGAGCCAGGACCAGGCTGGGCCCTGAGAGTTAAAGAGGGTGGATGCCTTAGGAACTTGGAAAAGTAGGCGGGGTCCAACTGTGGGTTGCCTCATAGACTGTACCAAGGATTATTATTATTTTTGAAAATTTTCTTATTCCTAAGTGCTTTGGGCAACACTGAAGACAGATAGGAGGCATAGGTCATGAGCACACTGAAATTCCAGAAAGATTTCTCTGTGAAGCATTGTTGAGCAGTAGGTGATGGAAGCAGGTCAGGGATGGCAGCTTTTGCGTCTCTCCCCTGGGATGTGGTAGAACTCGCACTGTGGTGGTGGCAGTTGAGGTGGGGGACAGCAGAGGGACAGAAGCATTCTCAGGAGTCAGAAATCAGCAGAGCTCAGGGGTGGGTTGCATGTGATGAGGGAGAGAGTGAGCAGACAAGGTGACTCAAGGGCCTTGGTTTGCATAACAAGACACATGAAGCAGTTGCTTGCTGAGAGTGGACACTGGAAGAGAACTGGGTCTTGAGAGAGGGTTGGAATGAGAGATGACAAGAACTATCTTAGGCATGTTGGGAGGGAGGTATCTCTGAGACTTTTGAGAGGCAATGCCCAATCAAGAGTAGGTTCATTCTCATGGTGTTCAGAGGAGATTGGAGTCATTTGGACACATGGCAACTGAAGCCATGGCTTGGGTGACCTCCTAGGGAGACAGGAGAGGATGAGAGTTCACACTTATAAATGGAGAGGGAGAGGGAGAAGTAGGGTGGTGAGAGGTTTGTGATGGAAACTTCACACAGTGAGCCAAATAGCCTGCCATCAAGTGGGAGTATTCCTTGGTTGGATTCTTACTCCCCTTCTAGTACTCAGCTCTAAAATGATCTTTAAAATATTCCTGAGAGTCTGACAAATTTTAGGTTAGCAATTGGCTAAAACTTTACGAGAGAGTAAGCAACAGTACTGAAGATGCCATGAGCGGTGCATGCCACCCTCTGCACCTTACCAGCCCTCACCAGCCCAGGCAGGGACTCCTGCTCTGAGGCACACATCAGGGGAAATAGTTGAAGCTGGAGGCAGAAACTGAAAGAAAGCTTGGGAATTGCCTCCTTCCCAACAGAGAGCAATGGGATCAACCATTTGCTTCATCTCACTCCCGATATTCAGTCGTTCATCCATTAATGTATTCACTGCATTCTACCAAAGGGCCCGTGTGGATGAATTCAATCCTGCCCTAACCCTCTGTAGGAGATACAGCCCCACGAACAGATACAGAAGGAGCTGTATAGCTAGATGGCAACTTAGAGTTCAGAAGGCACTTTCACATCCACAGATTATTCTTGCTTTTAAATATTTGTGTACAGGGATGCCTGATAAATACGTACAATGAATGTACTTACAATTTCATTTCATACAACCTTTATAATAACAAACTGCGATAGGTATTATTATCATGCCGATTTTGCACATGAGAAAACGGGGTCCGGAGAGAGTAAGTGGCTGAGCTATGGGCACATAGTTCATGGACGTCATTTTAGATCTCACACTCAGGCAGTCCAATTCCAAATCTAATCTAAGTTATTCTCACTATATATTACACTATTCCCGAACTTGGGGAATAACGTGACATGTACATGCTAGTGTTCGCTGTTTTTTTTTTAAGTAATGTATAAAACTGTAATAAGAAATGTGATACAGATTATGAAATACTACCATTCAATTTTTTATGAATATATGTTAACACTCTAATTTATAGATAATATTTTTAGTCACCTGCTAAATAAAGCACATATAACTAGAGATGCTGAATAATTCTGTAAGTCTTCCTCTAAATAATAAAATGGTGAAAACTCAAAATAGCCTAGTAAGGCATTTATGATTTTGCTTAATTAGTATTTATTGCAAATGTTAAAATGATCATGGTTAATAACAATGTGAGGATTTACAGAATATCTTGGAAGGTCCATTATTAATATACTAAATGAAAGTATGAGAGAAATCCTTACTGTCATTTTAAGACATAAAAATTAAATTGCCATGCCTTGTTACAAATCCCCGTCTATGATCAGAACTCTGATGTGCCTTGAGAATCAATGTTGCCTACATAAAACCCCTTTAGGGAGGAAATGCACATCTGTGTCACTAACGGTTAGCAGGAAACAGGAAAAGTCATATATATCTACTGGTTTTAGCTTCAAATGTGTGGTGATGATGATGATGATGACGGCAATGACCATGATGATTAGCACAACTAGGGCCAAGCACAATTACGATATTTTTGGCTTACCATATAATAACACATTGAAATACCACACTATGAATAATAATATCCATAACCTACCAAAGATTTCTCTAAGCCCATAAAATAGAGAGATAATAGTTGTGATTTTTTTTCCAATTTCATCTTCTGATCTCCATTTAAAACAATATTTTTGGTATTGTTGACACACAATGTTACATTAATTCCAGATGTACAACTTAGTAATTCAAACTTCTTTATACATTATGTGGTATCTTTGATAGAAAAATATCAGCATTTATTCATTTTAAGAATCATGCCCTTTGGCAATAATTACTAAGGAAAGTGAGTTTTGGTTTTAGAAACAACAAGGTCATGAATGGACCCAGAAGTGCCAGAGCCCTGAGTAATCACTAAGTAAAAGAAGCCAGTCTGAAAAGGCTACTTACTGTATTATTCCAAGTCTATGACGTCCTAGAAAAGGCAAAACTATAGAGACAGCAAAAAGATCAGTGGTTGCCAGGAGTTGGGGTGGAGGGATGAATAGATGGAGCACAGAGGATTTTTAGGGCAGTGAAAACAGTCTGTATGACACTGTACTGATGAATACATGTTATTTTATATTTGTCCAAAGCCATGCAATGCACAACACCAAGAGCAAACCCTGATGTAAATTATGAACCTTGGATGATAATGATGAATTGACATAGGTTCATTGTAACAAATGAACTACCTGCTGGGGATGTTGTGTGGGGGAGGTTCTGTATATGTGGGGGCAGGGGGCACATGGGAAATTTCTATACCTCCCTTTTAATTTTATTGTAAACCTAAAACTATTCTAGAAGAATAAAGTTTTAAAAAATAATTTTAGAAATTGAGAGTTATTTTGGGGCGCCTGGGTGGCTCAGTCATTGAAGGGTCTGCCTTCAGTTCAGGTCATGATCCTGGGGTCCTGGGTTTGAACCCTGCATTGGGTGGGGAGTCTGTTTATCCCTCTCCCCCTCCCTCTGTGTGCGCTCTCTCTCTCTCTCTCTCTAGCTCTCACTCATTCTCAAATAAATAAATAAGATCTTAAAAAAATTAGTTATTTTATCATGGAATTAACTAATATGAGTAGAGGGGGAATATTCAACAGCAATACTCATGATCTAAATATCCATGGCAGTTCTGAGGACCATGTTAAAGCTATAGTGCATTCTCTACAGAAAGTCTTGTGGGCTTCTTTGGTATATGGTTGCCTTGTCTTACATTAATAAGTTTCCTGGCAATATCTGGAAGTCACTATTTCACCATTGCATTGTTGTCTTCATTTTTTGTAGTAATAGAGTGTTTAGTATTTTGTTTTCAGTAAAATTTATTGGCATCTTGCCTTGTTTGACAGAATCATTGAGTCAAAGACATTTCCTAAGCAGATACTTTGAAAAGCAAAGTATTATGTTGCTCATTTGTCTTCTGTCTGCAGTGACATTTCTCAACTAATTGCATTGTATCAATCTTACCAACCTCACTAAAATGCATTCAGCCCATTTACCTAAAATTTGGAGAATATTCATGTAATTCTGCCTCAAATAACTCTGCTAGAAAATTCATATGATGTTTAATTTCACTTTAATTCCAAAGCGAATGAAAGTGTCTAGTTGCGGTGATGTTTGAAATGTTAAACCTTGAAAGGCAGGGTAGACAAATATAGTAAAATTGATGTTAAATTCTTAGGAACAGATGTAATGGAAATTGAGAGAGTTCATAATTTGAGCTCCTAACTACATTAACGTTCAACCTGTAAACTATCAGGGCTATGGAATTCTACATGATCAGTAATGTTAATAAGTTATTAAGAACATCAGTTATATTAAAATTAAATATAATCATATGGTAAGCTTTCCAGATGTTTTAGTTAGAATTCTATTGACTATTCTCAGAATTACATAATTATTCATCCTATATGAGACTTGTTTTAGAATTGGACTGGATGAGGGGCGCCTTGGTGGCTCAGTCAGTTAAGAGTCTGACTTTGGCTCAGGTCATGGTCCCAGGATTCTGGGATCGAGTCCTGCGTCAGGCTTCCTGCTCAGTGGGGAGTCTGCTTCTCCCTCTCCCTCTGTCTCTACCTTCCACTCATGTTCTCTCTCTCTCTATTAAATAAATAAAATATTTTTAGAATTGGACTGGATGATAGGTAACATATAATCATGTCTTGTTTCCTGCCATTTACCCCTTTCCTTAAGTCCTTGAGGTTGATCTTCTGAATCCACTGTACTACTGAAATTCTTCTCCCTTTATTAAAAGGTATTTTCTAATGAAACCTTCAGTGGTTATCTCCACTCTGTATCCCTTGATGTCAATGTAGAATCAGGCCATCTTGAACATCCCTATAGTCAAGAAACCCTTTCTGTCAGCTTTAATCGCACTGAAATTATGTTGTTTTTGCCATTTGTAAACCTACATTGTACAAATAGTTCAACAAATGCTTATTGAATTATTTGTAAGATTTAGCAGCACAGGGGCACCTGGGTGGCTCAGATGGTTAAGTGTCTGCCTTCGGCTTAGGTCATGATTCCAGGGTCCTGGGATCGAGCACCATATCAGGCTCCTGGCTCCTGGCTCAGAGCCTGCTTCTCCCTCTCCCTCTGCCTCTGCCCCTGCTCGTGCTCTCTCTCTCTCTGTATCTCTCTGTCTCAAATGAATAAATAAAATCTTTAAAAAAAAAAGATTTAGCAGCACAAAATTAAAGACTGTATGATCTGCGTCTTTGAAGTATTTAAAATCTAACAGAAGGATACATGGTAGAGTAGATGTTCAATAAATATTTGCTTGGGGAATAAATTAGTAATGAATAAAGAATTAACTGATGACAGATGGATTTTACTAAGCAGGCCCTGATCTTTCTATTGCCAAATGCATTGGAAATCAGTGGCCATATTATTAACTGCCTTACCATCATTCCATCCATTTTGAGTTATTTTTCCTTTACTTCTGGGACACATTCCCATGGTTTCCTTTCTTCTACTCTGGATGCTCATTTGTTGCTCCCTTTGTCCTGATTGGCCTTGGATCTTCTCTACTTAGTAAGGAGATGGTTCTCAAGACTATCCTTTGAGCAAACTAGCCCTATTATTCCAACTACCATAAAAGTGTCAAGAACCCTCCAAATGTTTATTGCAACCATAATGTCTGTTCTGAGTTCCAACAAATATATTCAACACTCAACTCAATGTCTCCACACAGGTTAACATGGATACTTCACAAATTAACATGTCCAAATCCCAAATCATCACATGTACAATAAAGCTGTCCCTTTTGTAGGGCTGCATGTCTTCAAAGGCACCATTTCCAGTGACATCGTTGCCCAAGTCATATTTCTCCCCTCAGTCGCTTTTTATATCCACCAGTAAGTAAGGTTTCCTATATCTCCCTCATATTTGGTTCTTTTCATCCTCACGACCACCTCCTGTTCCAAGCCTACTGTTCTGTTGTGTTCTGTCGTGCATTTGCTCACCCACAGCTGCCAACCAGTCAGTCTTAATTCTCTCTTAACATCACCTTCCCTGTAACTCCCTGTCCCATACTACCAAGGGTGGATCATTTAAAAATCAATTCATGACCACTTTCTCTACCAATTGTATTTAATGCCTTCATATTCTCAGCCCATAAGCATAGACCCCAGTCTACATCTCAGCCTTGCTTTGGAACTCTCATCCCATTTTTATGCTCTTCATTTTTTGTGTCTGGTGTCTCAAACACACTGTATTTTTGCTACCCGAGGACCCCCATAAACACTGCCCAGAATGCTCACTCTCTCTTCACCATGGTACTTGATTTCTCTTCTCACCTATCTTCCTGCTTATGCTTCAACTCTCAAGTCCAAAATAGAGTTTGTAGGGAGACTAAACTCAACCAATCCAATGTTTGACATGAGGGTCTAGGAACACTTACACTGTCTTGTTTTAATGTGTCTTCCCTGGAAGATGAAAATCTGGAATCATGACATCCTGGTTGTTACTGCCCCCCCCCCCCAGGGGCTAGAAGATGGACTTGAATGTTGGCAGTATTCAATCAATAAGCATTTCTACTGAAGTAAGACTGATTAGTTTGAATCTCATATAATTTACCAGAACATGGTATCTTAACTCTCAGTTTATTGTGTTTTCCATATTCACTGACATTTCTTAATAAATTCACATCCTTATTGAAATGTGTCACATTAGAGAATTAGGGAAAATTTTCTCTGAAGTTATCACTAGTTCACTGGAAATGTGAAATTCACATTTCTCTGATGAATTAAGAATAGAAAATCAGTTTCACAGGATTGGACAGGCTATTATTTTTATCGATTTAGGGTTTGAAAAGTCTCAATAAAGTATAAAATGGGATGAAAGAAAATGCACTGAAAAAATATATATGTGTGACAAGTGATGCTTTAATTTTTTTTTTATCAAACTAGTAAGTTTTGTGAAGCTATGAAGAGATGTGGGGCATATGGGAGAAGCCATGGAGGATAATTGTTTTGAACGTGATGATAAGAAAAGATGACAGAGGTAAGAAAAACGGGACCTTCTCTCCTCGTGAGAGTGATGGGAAAAATCAGAGCTGAGAGCTGGTATTTTGTGTCCATGGCAGGCAACGGAAATGAGTTTAGTTGAACAGAGGTACAAGCTTCAGTGTATTGAGAAGTGAGGCAGGTACGATGAGGACATAATTCATGAGCAGTTTCTTAGGGTCAGGGTGAAGGATTTGGAGATGCTACGGGAGCACTACTGAGTTACAGAGATGATGAAAGACAGCTCTAGTTATTCATTAGGTTCGGCAAGAAACACACTGGAAAAAGGACTGGCTGATGTTTGTGGCCATTTAGTAAGGAAAAAGGAAAAAAAAAATCCAGAATCTACAATAATAGCGAATTCAGTTAAACCTAAGAAAAAGGACCTTAAGAATGATGTGATTTAATCCTGGAATAAGCTTTCAAGTGAGACTATGACATCTAGGTCCCCAGAGACCTGCCTGGAAGCAGACGCCTGCATGATGTGATTTTCTGGGAGCCTTTGAATCCTGAGATTGGCATCCTGGCCAGTAAACCACGGTTGCCAAGGTAACTTGACAGAGTGCCCTGGTCATCTCAAATTTCTAGAGCACTGGAATGTCCCCAAAGGGTTATCTGGGCAGCCCCTGAATAAGAAGGACTTGGCTAGAGTGTGTCTTGAAATAGCTGCAGAAATATGCCCAAGACAGCCTTCGTGATCATTGTCAATCAAGATACTGACAATATTGTGCAGATAGTGTATGAGAAACACTTATTTTTCTATTTCTCTTAAAATTTATTTCATCCAAGAAAGGAGAAATTAGAGATTTAGCCCATTATATGCACTCTCCAATAATAGCTTGCATTCATAATAGTGTCCTCTGGGGGGAAGGCAATACACTCGCCAAAATGGCCCTGGATTTGCGGTTGTGTGTTTACACCCCTAATGGTTTGAGAAAGCATATCCAAATAACAAAGAAGAAAAATAAATTATATAATTAGCAATATCGGTCTGTTTTCTTATTAACCATAATAGCGTCATATTAAACTCATCTGTCTTTTGCTGTATTAGAGCCTTACCAATAATACATCCGTAAGAGCATCTGCTCCATTCGAACCCCACTTCTTGGAGAAATGAGTATCATGCTTATTCGATTCACATTTAAAATATAAATATATTAAAAACATAAAATCAGTGAAGTTACACTTCATGACTTTGTGAAGGGACTCGGAGTCCTCATGATGATCAAGACAATGCCTGCAGAGCAGCTTCATGGTCTGCCCTGTGGTCTCAGTGCTTCGGGTATCTCTGTGGTCAGCTCACAGGGACAGACAGGGTCCTGCTTCTACCATCTCTTCTAGTTTGATCCTGAGACATCTGAGCGTATGGACAGCAGGCTGACCTCTGACGGCTTTTCACTTCCACACCAAAATGTGCGGGGCTTCATGAGAATTGTTTTGACTCTATCATCAATCTGCTCTTCTTTTGATAAAACTAATGTGTCCAAAATAAGCCTTAAAACTGACATGCTGCTATTATCCTTATTTTAGATTTAGTTCTCCTTTCCCAGCGCCATGTTACCACTTGATCTTTGCTCTAGGGATGTCTCTATTTAAAGCAAAATATAGGTGATTACTGGGGAAAAAAACAATAACAAAAAAAATCCCTGTCACTTACTCTAACTTTGTCTTCATACAAATCAAAAAGCCATATGTTTCTCTTATTGAATTTGAGTTGAAATAGCTGTGATATGGGGATTAGTCCTTTAATTATTTTGCACCCATTCCATCAACTTGTATCCAGCAGGGTACACATGATGCTTTCATTATGGACACTATCAAAAGTGGAAATGAAAACTAGTAATTATTTTCTTCAATGCATGGAGTTCATATCATCTCAAGAATCAAGAGGCCCTTATCTTGATCTGTTTTTGTACCTCTTGGTAAAATTAACCCAGTACCAGCTGTCTCCCAATTCCTAAGAATCTATGAAGGGGAATCCAAATGTCCATAGAGGAATATGAGGATGGATCTTCACCTGTTCCTGCAGTGATGGACTACAAAGGGTATTCGAACTTGTCCCTTTAAGCTACTAAAAGGCAAACACTCAGAAAGGGTTGACTCACCTGGACAAAGGTGACAGCACCTTGCCACAACATTCCTGCTCATGTAACAACAAAATACACTGGCTGTTGTTCCCGGTGCCACCTTGGGAGTGGGCTGCATTCTTGGTCTCATCCACCAATGCTGTCCTGGCCACCGTCTGGCTCATCCTACCTGTGAATTTGGTCTTGTTTTGTACTTATGACCATCGGCTGGAGTAGTGCTTCTACGCCATCACCATCTAACGAATCATCAGAGAAGATGTACAAATGGTAGATACTACTTAGAAAAAGCGCCTCAACGCCCATCTATTTCTGGAGATTGATATCAATTCCCAGGCAGGGGCGTGGTTGAGAGAATGACTCCTTGGTCTGCCACATCAGCTAATCCTAGCTAGGGCCTGACCCCATCTCAACAGTCCAATCACAGACCACTTCCAGTCTCTCCAAGTATATTGCTTCGATTTTTTTCAGCCCACCACACCTGTTCACTAGAACCCCCCAAAGACTTTCTTAGATGCGTCCTTTCTTTCACTTCATGACATGAGAGGCTAGGACGTTCCTACCAAAATAACATTAACTAAGAATATTATTCCCTATCAGGCTTTGCAGGGCAATGTAAGTGAAATAAGAGCCCTAATCATCTGCTGACTTATGGAACTTCACTAAGAGTAGCAAATACAAGAATTTGAAAATTCTGTTTTCTTAGCGGGAATGTGTTATTATATTACATCCACGTGTGATATTTGAGAAGTCTAAATGCTGCTGGTCCTCACGTATGGATCCTGTTTTCAAATAATGGCGAAGAACCAGAATCTCTTCTAATGCCTGTAACTAAGTTTGGCACCTCTGAAAGTTACATTAATAATATCTTTCAGACTTCAGGGCAGCTATTAAAGTATTGTTTCAGCAGAGTTGGTTCATGCTACTAGAGTAGGCCCAGCAGAGCAATTAAAAAAAAGAAATATCTTTGTATTTTGAACAAAGTTTTTAGGCATATTCAGGGCTAAGAATACAGAAAGAGGTAAGTATGAGGTCTCTAAGCTACAAAAGGGTTTCCCTTAGGTTAGGAGTTCCTACCAGGAAATATGGGACCCCTGAAGCCTCAGGGCATTTGGGAACACCCCAAACTGCAAGCACACTTTTCTGCTCTATCCCCAAGGAGATAGTACTGCTGTATTCCTCACATTCCCACTGGGTGGTCTCCAACCATGGTGGTTAAAGCATCGGCTATGAAGTAATTTAGAATTTTTTGAATCTCTGCTTTTCCACTCTCAACTTACATGACCTTGAGCAAACAAATTTCTTAAGGAAAACCAGACCCAGTATTCTGCTATCTTCTAATAGCATTGTGAAAACTAAGTTTAGATTGTGAATGTTATATGCTCAGCATCTAGTCTGGCTCATGGTCAGGGGTCTGTAAATATAGATTTGTACTAATTCTTGTATTTGCTACTCTTAGAGAAGTTCCATAAGTCAGCAGATGATTAGGGCTCTGATCCTCAGGGGCTCCCACTTTGAGGGTTAGACTTCATTTCTATTGCAAGTCAAATCGTTTGCAGTCCTGGAGGTAAGAGTCGATCATGAACACATAAGAGCTCCTTTCCAGCCCCAGAAAATCACCATGTCTTCTGCCCTCACCCCCCCAAAATAATAAGGGCTATTTTCAGAGGCAAGAACCCCAGTAATGTTCTCAGAGAGAGGGGAGGTTATCTGCCTGAACCCAAGTGTGTAGAGTTGATGAAGATGGGGACTATATAAGAGAACTTCTGGGCTGTCTGTTTATCAACAGTGACAGGGAGTGAATTCTGAGTCTGGTGGATGCTGACTGGCCAAAGGTAGGGTCCGATTGCTCACATGCCCCCCTGATGGCAGAGATTTACAAAAGTTCGCACTGCTCCCAATGACCTTGTCCCCTGTCTTCCCTAACACAAATTAATGGGTGGCATTTTTGTCAGCTAACCTTGGCTTAGGGTACCCCACCCTTGGCTGAGGGGAGTTCTTACAGAGAAAGCAGAGACCTGCTAAGTGGGTCTATGATACCCTACTCATATAGGCTATTGAATGTTTCATCATAGTGTATCATGAGAGCTTTCCATTATCTCTAAAAGTATATAAAGGAAAGTTCTAAGGGGAATAAAGTAAACAAAACAAAACAAAACAAAACCTAAATCACCACATTTGGATAGTTCTTGTAAAATTAAACTTTGATATTTTTCCTAATTATATTTTTAATTAAACACTAAATGTCTATTTTACAGCATTTAATGTTTTATCATGGTCTTAAAATTTCATATAAAATACATTGATTGAACACCTTTTCTTTTAAAGACTTGTGGTAAAATTCAACTTTCTTTTTTTCACTTTTCCAATACAAACGGTCAACTTTGCATTTGCTGTAGGAGATCAGATAAATGGTTTCAGGTAATGTGCATTTCTGCCATTCAGAGTAATACACAAAATAATTTTTGTGAATAGCAGACTGATTAAAGACCACGGTTTAGGAATCAGACAGGTCTAGATTTGTATACTCTTTTGTCTGCTTACTAACTGATGTCACTTGGGAACATTTTTAACCTGTCTCAACCACTTTGTTCATCAGGGAAATGGCAATTTAAAATCTTTTTACAGAGTGTTTGAGGAGCTTCAGTTGTCTGGTACAAATGGAACTTACTACTATGAGTAGCACCCAGCAACACTTTGATGGATCATGTTCACATCTAACAGTTTAGGATAATGTTGGTGGCTATATATAAGGATTTGATCTTAATACTTTCTTTTTCTTATTTTTTAAATTTTATTTATTTATTTGAGAGAAGAGAGACAGAGCATGAGAAGGGTGGAGGGTCAGAGGGAGAGGGAGATGCAGACTCCCCACTGAGCAGGGAGCCCGATGTGGGACTCGATCCCAGGACACTGAGATCATGACCTGAGCCGAAGGCAGATGTTTAATGAACTGAGCCACCCAGGCACCCTGATCCTAATTCTTTCACATCATTTACGAAGTAGGAATGATATCCTTCTTCATGTATACATATACACATGTTAGGTAGACATATATGTTATATATAATTAGCATTATATATGATTCATTATATACATTATATACATATATATATATAATATACATTATATACACACATTCATATACATGTCATATATAAAGTGCACATATATATGTGTTAGATACATACATATAAAATATGTATATACATTATATATGTTATATGTAAAAAATATATATATATATACATACATTATATATACATATATATGCCATATACAAAAACATATGGGGCACCTGGGTGGCTCAGTCGGTTAAGCATCTGCCTTTGGCTTGGGCCATGATCGCAGGGACCTGGGATGGAGCCCTGTGTCGGGCTCTTTGCTCAGCGGGAGTCTGCTTCTCCTTCTCCCTCTGCCCTCCCCTTGGTTTGTGCACTGTCTATCTCTCTTTCAAATAAACTTTAAAAATCTTTAAAAAAAACCCCATATATATTTTTTTCCTTTTCAGAGGTATTTATATTCCCAGAGGTCAGGAAGATCTACCAACCACTGAGTTAATTGACATTACTTTTACATAAACCATAAATAATTACATACATTTTTTCTGTGGAAAGTGTACTTTGCAAATCTAAACATAATAATAATTTAGGTTCATTTGATACTAAGTTATGACCTTATATGATGAGAAGGTTTCAGAGACGATGGTACAGCTTACTTTTTTTGCCTAAAAACCTTTTTCTTCAACCCTTTTTCACTGAGCATAACCTTGTTTTTTATTCTCCCCATTGGATACAATTTGTCAATAGTTTTTTTTTCTAGAATTTACAACAAGCTTTCTAAAGTTTTAAGCATTCCTCTCTCATATTTGGCAAAAATTTATTAAATGTTTCACAGGATATATTTAGACTATGCTGTAGATGACTCAGGTATTCCTTGGGATTTTGAATTAGTTAGTATGCCAAATCAATGTTTCATACTTTTTTTCTTGAAACAGTTGATTTCATTTGAAGCAGATCCATGTTACAATTCAATGCTTTACCATGGCATTTTAGTGCCAGAATCAGGAAAATTATTTATGATTTACTTAGAATACCTGACATCAGCAGTGTCTGTAGAATGATGGTTGAAGGGTGTGCAGAGGTTGTGTGAGGGGTTCCTGAAACTCTGAAGTTAACACTGGGATAAGCAAAGGAAGAGAAGGTGAATGTCCTCACCTCCTCCCAACACGTAGGGTATGGGGAGGCAGAGAAAAACAAGAGCCTTCAGATATAATAACTTTCCAGTGAAGGAACAGGTTTGGAAAAAATCAACAAGCATATTTGGAGCACACCAACTACATATATACAGAGTCCAAAGTCAGAGAAGAACTTAAACAACAGGCTGAGGTGCTTGGACTTTATTGACTAGAGAAGAGTCCATTGAAGAATTTTGAACAAAAGTGTGACATAATCAAAATCCAACTTTACTATGACTCCATTATTTGTGTGGACTTGTTTGCATGGTGTGGTCCCTGGTCCAGGAGCACGGTCACAACCTGGGGGCCTGTTGGAAATGCATGCTCTCAGCCAAACAGAACAAGAAACCCTGGGAGGGGGGCTCATGCTCTATACTTTAACAAGCTCTCCCAGGGATACTGATGAATGATGAATTTGAGTCTTACTGGGTAGTAGATGCAGATACATAACATATCAAGTTTAGGAAAGTTATATGTATCCAACCAATCTGTGGTGGGACATTACATTGCAGTGACCTTATGTAATCTGCCTGGTCAGTTGAAGCCATGTCACTGCTTAGAGCTGCAAACGAAATCTCTAGGGAGCTTTGTTCAGGTGATCAACACTACCTGCTTTGTTGGATTTAAAATCGGTTAGGTTTAATTAATCATTTTTGGTGTTCAGTGGACATATTCCTCTCCTTGTGTATAAGAGAATACAATCTAAATATACTTTTCCACGGGTGAAAAAAAGGTGGAGAAGGATGGATCGTCTTCATATGAACATGTTGGCTATATATTTGCCTTTAACAATGATTATTTAAATGGAGGGACTCTTCCTTAATCTCTTACAAAATATCAAGGAGGTTGTACCAGCACCCCTACTGAGATTTAGGAGGATATCGGCTCTGTGGAAAGAGTAAACACAGAGAAAGTCAGTTTTGAGTACAAATCCCAGTTAAGAATATTTTATATATGCAGCTCCACACATTTTTTTCATTGATATAAAAGGTCACATATTAAAAATATATTCTGAGATAATTTAATTCCTCGTCCTCCGAAGTGTGTGTCATAAAGGCAGCTTTGGCATCACCAATGAGCTTCTTAGAGATGTTGTATCTCAGGCCTCAACTCAGAGAGAGTTTTATAATTTGCATTTTAATTCAATCACTGGGACATTCCTAGACACAATCAAGTTTGAGAAGCACAGCACAGGTCCATTGTAATAATAATAAAAACATAGGAGGTTTCAGATCTCTTGTATTGCTAGAACTAGACTGGATGACATTGTGGTGACCGCCATCCTTCCCAAAAGAACTTAGAATCTGTTTGGGAAGGAAAGACTATATTAATTTATATGGTCATTCAGCTCTTAATATGCATATGTGGCTCCAAAATGAGACATAATTCTGGTTCCCAAGAACACGTATTTGTGCAAAGTAAACAAAATATTTATACAAATTTAATATAGGACAGAACTCCTTCATTCTCTAAAAGTGTCATAAACAAAAATAATGTAAGATTTCAGAATGAAGATACCACGTCTGCAGGGAAATCAGTATTTTGGGGAGTGACATTTAAGCTAAGCCTGGAAAAACAGGTAAGTGTCAACAGTGGAGGTGTGACATAGAGTTTTCCAGGTACCAGGTTTAAACTATAGGAAACTAATAGTGAATCAAAGTAGTATATTATATTGTGCTAATCATGGAAAACTGGAGTAAAAATAAGTGGTTTGAGATAAGAATGATTAGTGGATGGATGGATGGAAGGAAGGCTGGATATAGCTACTATTTTTTCAATATCTAAAATGGGCAAGGTAGGGCAGGACGTAATTTAATACTCATGAAACTTTGCAATGTAGTTGGCTCCACTTTATTTGATAAGAAAATTGTGCCTTAGAGAGATAGAATAATTTCCTCCTGATCACACATTTTTTTGCAAATGGAAAAGCCCAGATTCAACCTTATAACTCCTTTCTGGGTAGTGGTCTGAGTAACAGAAGTTGATAGTAAAGAAGGGGGCAGGGAGTTGGTAAAGCAATGGACCCAGAAAGAGCCACTTTGAACTCTGGTTGCTTGGCAGGAGTCAGGGGGCTTGTCAGTGACCTGAACACCACAGTTTGGAAAAGCTCAATATTAAAACTGTGATTCTTCATTTTAGTAGTAGTAATACTGCTACAATAGTTGAGGGTTGTTCTATTACATCTGTCTTATTCACATTTTCACAATGAGGTCAGTCAGGTTGGTTTAAGAGACAAAAAGAGACAGGAATAGGACAGTGCTATAACTTGTACAGATCACTGGGCAAAAAGAAGTGCAAAATATATGTAAGTGCATTACGGTAGGAGAGGTAAGAGGTAAGGTCTCTCCCATGCAGGTCTTGGGGGTTGAGGTTCTTGAACAGAGTCAACAAGCTTTTGTATCACTGTGTCCCCAGTGGTGGCCAACAGTGCAGTGGTCCACAGGCTCTGTCCTGAGTAATCAATAAATACTTGATCCATTGATTGAATTTAGGGAAGGTGTGAATGTCTTAGGGAAAGGCTGCCTTCTTATTTTGATAGAAGGGTTCAATTGCACAGAGCAGTCAGGTTTTTCTACCGAAGAATTCATACTACTGTCCATTATGAACTCCAAGAGATAGAGACAAATTGACAATTACTAAGAGAACATGTGGATTCAAAATGATGTATGGATGCACCTTTGAATTAATAAGCATTTGGTCTTATGCAGCTTTTATATCTGTACATTTTAGTATAGTAAAAATCTATGTTTATTGTGATAACCTAGAGATATTACAGACCCCAAAGTACTCTCTGGAACATTGGGCTTAATACAGTTATAATGGTAAGCTACAATATTATTCAAATTAGTTGATGACGTGTCCTATATTTTAACTTGCCATAATGACCTTTGATTAGTGACATTTCTGACTATGACACATAACAGATACTTTATTCCACATGGATTAAAACATCTGATTGTTTGCACTTCTAATGTTCAAATGATGGATTACCATTTGTACTCAAGCCTCTTGCTGCAGTTTGATCTGATCTTCCTATCCTCAATACTCAGGACACATTTTCCAGGTTTATAAGCTTATAGCTGGATGATATGGGGAAATGTGTGACTCATAGTTGCTCTGAGTCTGTCCCTGCTGGTAGAAGCTCTGCTACCCTATAGAAACTGGGCCTTATGGTGATGATCGGTGACTGTAACCTATTTCTTTATATACGTTGCTTCCAAGTACCATATAAATGGTGAGAATAGCAAACTCAAACTGGGATCTGAAGACCTCCTAGGAGTCTTCCAGTTCTCTGTGCCTAGATTTTAATTCTGCGTTTTCATTTTATGATTATATAACTCTATGTAACTGTATAACCTATTAATCAGCATGGCCACCATATTTGTATTGTGTTTAAAATTCCATAGGCTATAAGTAGCACTACTTTAATATCCCCAGGCTAATGAGAAAAAGATGCAAGTGAACTTGCCATGTAAACAACACATCTGGGCCAAAGGAAGGCGCATTATTATCAGTGTTTCCTATGGAAGAGACTTTTGCCATATTTTTTAATAGCGCTTCATCAGAGTATTGTGGGAATGTTAAAGGATATTGATAGTAATAGTAATAATATTATCAATGATGAAGAGGCGCCTGGGTGGCTCAGTCGTTAAGCGTCTGCCTTCGGCTCAGGTCATGGTCCCAGGGTCCTGGGATCGAGCCCCGCATCGGGCTCCCTGCTCAGCAGGAAGCCTGCTTCTCCCTCTCCCACT
>NW_022589718.1:37049089-37314172 GCF_004348235.1 Phoca vitulina | reverse complement strand
TCTCTCTGTCAAATAAATAAATAAAATCTTTAAAAAAAAAATATTATCAATGATGATTTGTGCCAGAAGAGTCAGTTTTGAGTAGCAATTTATTACTTAAAAATCATCACATTAATAATGTTTTCAAAAATTCTTATTTACATAGTTTTGTCTGCAATTAATGTATTTGCATGTTTTATAGTTGTACACAAGCTGTAAGCATTCCTAATTTTATAATCGTATGATTCTAAGATCACAATTTGAACACCAAACTAATCAGCCCCTGGATCCTTGAAAAATGTTTTGTTTTAGAAGAGGCCAAAACACTGTTAGAGCTCATTGGTTATGAAAGAGCCCTGATCCAAATATTCGATTGTCCCTTCACATATCTCTCATTATGTAGATAATTGAAGATACTGTAAAGTGTAGATAATTTGAGTTGCTAGGCATACTGTGACCATTGTCTCCAGGTAAGTGTCATTGAACTTCTTTTGTTTTGATAACTTCCTGCTACCATTCTTCTATCCTTATCTCATTGAAATGTCAACTACAGCTTTAAGAAATTGGATGTCCTTTAGGATCTCCATGATTTTGATGCTCTCATGAATACATACAGCACTGAAAAGTACATTAGAAAATTTCCAGGGCAATGAGTCCATTTCACAAATGAGGAAAATTAGATCCAGAGAGAGATTAGGTTGCTCAAGATCAATGGCCAGCTAGAATCCCTATCTAGGATGTGACATCAAGCAGGTGTCATTAGTAATGTTGATGAAGTTATTTATAAGATAGCGGTTACATAATCAAAGAACCAAATGTCAACATGAATTAGGTAATAGTCAAATAAAACTGTCTTCTTTCAAACTTGATGTCATGATGACATCAGTCCTTCAGGCTCTGACCTCCTACATACTGTCTCCCTCTATTTTTCTTTTTCTCTCTCTTTTGTTTTTTAACTGATTTCTAGTTATTCTTTTTTAGAACTAGAGAATCTAGAATTTTTCAATATGAATTTGGTAGAATTTTATTGAATTTGTTTTCTGTCCTGCGTGTTCAATGTTTCAGAATCTTTATAGGTTTTCCCCACTGTAAAGTGATCACTATCTTCAATATTTCATAGCCCTTAATACTTTGCTAATTTGGCAAAGGGGGTATGCAAACTTCTGGAAATGAGTTTATGCGTCCTCCCCCTCCCCCCATTAGGTTTCATTCACAAACATATATTTCCAGTTTGGGAAAGAGTGGTTCAAGAACTTTTGTCAACTTCAAGAAGGTTGTAGAATTGGAAGAAATTTTTTCTCACAGATTTCAAGATAATCTATTATTTGTTTCTTAAGCATAATATTGATTAAATCAAATTGGAGTCCATCAAATATCCAAGCCAGGCTCTACTGGGTGGGCGATGAGCATATCAGGAAGTTATTAGCGGTAGTCCGTCTAACTAGAAATCAAAGGTTGGTCATGCTTTTCTTTTTCTAGAACCAACTGCACTGTAGTAGATGTGACACAATACCACAAGAGCATGAAACGAATCATCTTTTATAGGTGTGACCTAAAGCATTCAATTTAAAACAATGCTTTTCTAACCAGAACCTTCTCTAATGCAGCAGTTGGGGATATTGTGAAACTTCTAATTCTGAATCAGTATATTTGGGGGGAAATCTGAGTCCGCATTTCTAATGAGTGTCTGATGTGTGGCTCCTCATCTCCCACGTGTTGAGTGTGAAAAATTAACACTCGTATTTGTTGAAAAGTAAATTCTAAAGGAATAACTAAGTGAAAGAACCAACCCAACGGTGGACAAGTTAGGTGCTAAATACAAAGTCTTAAACTATAAACATGCGTGTAGAACACATAGTAATTTTTTTTTTTTTTTTTTAGTTGAACATAGGATACTTCCCCTTCTTAAGAATTTATCAGGACAACCTCTGAAAGTGAGACGTGTCCTGGCATTAGAAATAGAAGTCCATAAGTGCATGGATATACATATTAAATATATTTATGTCCTACAAATTTCACAAAGGTAGGTGCACCTAAATTACTAATAGGCCTAATAATATTGATTTTTCTATTTTCTGTCTGCTAGTACTTAAATTTTGTGGGTCTATAATATAGTATTAACAGGGACAAAGATAAACACTATCACACAGTATTGCATTTAATACATAAAATAAGAAATTCCCCTGGGTTATAAATCTTTTCAGTCATAATTTAAAACATGAATCTATGTTAATAAATTGCTACCTAAGTTTACTTTATAAACCATAGCTAGCATGCAACAGACATTCTAACTCTGTATTGTGGTGAGCCACAATTATGATTAAAAAGTCAATTATTTTGATTAAAACTCATTTTCTTAATATACAGGAAATATTTATTGGTGTCTTCAAATTTGTGATTTTGAGGTGAAGCCAACATCTAGATTATTCATGAATTATGTTTAATCAATATGTGAGTAAGCTGTTGAATATTTAATTATGATGACCATGGGTTATACTTCACCTGAACATCATTCAGCTCACAAATACCTTTCAAATGGCCTCTATCAAGCTGGTTTCAAGCCAAATGGACATTTCATGATTGATTTTTCTAATTAGCCTCTTCATCATATTGGATGTTAAGTCAGTTGTGAATACTACTAAGGCACTATAATTTTTTAGGATTTATAAGACAGGTGTAAAAATAATGTTCTTTTTAACAGAACCAGAGTAAAACATTGTCAGTGAATCTAAGTTAGGGCACCTACATATTAAACAGTGATATGGGCTTCTAATTGTGGTGTGGAAGTAGAAGACACTTCCTTGCTAATTCTAGTTAATCAAAAAAGTAATTCATATAGTTGGAGGCAGGAAAGAGGATCAATGCACTTTTCAATTAAACTCTCTTGTTAGCATTAACACTGAACACTTACTTCAACCTTAGCACCACGCATTTATTTTCCTGTAAATAGCCCAATGGCTGACAACAAATCAATAGAAAGTGGAAAAACTATTTTAAGTGCATATTTTTGAGGAAAATATCTTAGAGTTTTTTTTAATTAGATAATTTTAAAGCTATCTGCAGTTCTATAATTGGGAGTTCAGGGTAGTGCAAAGTTGTTTTCTTTTAATTAGACAAACTTAAATTTATGCTGGTCTTTATGAATGTCACAACCATGAAAGATATTTGCCTATGGCACTGTAATATCCAGTTGTTGCCAAAAGTAGAAAAAACCCAAAGCAAAGCTTATAGGGGGTGAGATAGGAATGAAGCAAGACATAAAGTACAGGAAGAAGATGGGTACATACCTCTCCTTTTATAATATTCTTGAATTTCATTTGTAATGGGAGACATTTCAATAAATGTGATGGTTTTACTTTTTCTTTACAAAACCTTGGAATGAGATATCAAACTGTCATAATAGTTTCCAGAGGCTGACTTAGGTTTTGACAAGCCTAAAGGTCATACAATTTGGGTGACCCTCCAATGAATAAAGACACAAAATTATAAATATTATATTAAGTTTAAAATGGATTTTGTTTTTTTAGAATTAGACAAGAAACCACAAGTGATGCATGTTTAAAAAGCTGAACAGTTTTATAAGCATCTGAAATATTAGGGAAAATATTATATCAAAATGGCCTAGTAGTCAATCTAAGTCATCTCTGACTGTTCCTGTAACATGGATTTTTCTACAGCTTTGGCTGATTGATCACCTCTTCATGTGATAATATGAGTTTGTAGTAGTTTTATAGAGAGAATAGAACAATCATCTGGGCTTTTCTTAGCCAAATACTTTGTCAAACTTGTTTTATAAATATTACGCTTATTGGCAAGTTGTATGCCAGTGTGATGACTCATTTTGGTAATGTCATGTACATTGTTAGCATTGTGGTCCAACTCGAGAAAGCTTCTATCCAGTTAATTTCACAGACTAGCATCTGGCTCTGTCCATATCAACCCTTTGCCCACTCGCACGACCTACCTTCTTCCAGTGTCTGGCACTTAGAACACATCTTGGCACTTAGAACACATCTTTACCTCCAGAATGCCTATAGCCTGCGCTGGGTGCCGTGATCCAGCTGAGGTCATATAAGATTGTCTTGTGGGGGGGGCACAGATAACTCAGTTATAAATAGAAGTGATGACAGCTGCATAAGTACTGAAATAAGTGATGGCTTATCTTCCCTTTGGTCCATTCCCAAAGACCCACTCCATGCCAAGTAACAGTGCTCAAGTTCCCTAGAGGGAAAGATGGAGCAGGGAGAGAAGAGGCTTCACCAGTCATATGCAAAATCTCTTATTCTTGCAAAATCCTCCAAGTACAGGATCCTATAAGCATACACTAAGAGGGCATCTTCAGGAGCTAGAGAGTGTCTGTGTGAGTGACTGGTTTTGAAGCTTGAGATTTGTTAGCGTTGGGGGAAACATTTCTCTAATGATTTGTGTAGGTAAATGCTAAGATATAAAAAACATGAAGTCTTCCCCCACACATCTTCTTGAAGAGGGAGGTTGAAGACCGTTTTTTTTTTTTTTTTTCTCTTCAGCAATTATAGGTGAGTGATGTGTAGCTGATGTGCTGGATTATTGAATGTTCCAGTATCTGAGTAAATGTTTGACCTCAACTATTTGGTTTAAACTTATAAAATGTAACTGCATATTTTAAGCAGTCTAAAGGCATCGTATATTTTGGGCTGTTACCTTTCACTGGCTAATATTATCTTTGAGTGTGTATATATATATATATATATATATATATATATATATATATAATCTATAGTGCCTTAATGTGAAGAAGGATTTTTCAGGAAGTCCACAATAAAACCTTACTGAAATGTGACCTACCTTTATATTTTTTGTTGCTTTGCTCTAATGTTAGTAATACTACCATGTGCTGTTATCAAAATAATTGATACACTTTTGGAAACTAGCTGGAAAATATTCATTTATTTCTTAAGAGCTTGGCATTCTGACAATTTTGTAAAACATATACAGAAATAATAAATATATCAATAGCTAGCTTTCATTGATCACCTTCAAATAGGTTTGTAGATCAGGTAATTAAGGCTCATGAAAATCCTGAACGTGCCCAAATCACACAGGTATGAACCTACAGAGCTGGGATTCAATCTCAGGTCAGAATTGTGTGGTGTGGAGGCTAGTTTTGGGGGCAGGATGGTACAGTAGAAAGTATGTGGGTTATGGAATTGGAAAGACCTACCTCCAGACCTACCTCATGATCTCTCTATTCACTTTTCTCATCTGGAAGATGCTCATAGTATCTATTTTATGTATTGTCAGGATTATATGAGAGTATATGAGAATATGTAGTCTATATCAAACACTCAAGAAATGGTGCTTTTCCTCCTCCCAACCCAAACACTCAGTGAATAGGAACATTTTTTAACATAAAACATTTTTATCACATATCACTCAGGTATTACAGTATTTTAGTCACTGGAAAGAATCAAGACCAGAAATTTACATTACTGCAAGCCTCAGACATTCTTGCTAATTTGTTAAATGCTCCTAATATGTTCCTTTAAAGTTCTTTCTGAGGCAAGATTCATCTGGTTTAATTTTATTTAACTTTGGGGTTAAAGATATGCTCCATTTTCTGGGGTGAGAAAATATGCCACATGCTTTATCTCATGTAATCTTTATTCAAAAATCCTCATGAATTAGGTATTATTCTATCCTTTGAGAGAGATAAATGTTATTTTAATTGCAGAGATATGAAGTGTCCAGTCCTGTCTGAGTAAGGAAGCTGGGACCCTTCACTCTGGACCAGCCCTGCAATCGAAACACTCTAGACAGTGTATAAGTTCATCAGTGTTTGGAAATCCAAGGGGACATGAATCCTCAGCTCCCACAGTGGTGTCAGCTGAGTCCCAGCTAGTAGGGCCCCATCAGAAATGTCTTTGATGTAGTTTCTATTTTCTGTGGGGATTTGGAACTAAACCACTCCTGTGTGGTTTCTCAGTGAAGGAGACAAATGAGTGGCACCACTGTGGACACTCTGGGTCACCTGTGGCATGGCGTAAGGGACACATGGGTGTCAGATTTGTCCCCACGGTTGGCAGTGTTGTTGTAACTCCGCATCAAGGTAGGACCTGCATGAAGGTCTCCTCCCTCTGCCCCGGCCTAGGCCGCTAGATGAACAACAACCACCACAAAGCTCCAGTAGAATAACCATTCTGCGTATTTCCCTTATGCCCATACCTGCTCAGCTCAAGCTGGGAGGAAGGCTGCAAGCATGAAGTGAGAAACACAGCATTCTTCCAGCCCGTCACTTCTGATTGTCAGGAAAGGGGGATCGACTCTTCTCCGCTAAATGTTCCTATTTATTCTCTCCATTCCACTTTTTGCACTACATTCAAAGTCATATTCCTAAAATTCTCATTTACTTAAAACCCTATAATGGTCCCTATTATGGACTGAAATGTGTTTCCTCAAAATCCGGGTTGAAGTTCTAGCCCCCAACGTGACTGTATTTGGAGATGGAACCTTTAAGGAGATGGAACCTTTAAAGAGGGAACAGAGGTGGAATGAGGTCAGAGGGGTGGGGCCCAAAGCTGATAGGACCACTGCCCTTATAAGACCAGGAAGAGCCTCCAGGTAGCATGAGTGTTTGGAGAAGAGGTCATGTAGGGACGAGAGGGGAGGCCACCATCTTCAAGCCCGTGAGGGAGGAGAGGCCAACCCTGAGGACAGCTGGACTTCCAGCCTTTGGAAGTATGGATTAGTAAATTCCTATTGTTTAAGCTCCCCATTCTGAGATAACTTGTTGTGGCAGCCCTAGCGACTGGAGTACCCCCATTCCTTTTTAGGATGAAAAGCCATTCTTTATCTTGTCACAAAATGTCTTTCTAGCTCCTGTTACCCAAATCACGCTCCCCCAGAGACTGAGACTCTGTCCCCTCAGGAGTTTCTCATTTGAGTGAACAAGACCTCTGAAACCTCCCCCGGTGCTCAAGTTCCTCATTGTGTGTGCCTCCTGTTGACCCCAGCCTCTGTGTAGTCAGGACGCCTTCACAGCTGCCCCTCATTGTAGCCAGAATCACACCTCTCTCCACGGGCCCCCAGCTATTTCTATCACTGCTCCCTTCAGATGCCACACACTCCATTGGAATCACGTCTTCTCTAAGACACCTGGAGCTCCGTGAGGTTGGGGCAAAGTTTCCATTGACCTTTGTTTTCCAGTGTCTAGCTAAGTGTCTAGCCAAACAGCAAATGCGCAAGAGATGTCTGTTGAATTAATGGGTGCAATTCTCCACTATTAAAATTTTCCAAGCATATTAAATTTAACACCCAGTAGAATGTCTGATGTTCCTTAATTGGACCAATAATATTACTTGTCTTTTATTAAAAGTAAAATTCCATCCTTCTTAGGGAATGCGGTATTTTAGTTATCAAAATGCTCCAAAGGAAGGTAGGATCCATATATCCAATAAGTTATAAAGGTATATTGTCAACTTACTGAATTTACCCTGAAATCAAACAACAGAAAATGCAATAATAGTGATTCAGAAAGAATTTTTGGTATTTCAGTGCCTTTGACCTTGGAGATTTCATTTTATTTCCTTGTTGTCCATTTTATACTCCTAAAGATTTCACAGCAGATGAGTATCAAATACATATGCCTTTAATTATGTCCACATGTTGACTATCAAGTCAAGACTCATTTTGCATATGGTAGGGCTATGTTAGAAGCAACCTCCTAATCCTTTCTAGACTTTCAGCTGTGAGGATTTATGGTCTAAAGTAATTTCTTTTGATATGGAAGGAGCATATCCTGTAATGGCTACATTTTAGAGTGTGCTATTTAGCAAACAATTAAAAATAAAAACCAAATGTTTTCAATAGCATAAACATGGCAGGTTTTTATTTTTACTTCTGAAATTAAGGACAATGGATTTCTAGAAGATCAACATCTAAGAAATCTCTACAATTTGCTTTCAACTGTGGCTTTATCATTGTTTATAAATGTCTCTTGGAGGAGTCACCTTAATAATCTTCATTTTATTCAGTAGACTTTGATTTTTGTGTTTTGAATTATTAGAAGTCAAACTTCTAACAAATTGGTGATCCACAGATAAAACATTTGGTATTATTAAGCTCTTATAGTTGTATGGAATTATTGTAGCAGTTGGGTTACAAGCACTTTCAGTTATAAGAAATAGACATTTCAAGGAGAATACAATTAATAACATATATGGTGGATAAATGATGTAAAGGTGTGCTTTTATTGTGGTAAAAATTGTTTATATTGAAGATCATTGAAATGTTATGCATTCACAAGCATAGTCATTATTTCCAGACTATCCTTCACAGCTGCTTTTAGACACACTATTCATTTCAACTTGAATAGTTCTCGCCATCCCATAGCCTGGACCTCCATAGGCTCTCCAGCTAATAATCCTGTCCCAGCAGCCCCCCCCAACCCTCTCTCTGCACAGTGAGATTAATACTCTACATGATAGATCACTTGACCTTGCTTGTATCACAAAGATCCTGTTAGATGATGCAGCTGGGCCATTATTAGCTCAGCTTTCTCCAGCTGGGCACTTGATACAACAGGAGTCCTGGCAAGGTCAGGAGGGGGAGCTAACAAAGCACCTCGTGTTTCATTTGAACTCATCGATAATCATCTCCTAAATGACACTCCTTTTTAATTATGCATTTTGCACATGAACTTTGCATTAAGGTAAAAAAACGGTTTGGGTATGGAATGAAATAAACTATCAAGCTTGTTGACAGCTCACCCAACTGAGTAATCACTGTGCTTTGAATTTGGATACAAATTCTTGCTTTGAAGATCAAGTTGTCACATTTGTGTTAACAAGGACTTCGTATATGGGTACATTTAGCAGATCATCACCTCTTCCTTATTACCACTAACGTAATCTTTAGGCTTTGATCTGAAGTTTTTCAGGTTGGATCCAATAAAAATCTTACATTATGGCAAATATTTCATGCAAATCATCTTTGCTGTCCATGTTACTCTGTTTGGACAAAGGGCAATTTGGTTTTAATTGTATAGTATTACAGAATGATAACTGTACCCTACTTTCCAATCTCTTTTGGGCTCTCAATTTCTTTGCCAGAAGCTAATCTTCTTTGATCGTTAGATAACAATTCTGAAGGCACCTTCCCCCCTGTTTTCCTTAAATCTATCCTGTTATTAACACCACTATTTTCATAATTGTAGGTTTTGCTAAGTGGGTTCTTTATTTCACTCCCCCCCGCCCTGCCCCCATGGAAGCCTGAAGAAGATTGTACATTTCCAAGTTCTCTTTTGCTGATAGGAAGAAGCTCAGGCTTAGAACCAAAAAGCCTTTCCTATCATGACCCACCCCCTGGTCAGGTACTGACCAGTGACAATAGCTCTAGTCTTCTCTCTGGATCAAAGCTATTTCTTTGAAAATATCTAGTCACTCTGTTCCTCAGTTACAAAGATATGGGATCTCAACTCTAGGTCAAAAAGTGTTCTCAATTCTATATTAGAGTTACTTGGAGAGCTTTAGTTTTTCCTTTGCCTAGCCCTATAGAGACTCTGATTTAATTGGTTCAGGAGAAAGTCTGGGCATTGGTAGTCCTAAAATACCACCAGGTGATTTTAATGTGCAGCCAGAGATGAGAAACCTGGGTCTAGAACAAAATTAATTCTTCTGTGAATACCTAATATTCACAAATGTTTCAGACAAAGAAAATAGCATGCCCTTGGATACATCCAGAAAGAACCATTGCCCTATTTTTGTCCTGAAAAGGATCACCTGGCAGTGGAAGGAGGCTGGGTCTCCCAGGTGGCTCTATTATCACGCTGCTGGTACAAGGACAGTGAATCCCCACACTCAGCTGTTCCTTGTTGATAATCACCTTTGGGAGCTTGAACACTTTTAGTGTCTGGAACGATCTCTACAAATGCCATCAACTTCACCTGCTCAGAGTTTTGGTAAAATATTAAATTTCTAATTGAGATGCTCAGCTTGAGTGGGATTGTGTCCTAAGAACAGATGGGGAAAATGTTTAGGGTAGAACTTGAAAGGTACCTACAGTCCTCACTCTTGGGAATGTTCAGGGCTTTCCTGAAAGTTAGTAAATGTATTTTTTTTTCTTTGGTTTGATCCACTGAAGAGCATTTCAATGCCTCCAGAGCCCAATAGAACACGGAGAAGAGACATGGTGACCAGATTATTGGTTGTGTTTATTCTTAATGAATCAGTATAGATTGAGTCAGAGTGTAGCCCCTGGGGGCAGAAACTGTGCAGTTAGAACGAGGTTCAAATCCCAATTCTATTCCCTATTTATGTAATCTTGGTAAAATCTCTGCACCTTTCTAAATTGTAGCCTCCCTGAAGAACAGGGATGATTACTACTTCAAAGGCATCAGATTAAGGGTTTAGCAACTCAGTAACATATTGATGACTTTTAAGGAACCAATAGCAGTTATCCCAAGATCTGTCCCAGGAGTTATCGAACAAGACCCTGAGCCAAATCTGCCCCACTGTTTTTTGTAAAGTTTGACTGGAACACAACTGCACTTAGTTCTGAATGTGTTGTCCAGAGCTGTTTCCACATGCCAATAACAGCATTGAGTAGTTGTAACAGTATGGCCCACAGTACCTGAAATAGTTACCATCTGACCCTATAAAGGAAAAGCTGGTTGAATCACTGACATTCTAAGTAGCTGCTATCAGGTTTAGCAAACAGATAATTGACAATGATAGTTTTTTTTTAAATAATTAGAATCCTATTAATGTAGCTGTGCTGTAATTTAAGTAAATAGTTTAAGAGCTTGAGTTATGACTTTATAATTTTGTACTGATTCATAGAGAAGCAACAGACCTCACAAAAATTTAAAAATAATTTAGAGAAAGTCAAGCAAAAAAGCTAAGCGAAATAAGTCACAGAAAGAGGAATACCATATGACCTCACTCATATGTGGAATTTAAGAAACAAAAAGTATGAGCAAAGAAAAAAAAAGACAAAGCAAGAAACAGACTCAACTGTAGAAAACAAACTGATGGTTAGAAGGGATGCGGGTGGGGGATGGGAGAAATAGGTGATGGAAATGAAGGAGTGCACCTGTTATGATCAACCAGGTGTTGTAAGGAAGTGTTGAATCGCTATTTTGTACAATTGAAACAAACATTACACTGTATGTTAACTAACTGGAATTTTAATAAAAACTTAAAAAAAAAAAAAAAACACATCGTTGTGTCCACAGAGACTTTGGCCAGGTCAGAAATACTTCTGTTCTGTAGTTTATTTCAGACAGTCAGCTCTTAGCCATAAATAAGCTTTCATTTTTAATGTGTGTGTGTGGGGGGGGTATTGGTGTGTGCATGCAAATTCATGAACTCACACATTTTTATGAATTTGTCAAAGGAGAAGGTAACAAAGAATAGAGAACAGAAAATAAGTGAAGGCATAATTAGTAGATGGAGAGATGAATGAGTATGGAGATGTTCATAGCAAATTGAGATTCCAGATAATTTTGTATGTAATTACATTGATAGGTGAGGTAAATCCTTTCTTCCTTCATCCTCTGATGATAGAGAAGACTATGGAGAGATGTTTTTTCAGAAATTTTTCATCTTTGAGAACAGAAATTTGTACTTCACCTTCGTTCACATAATTTATAGCATCCTGTGATCGGATATTGTCCTTATAACCATTCCATTGGCAGCTTCAAGCTTTTATATTTTCATTTAACAATATAAATGTCATTAAGTGTGCCAATAAATACTGACAAACTCCTGAAAAGGTCAGATTGATTCTATAACTCACACACCTGTCTGATTCTAATGGCTTCTCAGGATTTTCTGTGCACACTGTAAGATAGTCTCCCAGAGGAACCTTCCATTTTTCTTGCATGTGCATGCCTCCTAATAAAACTTAGTGTCTGTGTTAGTTCTATACTGGAAGCTATTTGCTTCAGGAACAGGGTAAAAGCATGGAAACCACACATTTTATCTTGCCTTAGGATATATTAAAGTTATCTTTCATTTAATGTATTAATGTAAGCTTTATCTATGGGCATTTGCTATACTCTTTCTTGAACAACTATCAAACCCATTATTTGTCTCCCCAAAGATGCTGGTTATACCATTAGCATCCATCCCCAGCACCTAACGAGAAATCCAATTTTATTTTTTTCCCACCTTTTACAATTTGCCACCCTATGTTGAAACTCCTTTCTCACCAGGTGACACAAATGTCCTTCTTGCTCTCTGAAAGTTCTGTTGTGTGGGGTTCCCTTCATTTCCTGTCTCCCTGGCCTCTCCCTGCCATGCTCTAGGGCCCCACTGGGAATCCTACCTGGGGCAGCTCTGGTCATGTCTGTACTTGCTCGAGTGCCTTCAGCTGCTCCTCCTTTTCTAGTTCTTAAGGCTCAAGTCCTGAGCTCGGACTTCCAAGCCCTCCAAACCTGGTTCCATTTCCTCTTCCCCAGGCTCATTTTCTGTTTATCTTTAAGGAAAGTCTACAAGATCCGATCGGAACTACCTTTTACTCCCATCAAGACACTCTCGCTGTAACACTGGTACAGATACTCCTCACGGCATTGTCTGCCTTCATTCCTAACTCCATTTCTCCACCACAAAACAGCTTTTGGACACTTACCCTCCCAAGCTGGAATGATATTTTCTCCAAACTTCACATGGCATTTATCATAATGCTTGTAATTCCCTGATTTCTAGCCTGCACCATTCATTAGAAGGACAAGTGCGACTTCTGTCTTGTTTGCCTCTATTTTCTAGTGTCTACATGGTGTCTGGCAAATACTGGATGTCCGCTAAGTTGTTGACTGAATGCCTGAATCCTTGGAGCTGCAGGCAATCTAGGCAAGAATTCTTCTCCATAGAGAAACTTCCACATCATTAACCAATGTCTGCACACTGGGTCCACTGCTCAGCCTCTAGTGTTCAGGGAACACATCCCATTCACCTCTCCTTCAACATGTTTTTGTTTAGCTTAACTAGTACTGGACCACAAAAGCAAAATTTGGATCACTTTTTTATTCCATGAAATTCCCATAGAAACAAGATAATATGAATTCTCAAGATCAATTTTTGTTATAAATATCAGTGAGTAGATGTTTTAAAGTCTAAGCATCCCACAATTAGACTTGAGTTAATCATCAAATTCATCATGTGCACACAACACATGGCTTTTAACAGGAAAATGATTTTATGGTAGCAAGTTTCTCAGCCTTGAAATTTTGATATAAATAAATGAGGACAAGATAGATATTGTTATTTGGTCTATACAGAAGCACAAAAAGAAGAATGTTAATGGGGCTGGCACTCTTACTTAGCTACAGATTTTATGCAAGTTAAGGCCAATCATAGGAAACATTTTCCCAGTTGAGTTGAATTATAATTTAAAGGAGAATATTCATAATTTGCTAATCAACATTAAAGAAATTTAAAATCAGAATAAACTCTTTGTGAACGCATACTGGTAGACCTGTGTGTATCAGGGAATCGGGAAGTGTTGGCAGTGTTGAACCCGTGCATGACAAAACATAGCCACATGTGGAAGGACACTAATGTATTGGACCTCCTCAGCACTGGAAATTCTGCTTTTTGTTCTCTAGTATGCTTTCATGTCCTTTGAGCTCAAGACCTGTAATAGATCATGCCCATCTGGGCAATAGTGATGTCTTTGTAACAAATCTATAGGGAATATATTTAAGGCTCTATGTTGACCTGGGTTTCCATAATGTGCATACGGTTTATATCCTACAAATGGTGATTGCATGTTAAATAGAAAGGAGTTCAGACTCGTCATGGTCTAGAAAAGTAAAATAGGGGGCTCATGCAATAAACCTATTCAAAAAACAAATTTTAAGCCTTTTCTTATATTGAAAGTGGCAGGAATGCTAAAAGTACTTTGGATTTCTTTCAACGTGCTATTTATTTTTACTAGAAAATAAATGCTTTGGAAAACTATATAAAAACCCATCTTTGGTATGGGAGCTAAAATAGTAAAATCTGACATCCTGATATTTCTATTTCATTAGGCTGTATATGTGTTTATTTATATATACATATATTTATATTTATAATTTGTAATTTATATTTATATATAAAAAATATTTCCTTTTTATCCCAACTGGTGAATACATCTGTTTCCTTTGAACAATACTTATACATGAAATTGTATAACATAAGTTAAAAAGGGGTACCTCACTGTTGGTTTACAATGATTGGTTTCAATAGGTAAATTCCCAACCGTAAAAGAGATCAAACATGCCATGGTGCATGGTACTTGATTCATAACTTTGTGTGAATAAATATCATCAATGAATTGGCATTTTTGCAAACTTTTCCTTGAAGGCATTAATTCAATGTGCATTAGTGACCAAAAGACCTATAAATCCTAAGGATTCATTCAGAAGAGGAGTGGAAACTAATATATATACACACATATACATGTTGTTCATATAAAATTACAGTGTATTAGTACGTAGGAGATCTCAAGTTTGACTCTTTTAGTGTTTAGGACACGGCATCTTGTAGGATTCATTCAGTGCTCACAATAAATCTATGAAGTAGGAAATGATTTATTTCCATTTTTAACACAAGGAACAAATAGAGGTTACATAAATTACTTGCCTAGTAATCTGTAGTTCCTGAGTTTGAACCCGATTTGATAGAGGCCTAAGCTTTGAACCATGCTGCTATATTAGTTTTAATTGTTTATCAATATTAAAGATTTCTAGAGAATTTCTTAAAGAGACACTTAGATCAGTGGTTCTCAGATGATCTCAGGCTTTTCATTAGCTCAACGAAATAAGGCATGCATATGGAAATGTGCACATGTTCTACATTTAGAATTCAAGATAATCACAGACTGAATTTTTGAAACTGGCTCAGGGTCAAGTAGTGGAATATGACCCTAGAAGAACCTCTTGGGCTGCTCAAACCCTAAATCCCATCATTAAGTAACCATGTTCTTGTCTTCAAACAATTTTGGCACCTTATATAAATGGAACCATAGATTTTGCATTGTTTTTGGCTTCTTTGACTCAGGGTTATGTATGTGACATTCATCCAAGTGTTGTCTACACTGGAGTCTGTTCCTTGTTGCTGTATAGTATTCTATTATGGGAATACACCATATTTCATACATCTTCTCTGTTGATGGGCATTCACATAACTTCTGGTTGTGCTGATTATACATAGTGGCGTGTTGAACATTCTAGCATGTCTTGGGTAAATAAATGAACGCCTATCAGATATATCCCTAGAAATAGGATGGTATCCTTGAGTATGGATTTATTCAATGCAGAGTCTGGCATCCATTTGACCAAATACATCTACTTACAGGGTTGGGTAGTGTATGGGAGTCTGTTGTTCTCCAAACTTGCTGATATTTGGTATGTTCCATTTTAAGTAATTCTGGGTGAGGTATAGTGGTATCTCCTCATGGAGGTTTTCCTTGAATTTTTCTGACTTACAAAGTTGAGCACCTTTTCATATTTATTGGATTGGCTTGCTTGATCTCTTTCTTCAAGAATTGTCCCTTCAAGACTATTGCCTTTTTGCCCCCAATAGGTTGTGTCTTTTTCTTACTGATTTATAAGGCTTCTCTATATATTCTGTCAGTAAATCTTTAATTGGGTATATCAATGGTGATTATCTTTTTTTTTGTGGCTAAAAGTATCTTTTGATAAATAGAATTTCACAAATTTCATATGGTTTAACCTATTTTTCTTCTAATACTTTTTTAAATTTTTTATTGTTATGTTAATCACCATACATTACATCATTAGTTTTTGATGTAGTGTTTCATGATTCATTGTTTGTGTATAACACCCAGTGCTCTGTGCAGAACGTGCCCTCTTTAATACCCATCACCAGGCTAACCCATACTCCCACCCCCCTCCCCTCTAGAACCCTCAGTTTGTTTTTCAGAGTCCATCGTCTCTCATGGTTCGTCTCCCCCTCTGATTCCCCCCCTTCATTCTTCCCCTCTTGCTATCTTCTTCTTTTTTAATACTTTTTATGTTTGAAAACTCTTTGCTTACTCAGAGTTAATGAAGATGTTCTCTGGTGTTTGGCTCTAGGAAATTTATCATTTTACTTCTAGATCTGGAATTACAGAAAGTCCAGATACTTTTTACACACAGATATATAACTCACCTTGTATTGACCACCATTTATTGAGAATCCAGTCCTTTCCCCACTGCACAGAACTGTGTGTCCTTGAATCAATCCCTCAAGTCTTAAGTACTTAATTACTATCAGATGTCTCCATAACTGGTAGTATAAGACCTCCAGTTTTGCTCTTCAAAATTATTCTTTATATGCGTGGCCTTCTATATTTTCATGTAAATTTTAGAATTGGTTTGTCAGTTTATCCCCCCCAAAAAAACAAAACAACAAAAACCCAAAACCCTGCTGATGTTTGGGTGAGGATTGGGCTAAACCCATTGATGTGAAGAGAACTGCTACCTTTACAATACTATCTCCTAATACCTGGAAATAATGTGGCTCTACATTTTCCTTAGCTCTTCTTTAATTTTCCCCCAAATTTTAAGTTCTAATGAGTCATTCCTTAAATTTACTCATAGAGATTGAGGTTTTGCTGATGTCATAAGTGGTACCTTTGAAAATTTTATTTTCCGTTTTGATGTTGCTAGTATTTAAAAATAGAATCTTCTGTTTATTGGCTTGGTATCCAATGTGAATACTTGCTAAGTAATGTTGCATTGCATTTAATGAGACACAATTGGGAAGTTTGTTAGAAACAAAAGATAGAGAAGCACACAAACACGTCTGAGGCATTAGATTATTCTAATGAAATCCTGTATAATCAGTCATCTTAAGGGAAAATGTATTGCTTTTCATAGATTTATTTTAGGGTAATATGTCTATAACTTATCAGAATATTTTTTCCTCACTTAGAGATTTGGAGCTGAGGGGGTGTGAAACACATGTGCAAACATTCCTTCCCCCATAGATATTTATGAAAGGTTAGGAAGTGTACATGTCCTAGCCTGGAAAAGGAATATCCAAAAATATAGTATTTGTTCAGAATATAACTGGCTATGTATGGTCCTATTCAAAAGCATTTAATGAAATCAATTTGCTGTGTAGCTTTGGAAAACAAGTTTTATATACAAATATAAAGAAATTAAGCTGAATAGCAATTAAAATTTACATTTATATGGAAAATAAACACTCAAATGCTTTAAAATGTTTTGGTCATATGGCAGCTCATTTATATGGAAAATTGGAATATTGTTTTCATTCAAGTAAAATTTAATAAAGAACTAAGACTCAGTATTTTTGGGAGTTTGAAAGATGTAACCAAATATCGGTACATAGGGCAAGGGAATTTGATTTATAATCCATGCTAAGAGAGGGTAATTCATATTGAATTGCACTTACAATCACATTGTTTCCCCTAACTGCTCCTCTTGGCTATTCTTGAATCCAATTTCCTCTGTACCATGATGGAGTGCATTAGAATTCACTACTGAAACTTATGGCAGTAAATGGATTCAAGTAATATGCTTGTTAGGTTAGGAACTCTGTTTAAAAAAATAAAAAACAACTTTTATAATCCTACAGGTTTTCACACTTTACAGTAACCTGTAACTTCAGTATAGAATTTAACCTACCAGTCCATCTTTAATAAATTTCTAATTTATTGAAAAAATACTTTAAGGCATCTGCCATATACTGAGCACTGTGTCATTGATAAGGATATGAAGATGACTAGAACAGTCCCCACCATAAGATTAAAGCACACACAAAACAATTTAAACCAATAAATATCTGAATCTGAAGGCAGTGTTAATTTAGGTTGATGTGTGCTCTAATCCACATACAACATTTTTTCTTTGTAGTACAGGAATTACCCTTTCACGTTTTTCTGTTAACCATGAGATCTCTTGAAATATTGGTTCTCTAAAGAGAAAGATGTTTGTGCTTCATCACTTGTGAAACCAGTGAATAGAAACAAATATAGTTCTAATGCCTGTGTAACTTTAAGGTGGTATCAATGGAGAACAGAGTAGACTTGCATATGGGGGAAGGGACCTCACATAACCTGCTTTATGTCCCATTTCCGTGCAAATCCAAGCCTTACCAGCGAAAAGTCCTGAACAACCACAGTGATTACTTTCTTCCACATTTATGGCTTTTACTACATAAATACATGGATACTTTATGTATATAGACTATCCTTAGGTTATCCTAATAAGTTTGAAAATGTTAGATTTGACTATAGAGAATGCTTGATATGGGTTAATAAATGATACATAGTACACCTGTAACACGTGTTTATTGGTGTGTAAATGTATTAAATGAAAAGAATTATAATTTTGTTAAGCAATTCATTAGTAATCATGACCTACATCTGCCTTAACCAGGCATTTACAATAATAAAATTGAATGGTGCAGAGCACTTTTTCATGTGTCTGTTGGCTATTTGGATGTCCTCTTTGGAAAAATATCTGTTCATGTCTTCTGCCCATTTCTTGATTGGATTATTTGGTCTTTGGGTGTTGAGTTTGATAAGTTCTTTATAGATTTTGAATACTAGCCCTTTATCTGATATGTCATTTGCAGATATCTTCTCCCATTCTGTCGGTTGTCTTTTGGTTTTGTTGACTGTTTCCTTTGCTGTGCAAAAGCTTTTTATCTTGATGAAGTCCCAATAGTTCATTTTTGCCCTTGCTTCCCTTGCCTTTGGCAATGTTTCTAGGAAGAAGTTGCTGCGGCCGAGGGCGAAGAGGTTGCTGCCTGTATTCTCCTCTCGGGTTTTGATGGACTCCTGTCTCACATTTAGGTCTTTCAAACATTTTGAGTCTATTTTTGTGTGTGGTGTAAGGAAATGATCCAGTTTCATTCTTCTGCATGTGGCTGTCCAATTTTCCCAACACCATTTGTTGAAGAGACTGTCTTTTTTCCATTGGACATTCTTTCCTGCTTTGTCGAAGATTAGTTGACCATAGAGTGGAGGGTCCATTTCTGGGCTCTCTATTCTGTTCCATTGATCTATGTGTCTGTTTTTGTGCCAGTACCATACTGTCTTGATGATGACAGTTTTGTAATAGAGCTTGACTCCAGAATTGTGATGCCACCAGCTTTGCTTCTCTTTTTCAATATTCCTCTGGCTATTCGGGGTCTTTTCTGGTTCCATACAAATTTTAGGATTATTTGTTCCATTTTTTGGAAAAGAGTTGATGAAAAAAATCGAATGATGTATTGGACACTGAATCAAGAACACAACAAAATCCTGGGAGAATCAGGAATAACGAAGACGGTATCCCTATGCCTACAGAGATATCAAATGGTAATATTTTACAAAAGTAATACAATACAAATTCAAGAAATATCCAGGATAGGTAAAAGACATTCAAGTATTAGTACCAATGCAAGTTTTTTTAATGATGTACCTGAATCATTTTTAAATGCTTTTACTTTATGACTTTAAATGGCATAGAAGTTACATTCCTTTGTATCCATTCTAATGATCACTTCTGGTATTAGCAAAGAATTAAACTCAATTTATTATTTGTGTCCTGGACATAGTTGATAAAATATGAGAAAGGGAATCTGTGACCATGAGATACAGTTACTAAATCAGCTCAAAGTCGGGAAGGATAGGTGACTGAACTAAAGTAGAAGGAACAGTACATGTTCCATTTAAACAGGGCTAGGCAAAACATCAGCCATGATAGCAACTCAGACCCATTTTATAAAACACTTTATTTGGGTCTTTTAAAGTTTTTGCTCAGTAAGTAGATGGAGACATAGACACTTGAAAGGACATTGATTACATGGTTCCCTGTTTATATAATTTCTTTCCAATTCTTATAACAAATAAAATGAAACAAAATTAACTCATGTTATGGGGCCCCTGGGTGGTGCAGTCAGTAAAGCATGGTTTCGGCTCAGGTCATGATTTCAGGGTCCTGGGATCGAGCCCCGTGTCAGGCTACACACTCAGCACAGAGTCTCCTTGAGATTCTCTCTCTCTCTCTCTGCCCCTCCTGCTCATTCTCTGTCTCTCTCTAAAATGTATTTTTTAAATTGGTTCATGTTTTACATAGCTAACGTTGATTTGATATTTGTATTCATGTTTCTAAATGAAAAGTAAAACTGGCATTGTTGTTGTCATAGTTACCATTTTTGGGGATACTTAGACATTCCAGGGTTTTCTCTTCTCAAATGAAGATGCACAGGGATATTTTAAGAACAGTGTATAGTATATTGTATACCTTAGGAAATGGATCAAGCTCCTTTTAGTCTCATTCCTGGGAACTGTATAATCTAAGAAATTATCTCCATCTGTCACTACATGTTATTTGTTTTGTCTTTAAACTGCCCAACCTGGAATTCTCTATTTTGAGTCTCCCAAGCAAGGAAGGTGCAAAGGGAGAGTGGGTGTGTAGGCAAAACATGACAAAAAATGTTTATTACATACCTACCTAGATAAATTAGAGTTTATATCCTATCCATCTAATAACTATCAAATATTATGATTTATCATTTACATTCACTTAAATTGAAGACTTGTGAGCTATAATTTAAACTTTAAATCCCTTAAGCTTTTACTTTAATGCCTTTTAATTAAACAGTGTAATAATAATTTCAAGTGTACAATTTAGTGAATCAACACTTCCATACATCACCCAGTGCTCATCACAACAAGTGCACTACTTAATGACCATCACCTGTTTACCCTGGTCCACCACCCACCTCCCCTCTTGTAACCTTTAGTTTGTTCTCTATAGTTAAGAGTCTGTTTCTTTGTTTGCCTTTCTTTTTCCCCCCTTTGCTCGTTCATTTTTTTTTCTTAAATTCCACATAAGAGTGAAATCATGGTATTTCTCCTTCTCTGACTTATTTCATTAAGCAAAATAGTCTCTAGGTCCGTCCTCATCATTGCAAGTAGCATGATTTCATTCTTTATTATGGTTGAATAGTATTCCTCTTCTTTATCCATTCATCAATCAGCGGACACTTGAGCTGCTTCCATAGTGTGACTCTTGTAAATAATGCTGCTATAAACATGGGGCTGCATGTATCCTTTTGAATTCGTATTTTTGCAACCATTTGGTAAATACCCAGTAGTGCAATTGCTGGATCATAGGGTGGTTCTATTTTTTTTTTTTTTTGAAACTTCCATACAGATTTACACAGTGACTACACCAGTTTGCATTCCCACCAACAGTGCATGAATATTCTTTTTTCTCCACATCCTCACCAAGACCTGTTTCTTGTGTTGATTTTAGCCATTCTGACAGGTGTGAGGTGATATCTCATTGTGGTTTTGATTTGCATTTTTCTTACAAATGGTTTCATTGTTCATGGTTATTAGAAAAATTGGAATATTTGTATGATTGTACACTCTTCATGATAGTGTTCTTAATTAACATCATGCTCAATCTAAGTATAAAATGGAGTTATTAGTCAAACTTGCTAATTCTTTACATTATTAGATATGAATTACACAAAATATACAAGCCATGTGCTTAGAGTCATAATCAAAAGAAGACAGAAGCTCCACTGTAAAGAGCATATGAACTGGAGCAGAAGACATGGATTCTGGTCCTAGATCCAAGAGTAACTTGCTTCATATCTGGGCGTCACCTAAAAATGGGAGGCTTGAGGGCATCTCTAAATAATTTGTGTTCTCTACCTCCAATAGAACCAAATAGAAAAAGATATATGGTCCACTAGAAAACTCACTTCAATAGTACCACCTTTGATACCTGTAATTGGGACTTGGGTTGGGTCGGCAGTTCAGTCTAGTGCATTACTATGACACACTCCTCCCCCATCTCTGACCTAACTGGACACCTGCAGGACTCCCAACACAGGGAAGAACCTGTTGGTTATGCAGCAAAGAGAACACCAGAACATACACTCCCAGAGACAGGCAGATCCCAAAGCTGGGGAGAAAGACATACTGAACTGAGTGCCCAGTTCTTTCTTCCAAATGTCACTTTTCTTCCCATCATGAAGAACAGAGGGATGAACAAAGCAGGTACTAAATAGCTCTCTTCATGGGAGAGTTGATTTACATGAAGCTAAGGACCCCATCAAAGACCCTGCTCCCATTTTGCATAAAAGTGTGCTATTGGTTAAGACCTGTGTTAAAGAGTTATGAATTGTTATGCTTCTAACAACTCATAAAAAAAGAAAACACAGATATTAAAAACTTGTTGCCTCCTTTTGGAATTCATATTTTTCTAGGAAGAAACAAAAGGTTGAATCTTTGCTGATGAAGTTATCAGGGTTTATATACCCCATAAATTCTGTTAGAAACCCCCAACAAAATCAGAGAATGGCATCAAGTACAATATTCCTTATCACCGCTAAAAAAGTAATGGGTGCCCTAGGACAATGATCTACACCAAAACTAGCACAGAAAACAAATAGAGCAGTCACTGGGGGTTTTGAAATATGTATTCCCTTTTCCCTTACTACTTAAAAAAAAAAAGTTCAAAGGGAAATAAAATACATGAATGGATTTGATTTTAAAACAAATGTGGTTCACATGATATGATATCTGGGATTTGGGTGGAGCTTCCCCCTTTCCTTCAAATATCAGTAGCCCTCATGGAACAATACACCTGTCACTGGTTTTCCAGTGGTTAGTTTCTTACTAGCACTACTAAAAATACTTTTTAAAGGAATAAGGTGAATGTATAGAAAATGCTGATGTAAGTAAATACTGAATGTAACTTGAAATGCAAGATCAAAGGATATGAAAACTGGAAGTATAGTTGGGAGGAAGAATGACATTTGGCCCTCATGCTGTCATGATTAAATCCTACACTTCCAAGTTTCCCATCTACTTATTCAGTAGGAGAAGCATGGTCATGTTCCAGATCCTTCTGAGCAATGCTAGAATATACAGTAGTGGTTCTTTGGATGATCCCTGCTTGATCCCCACATGCCCTCAAGCTGTCACCCTGTTTTCCTACCTGGTTAATGCAGTGTGAAGACTTCTCTAGGTGGTGTCTGCTCATTAACCCCATTTACTCCTCCATCCAGGTCACCAGGCTCCTGTCCGGGGACCTTGTCTGGAACTGCCTTCACTGATCCCTGTGTGCCAATTCCTAGGGCTAGACTCCTGCTCTTCTTGACACTCTCAGGATTGAGCTAACCCCTCTTCCAAAATACTTATCTGAAACCCACTTCTCCTTTGTTCTACCTCTCCCATATCAGGGAGCCTCCTTTTTAATTTTCCTACCCTGCTCTTCTGCTTTCTCTCACTGCCTCCTGATGGCCTCTTCCAACCCCCAAAACTTGCAAACCTTTCAACTTCTGAAGACTCACAAATGCCATACAGAGCCCTCAATCTCTCACACTGCTTCACTCAATATAACAGCCTGGGGCACAGGAACCTTGAGTCTTATAGTTATACAATGAGTTACCCTCCCTCTCTTTTAAAATGACAAGACCTTAAGGGTCATCCCTATGGCCATGGGACCCTACATAGCTATACTTTATGGGATGGAGGGGTGGCAGACAGCACCACCCTGAGGACAGGGTTGTCACTGAAAGAAAGCCCGTTAGGGGCCTGGCAACATGACAATACAGGGAGACTCCTAAATTACAAAGAGATTCTGGAAAGTGTGATATTGTGGTTTATAAGAAATACGTATCTGGTCGTTTAGATTACCAAAATATATTCCTCATATATATTTGGTACTTATCCAGGGTTCCTTGGCTCTTGTCTCCCAAAGCCCTTGGAATTAAGTTTTGAAAGAAAGAAATTGTTATGTGAATGAGGTGACTTTTGGACCCCAGCTAAGGATAAGGGCTTGTTACCAGGAGAACCAACTCAACCATATGATTAGAAGGTTGGAACTTTCAGTCTCCACCCCTAATCCATGGAGACAGGAGAGGGGTTGGAGGTTGAATCAATCACCAATAACCAATGATTTAATCAGTCATGTGTACCTACTGGAGAAGTTTCCAAAAGGGTAGGTTTGGAGAGCTTCCAGGTGGGTGAATATCCAGAGATTCAGGGAGAGTGGCTGGGAAGCTCTGTGCCCTTTCCGCATACCTTGTCCTATGCATCTCTTCATTTGGCTGTTTGAGTTCTGTCCTTCTATAATAAACCAGTGATCTAGTTAGCAAAATGTGTCTCTCAGTTCTATAAGTTGAAAAGGCAAGTTAATTGGACTCAAAAGAGGAGTCATGGGAACTTGTGATTTATAACTAGTGGATCTAGAAGTACAGGTGTCCACTTGGACTGCTGAGTGGCATCTGAAGTGGAGGGCAGTCTTGTAGCACTGAGCCCTTAAGCTGTGGGATCTGATGCTGTCTGCAGGTAAATAGTGTCAAAATTAAATTCACCTATAGGACACCCAGCCGCTGTCCAGAGAATTGCTTGATGTGTTGGGGAACTCCCGTCCATACACATACTGAAATTGGGTTCAGAACCCTTACAAAAGCTATGTAGATGCCAAACCAAGGGAGACCTGCCTCAGCCACATGGTGTGTCAGAACATACCTACTATACAAATACAGTCCCAGAGACTTTGCTTTTCTCTTACCAGAATCCCAACTCAGATCTGTTTCTTTTCAAGATGGGTGACCACTCCCCCTTAGCCAGTCTGATTTAAATGAACATCTCTAGGTTCCTAACATTAGGCATCTACAAAAGTAGACTCCAGCTCTGACAGACCACATATCTCTAGAAGGCCACCAGACAATAATTATGCATTTCTTTCTCCCTCACCCATGCAGGGGAGCTACTTTGATTGAGACCACTGGTTTTTTGTTGTTGTTGTTGTTGTTGTTATTTTTTTCTGTATCCATAATGCTGTGAGAATAAGGCCTTCTCTAGAGTAAGTAGGTCTAAAGGATTGAAGAGCTGGAGGAATAAACATGAGTAAATAAAGAACAAATGAATAGATGGAAGAAACTCAGTTAGATAATGACTGTCTTTCCACCAGAGCCCATCAGAAAACTCTGAAATAGGAACCCTCAATTCTTGAGGGCCAACATCTAAGTGACCCGGCAAAGTATTACCTAGTTAAGGCACCAGGGAACACATTTTACCTGTCCTTTTCCAAAGCTTTTGCATTTGCAAAATGAGATTAGGATAATGCTTGTTAACTAGGCAATTCAGGGAGGCTGTGATGAATAGAGTAGGGGGTAACTGAAGCAGAATCATCTTGCCAGCATCATGTCTGGCTTCCACAGCAGGGGATGCTGGCAGAATTGAAATGAAAACAAAAGCAGTTACTGAGTGACCCAAGGAACAACACATTCAGTTCACAGCTGTATTCTTTTTACTTTAAAAAGAAAAAAAAAAAAAGACTAGAATAGATGATCTCAGAATTACAAGTCAATTTATTTCACCTTTATTTCAAGATGGATAGCTGCTGTTTTCGTTGAGAAGGGGTTCATGGTTCAGTAATTTGTAAAATGATCATCCTAAGCTTCAAACTTCACAGCATCTTTATATTTAATGAAATCTGTTGGACCAACCTCCTCAGATGTTAAAGTGTAGGTTTTGGAAGCAATTACATAAAAATTAATTTTGCCCGCAGAAAATGATTGACCTCTATATGAAAAAAAAAAAAAAAAACTTAAGAGACAAATGAAAATGAGAAAGACAGGTGCATCATACAGAATACGTATTTGAAGATTGATAATCCCAATGTGTAAAGAGTTTTTACAAATCAATAATAAGCTAAGAGACTAAGAAATTCAGGCACTCACAGCAAGGGAGCTATAAATGGTGGTTAAACATATCAAGAGACATTCAACCTCACTAGGAATTGTGGGAAATGCAAGTTAAAACAATGGTGAAAAATTTTTGAAGCATTTCTGAAAAAGGAGTAATATTTGGTATCACTGGAAGGCAAATTTTTCAAAGAATAATAGTAAGAGTTTAAATTGGTGCAGTAGTTTGGAAGGTAATTTGTTCTTAGGTGCTAAAATACATGTTTCCTCTTCATTTAATTTAGTTCCTTGGTATTCATTCTAGAAAAAATATTTACCTATTTTTATTGATGGCAAATATAAGGATTCTCAGTGAAGCATTATTTGTTATAATAATTTGTAACATTCTAAATGTCTACTAACAGGATGGTTGTTAAATAAGCCCTAATATATCCATATCATGGAATACTACATATTATTACAAAGAAAAATAGATATTTATGTGCTTTTAAGAGGAAAAATATGTGATTTTTTTAAACAAATTATTTAAAAATGCAAAGCAGTATTTTACAGGTCCATGTAAAGCTTTATACATACAGTAAACAAACAAAATACTAAAACCAGAATGTCAAGCTCTGATGGTAGAAGCCTAGGAATAAGGGGAGTGATCATATTGGTGATGTTTCTTTTTCCTTTCATGATTCACAAAAAAAATGCAATTCTACATCACTTGAGTAATTTAAATATGTAACTGTATGGTCAAATAACAGGAATAAAATACTAACAGGAAAAAATCAAAATGACTTGCAGGTTAAATATTGGTTAACATTTTGATAATATTCAGGTAATAAAATTAGAATATATAGTTTTACGAGTCTTACAAATGAAATATTTCACAATTTACAAATGAAATCTATTTTATTTTTTACTTATTTTTACTTAAATTTATTTTAATATACACATTTATACATATTTATATATAAACATTGGGATAGGTTTAAAGAAACAGACATTGTGGTGAGAAATTAATGGACTTTCTGTAGGGTAATTCAGCAGTGCTTATGAAAGTTCAAGTTTTCCTTAGGCATTGATCCAATAATTACAACCCTAAGAATTTAAGAAATACTTGCAAACATGCAAAGACAGATGTGTGTGAATGTTCACTATGGTGTCATATGCACAGTTGGTGAAAAAGATGTATCCATAGGGATTGGTTTTTCTATATCAATGCTATGGGTCATTACAGAGCCAATCAAGAAGCTGAGTGTGTATAAACATGAAAGACTGACACATAGTAAGTTTATGAAATTTATTGTTAGTTTCCTATTTTTCTTGAGAGAATAGTGTATGACAAGCTTTTCTTGACATTCTGGAAAAGAGGTTTTAACTGAGATTCAAATTGTGGAAAAAGTCATCTTTTTCAATAAACCTGCTTATAAAATGGATGTGATCTGGAAAGCTAGCAACTGTTAAAGTTTATCATGTCTGAGGAGTATGCTTACAATTAAGTTGTAGAGACTTCTGATTTTCTTCTATATACATCTGTATACTTTTTCCATTACTTATTAGTTTTATAATTTCATAATATTTGGATGACCTACTAGGACCACATGGTTGTTTTGTTTGTGTTATCCCTGGGAACATCTAGGACTTTAAACTGGGTGATAGACTCACATGCCCTTCAAGCACTGCTAATACAAAATTATATTAGCAGGTTTAATTAACTGAAAAAAAAAACCCTCAAGATAAGAGACAATAAATATATTAATGAAATTGATAAAAAATATAAGGATAAGGGGGAAGTTGATACAGGAATATGACAAATTTCCATTGTAGAGGTTTCTTTCAGAATTTGTCTTATATAGATTTATATCGGATTTATCAGTGAGCAGAAACCTAAAATCAGGCCTTCCTAGAAAGAAAAGTATAAATGGTGTTAAATATATGGAAGACATTCAGCCTTCCTAGCAACGGAAGGAAATGTAAGTGAAAACAAGGGTGAGACTCATTCTAGGAACAGACAACAGGACAGGAGAAGAGGCGTAGCCAAAATAAGTTAATGACATTGTAGACAGAAGCCTATGTGTACTAGATATGTCTTGTCTGGCGTGCAGGGTAGTTATGAGGTGGAAAGAAAATGATGCAGTAGGGCAGGGTATGTTGCCATTTGATAAAGAGACCATTGAGTGAAGACCTGCAGTGTTTGGGTGCACATCATGGAGCTGTTGGGGGACCCCAGGCAGACACAGGGAAGAGCAAGTGCACAAATCTGGAGGGCGGGGCTTACCTGCTGTGTTGAGTGAGTGTGGCCGGAACCAAGAGACTGTGAGGACATGGAGCTCTGTCCTAAAGTGACATGGGAATGATGGGTCACGCAGGGACCCATTAGCTTATGGTAAGCATGATTTTACTTGGAGAGTGATGGCATGTTACTGGGAGGTTTTGAACTCAAGGTGACATGACCTGATTTTCCTTTGAACAGGGTCATCGTGATTATGTTGGTAGAAGCTGGCAGGAGTCACATGGGACCCTAAATAGGAGGCTAGCATAATAACTCTGGCTGGAGGGGATGGGGATGGGGACCCCCACCCCAGTGAAGTGCAAAGAGTGGGCAGATTCTGTGTGCATTGTGGGGAAGAATGGACAGGAATTGCATGTGGATTGGATGTGGATCATGAGAAAATGAGAAAGATCCAGAATGGCCTCAGGCTTCTTGCTCTAGCATTTGGAAGAAGGGGACTGTGTTAGTGAGGAGAAGAGCTTGTAGGACCATGGGTTTGAGGAGAAACACTGGGAACTTGTTCTTATACATGTGAAGTTTGAGTTCCCCATTGGGCACCCAAGAAGATGATTGGATGAGGCCATTGGAAAAGTGAATCCCTGTTTCAGGAGTGTGGTTCAGGTTGGAGGTAAGCATTTGGGAATTTTGGTGGTTTGCACATGGTCGTTGTGCCTAGTTTAGAGGAGTGCCGCTGCCTCTTGGTGGGTGTGGGCGGCATCTATAGCTGCCCCTTGTTCCCCCTCATCTGGTAGAAAGTATGAACAGTATCCTATGGCCTTGCCTATGGTGATATTTAAGATTTGAGGAGGCTAGGAAGACACAGGTTATCTGCCATAGATGGGGAGTGGAGCGCATTTGGGAAATGCAGTAGTATTATGGGGCAAGGTAATGGGTACACTTCAGAAGGGTCCTAAAATTACATCGATACCCCTCATTCTGGTTTTGGGGTCTTCTCCACACATATTGAGGTACAGTAAGGCAGGTGTGATCTAGGCGAACACTTGAATTTAACCAGAGTCCTGCCTTTGCCAAGCAAGAAAGCACTAACACATGAACTGCACATGCAGGGGATTCAAGATAACAATGCACACACGCAGAAAGGCATTCAGTGCCAAATCCCAGAGGGCCTGGGGAGAGTGAAATGGTGCTCAGTGATTGTGGGTGTCCTGCAGCGACATAAACAGCCATAAACAACATGAGGATTGGGTCTGATAGTCTCCAGGCAGGAAAAGGAGACAATACAGTGAATTTTGGGGGTTGAGTTCTGGGAGATGGAGCCAGTGGTCCAGTATTCAATTCTGGAAATGGAGGTGTGGACTCTGCGGGAGTGTCAGTCATATTCCACATACACAGGCTGCTTCCTGGGCCTGGATGGAGGAGGGGTCCTGGTCTTTGTCTATATAAGCAACTCATTAATAACTTGACGTATATGTAGTCTATGCCCCAGGTTTCTATAAAGATTAACCAAGATCATGTGTATGAAGGACTATGTGTGGGTCTCAGGTACCCACACATCTTATTAGAGGATTCTCCCCTCTCACATTCCCATGGGCACGTTAAAACGCTATCTGTTCTGCCACCATCTTCAGCAGGTCATTGCTGTCCTTTGGTTAATGACACTATTGCCCAGGAAAAGACAGGTAAACCACTCTTGAATGAGAGCCTTGAAAACTTAGGAATGCAGGGAACTTGGATACTGGATATTTCTTCTACTAAATTTTACAGTTTTAGTCCATTCTTTAATGCTACCTACCCGCTGTGGTGATTATTAGACTGATCACAGTTCCCCTTATATTCAAGGCATGACCTGTAGCTGCTAACTATATGGCTTTGGTCATCAAGTTAGGTAGCTAATTATGAATTTCACTCTTTCATTCATATATCCATTGCCAAGACAGAAGACCAACAGCTATCCTATCCATCCTCACTATTTAATAGGAAAAAGAAAAGCTTAGAAGAATGAAACCAAAATGGTTGCAATAACTTATTAGAAAAAAGTGGTTGGTCAATGACAATAAAACAACAATTCTATAAACATATGAATTAATATGCACGATTCAAAATGTTGGCTGGCCAATTCTCCATGCAGGCATTTGTCCCATTGGAAGATTGTAACTTGTTACATATTGCATCAGAGTGACAACTGACAGAAAAATTCAGAATTAGAGTCCTCAAGACTATTTCTGGTACCATGAAAATTTTAATTCCTCAAAACCAAATTGGAGTAATGATTAGACTAAGCGATAGGTTACCAATGAATAGTCATTCATACTATTAAACAGACCAACAGAATCCTTCCAGATGTGAAACCATAACCAGAGCAAAGAATCGTTACTCTGGATACATTTACACCATCAGGGGGATCCCTGAGGCTGAACGGTGCGAGGGCCATTCTACAGAATGACTTTGAGAAGAACTCTGATATCTATTAGTTCATTTTTCCTTGAGTCCCTTTTCAAATACTTCAAGGTGGAGAGATGGAAAGCAGAGACTACATGATATTTTTCAGTGGTTCATGCTTCCCCAGAAATGATGGGACCATTTGCAGACTGAAGCATACTCCTTTGCAGGGGCTGCTCTCTCACACCATGGCACCCAAAGCATTAACATCTCTCTCTCTCTCTCTCTCTCTCACACACACACACACACACACTCACACTCACACCCACCCACCCACCCACCCACCCAGGTAAGCAATGGTAAAGTGAAATCTGTGGGAAATTTGGTATTCCATTAAAAGGACAGGAATACCAATCCCCAGGGCTCAGCCAGCCTTTTTTTTAACCATTTCCTTTAAAATGCATTCATCAAAAAGTATTATTTATGGGTAATTGCAAATGATGTTCAAAACTGTGGCTAAAGATTTAAATTAAGAATAATGCCTTACTGAGTCTTAAACCGGTGAGCACTTACAAAGTAAAATTCTTCGGTGTTTTCATAAACATTTATGCAATAGTGTAATCCTTATTTGGATGAAAACTCACGATTTTTTTTAGATGGTTTCTGGTTTTTCAAAAGTATTGCTATGTTATTTGGGGGAGATTTCTAATGTGGCTACAGATGACTATAAAATTCCTCTCTGTTTTTATCATTTTAATTACACTTCCAGATATGAGGGAAACATGAATTAATATTGTTTTGATGTTACTTGTAAATACTACTAATTACAACTTGATTTTTCTAAAATGTTTCTAGTTCAAATTTACCAATACTAAAAATGTAGTTATACAAAAATAATTTTTTTGAGGGAAACCTAGTGAACAGCACCAATCCATAATCATGGAACCTCTGAATAGAGATTCTGTCTTATTTACTGCTCCATAGAACCTAGAACAGTGCATGGTACATAGTAGGTACTGTATTTTGTTATGATGTAAAGAAATAAACAAAGGAATGAAGCATCTTTACCATATCAATAGTGGCATCTAAATTATTTTGCTGTTTCATTTTCTGTGCTTCCTTTGTCCTGTTCTCCACTCTCCCTTGTATTACTATTGACCTCCTTTCTGGTTTTCCAGCTCCCTCTCAGATCTATTAGGAGTACCTATGATTCCGCATGTCAGCCCTCACTGTCCAGCTGCATGCGGATCTGACCCATCACCCAGCATGGGCCAGAACTCTTTGCACCTGCTTCATCTGTGCACCCAGGTTAGATCAGCAAAAGCAGCTCAGATCCTGTGAAATATGTGTGACAGAAGTTACTACTACCCTATTTTATGGATGAGGCAATTGGGGAAAAGAGATGAGTGATTTTTGTCCTTTCCCAAGATGGTAAATAGAACTGGTGCCTCAAGAACCCAAGAGTTGTGCATCTAAGCCTGGATGCCTATGGAGTGAAGGGCTGAAATACGGGGAAGAAATAGTATGGCAACTACATTGACCACAATAATATGCTTTGGATGTGCTGAAAAGTAGAGCCAGAGCATGTCTGATTTGGAAAATCAGAGAAATAGCCAGCACTTCAGTGGACTAAACAAAAGTGGATGATATCGTACTTGCAAACTGTGCTGTCATTCTTGTTCAATTGGAAGTCCCAAAGCAGGCGGAATGATAGTTTTCTTGTTGTGCTAAGAATACTCAGCCAACCATTTATTTACTTTTAACCTGGCCAATGTTAGTATAATTTTTGGGATAACTTCTTTGCAAATAACTTTATAGACCTTGAGCTCTAGTAGCATCTACCCAACCACATGGTGCCCATGACTTTCTTTATTAGAGATGGAGGATAACTTCAGTTATAATGCTCCCATCCCAAAGAGCTAGGACCCCCTTCTATGAACTGTGTCTGTCTGTCTTCTCTCTGTCCTACCTCCTCCCCATCTCTCCTCCCTTCCTCCCTATGTTTCTCTCCTACCTTGAGTAAGAACTCCACAAATATTTGCTGAATTAGTAAATTCTGATTCCCACAAAACTTGATTATAACAGAATAAATAATGAGGTTTTGTGGACAGGGAATGTCTACGTCACCACTGTGTTTTTATTTCTTAGATTTCCTGAAAGATAAAAGGCAATCCATACAATAATAAAAAAAAAAAAAATCAAGAGCTTTAAAAATGAGGTGGGAAAGGACATGTGTTTAACTTTTAAAAAATATATATTTGAGCCATTTTCACATTTCCCTTCACTGAGGAATTCTAAGACTTGCAAACCTATTTCTCCTTTCTAACCTAGGTGTTCACTACCTGCCTAAAATGTAGCGACAGAAAAGAATGAAATCAAACCTCAGAACCTCTGGAGACCATTTTTTTCCATAACGTTCCAAAGGACATATGCCAATTTCCCCGTTCTTACATCACTCCTTTAAAATGAAAGCAATGGGGAAACATTTTAAACCGTTTCTCTGATTGAATTGACGCTTTCCTCAGGTGTTTAAATTTTGAACACTCTGCATTAAAAATGGAGAGATCACGGGATTTTTAAATGGAAAAAAAAACTAGTAGAAAATTCTCTTCTGGGTAGACTTTTAACATTTTAGATGAAAGAGATTTCTTAACCAGGGACTATGCACATTATTCAATTATTCATTCAGCACATAGCAGGGTGTGTGTTAGAGTATGTGCGGTTTGTAGTGCCAAACTGTGAAATACATCCACAAGGTTTGGCATCAGTCTTGGAGCATTCTTCCAAAAGAACTTCCAGTAATAAGAGCATGAAATTCATGACCAAAGATCTGAACATTAATCCTAATTCCACCACTGAGGTAAGTGATGCTGTTGTGATTAATTTCTATGGGCCTTAACTTCTTATTTGTAAAACATAAATCATCATCTTTCTTTACATCCCGTGTTCAGCTGTTAGGAAAGCATGTGAATCCCTGCATGTAAAGTCCTTTCAGTACAAAACAAAAAAATTATACTGGATGATTCAGTTAATCGAACAATTGGAGCAGTTGCAAGACAATATATAAGCAAAAACCTTGCTTAAGGAAAATACCCTGCAGATACAGGTGCTGAGCGTCTTCAGAGTAAGATCAATTTTAGGGTATCAAAATGTTGTAAGCTCTGGGAAACGTGATTTTTGAGTTTTGGAGAAAGGCTAACATTTGAATTATGAGAAATAACCATTATTCCAGGAGAAGATAATGAAAGACAAATGGGAGTACGTTAGGATGGAAAAATGGAAGGGCCCCATAAAAGGACAAACTTAGAGAAGCCAGGTTGGGTCCACTGCTAGAAGCCCCTAAGTGAATGACACTCACAAGACTAATTGGTCTGAACGGTGAGAGTGAGTCATGGTAGTCTCTGGAGTGGAAGATGGGATAGCAGGCAGGTTAAGACAGTGACATGGCATAATTTAGAAAAGAGAAGAACCCACTATGATATGGGACAGGTATAAAGCCATGAAAAATTGGATTAACTTCATAGCATGGGAATTAAAGGTTGAAAAAAATGTTAGCATATTTTGACTAATGGCAAACATGAGTATTTGTGGGAAAGGAAACCTAGATTTAGCAAGTGGAGAAAGGCACATGGAATGATTGTATTGATTTGAGAAGCATAAAATGTTATAAACACATACATCACAAAATAGGCTATGAAGCCACCACGCAGAGATGGGATTCTGAGGAGGCATGAAGTCCTGGACATGCAGGCATGTTGGGGGCCAAAATTTCCATTATGGATCTTCTTAGGCTCAACCACACATTTATACTCATGTAGCTTCATAGGTCATAAATTTCATTAGATTCACCCGGAAGGATATGGAGTTAGGGTACTCAATGGGCCAGTAGAACCACTGGGAGGTTTCCTTTGGTAAAATTGTTGCAGTGGACAGGGCTATTCCTTGTTCCTCCAAACAACAGAGGGCCATGGACATATCCAAGGGGACAGAGTCCACACAGGTGGGCATAGGTCACTTTAGCTTTATAAACCAGTGCCCCTTACTACTCATTCCCAGTGTAATCTCTGTGTAAGATTCACTTCCAGAGACCTCCCAAGGTGTATGTCCTAGTTCAAAGGCACAACCTTCAGAGAAGTCTAAAACTATGGCTTCCCAACAGTCCTTGATGGATTCTTCCATGTAATTGCAATCAAATGATAGACAATTGACCATGCATGTCAAGGAACAGGTGAAGAGTACAGTGAAGGAACCAAAGGCAGTGTGGTAATGTGCGGTGGCCTGGCATATGACAGAAAGCCATTTCCTCTTTTACAGTACACTGGGTTGGCATTAAAAGTGATACTGTAAAAAGAAAAACACCAAAATTACAATTGATACTTGGAAAATTGAAAGAGCTGTCATGCCTTTCAGGATCTGCCTTAAGTTAACAAAATCTCCATTTTATACAGATTGAATTACATTTAAAAAAAAGTTCATAGAGAACAGACTTCTGGGGCTAACCTGGACTTAACTAAGGTGACAAAGTTTCCTTTTCTTAAGGAATATATAGCTATTAATCAGAAGTGTTGATTATTGTGTGAAAAGGGCCTGCTTTCTCCATTCATGTTGACTTGGGTTCAAATTTGGACTTTGCTTTTACAAAGTACTGCATTTAGGCCAGCTTACAAAGTTTGGTGATTCCACTCACCTGATTTCATTTACCTAATTTCACTCACCATTTGTAAAAAAAATAACTACAGAATTGTGATTACAATTAAAAGAATATAAAAATTAGTTTCTCTCATTTTCATCCATATTAACACAACTTTCACATTAATCACTACTTAGGACTTTCACATCATTAACAGTGTACTTGAGAAATATTTTCTGGTATAATTTGCAAATTCAGGTCACCGGAGTATTTTATGTACAGGGTCCCTTGCATGAAAGAATTTCAAGTATATTCTGTTTTTCCTGAAGTTAACACATATTCAAATTTGTCATTTTTTTTATTGATTTAGTGACAGATATCCATTGACTCAATGACGACAGATAATTTTTTCATATCACAGTATGAATATTACTTTAAATTACTTTATACGACCTGTGGGACAGATTTTAAAGACCTTTGTGTTCTTTGACATTTCTCTGGAGCACAGAGTTCTCAGAATGGATAATTAATGTCAAAATGGTCTGGCAAGCACAGAAAGCAGGCAGCTGGAGACATTGTTCTAATGCAGTCACTCCTTTGTGAAAATCTTAGCTGAATCCCTCCACTTGCCAAATGAGCATTTCAATACATATTCTAACATTCAAACGGGATTGATGTGAAAGTTATGTTTTATGTTCTAAAGCTTTATCCATTACCCAGAGTTAACCAAACTGCAACAACATCCAAGGGCACAGTCCTCTGCAAAACCATCCTCACTCCTGACACCTACTGCAAATTGAACATTTCCCTAAACCATACACTCGGGTTTGGTCATGCACTAACCTCCTAGAACTCACTTGTTATACTCTGTTAATTATAGGAACAGAATTCAGATTAAAATAAACCAAAGTAAGAGATCCAAGGGTTCTACATGGAGCTTCTCCTGTCCTCTCTCCATGGAGTCGGGGTGCCTATTATGCTCCCAGAAGTGATTCATGAACAATGTGCACCAGCACTGCCAACCAGTGAAGCTCGCCTAAGCTCACTGTCCAGAATTTTCATTGGGGTTTCATTACATAGGTGTGATTGATTGATTGATTGCCCAAATGACTGAATTAAATTTCCATGCCAACTGATACCATGTGGCCCAAAGTCCCCACCACAAATCACAGTGTTGGTCTTCCTGGCATGGCCAGGTCCCTACCCTTGGACTGTCAGGTGTGGCCAGCCCCACCCAAAACAAAATCATCTATAATGATTACCTCCCTGAAACCAAGCACTAAAGCCAGACCTTTCTTAAACAAGGTTACAATTTTTACTACAAAATTATAAATAAGTCATGGTATTTCTAAAGATATTCACGAAAAAAAAGGTCTTATTTCTAGCCCTAACATGTGATAGAGGAAAAGAATCCTAAAAATGGTAGACACATACCATGGGTAGATGCCAAAGGAAAAGTAGGAAGATAAAAATGTGTATCTGAATGACTGATATTAAGAAGTTGAATGGTGCCTTTGCTCATTCACTGTTGAATTCAACAAATATTCTTAGAGGCTATTTCCAGAACTATGCTAGGACTTGGAGTTAAGACTGCTGTGATAGCTATTCATAGAGATTATAGTCCATTGTGTGCATTTGGGAGGGTAGCTATCCATTAAATCACACAAATTATGTGAAAGTTCACTTATAATTTCTTTAAGCTCATGATTTACAAATGTGTTAAATAGAAGGGATTGACTTAGTCCTTAGTTCTGCTTCTACTACCTGACCTGGCCTCAATTACCTCCCAATCCATTGTATGAATTTACCTAGTCAAGATGAACCTGATCCTACTGGAGTGTTCTAATGACAAGAAAATGTGCCACAGAAGTCACCTGATTTCCCAAGAACATAAGGAGGATTGCTTCAATAATTTTAACCTCTTAATTTTTACAGGATTATAACCTATGAAGTAATATTGAAAATGTGATGTAAACTAATCAACTATTTTATTTGGGGTATAACAAACAAGTCCCTTTTAAGACTATAAATATAACATTGAATGTCTGTAAAAGTAATTTTTAAAACCAATTTATAAGCATTTAGCAAAAATTAATAATTGAACAGTATTCTTTAATACAGTTCATTTACGCATATTTAACACCACACTCTATGAACGTCTATTCATAATTAAGTAGACCTTCAGTTCCTACCAATGGTTAGAATTATTATGTAAAGATAAAGTAGTATTTATATTCTGCTGAAATGAAGCTAAAGATCAAACTGATGAAAAAGGTAGGCGATAATACAGAGCACATTTTAAAGCACTGTTGTAAAATCAAGGTCAAGCATGAAATATTCTAAGCATTCTTCTAAAAAAGAACCTTTTGAAGTTTTTATTCATATTAATGAAATCCTGAGGGTTTGATAAAGTCCACCCCGATTCTGTGGACTATATTAGAGAAAAACATAGCCTAACTTTTGCTTTGAATTAGATTTTAGAGAATGGAGATATTTAGGGTGTTAAAAAATCACTTCATTGGCAAAAGCCTTGGTTTCTATCTTTGATGGAAGAAAGTCAAATCACTTCAATCTTAGCTAAGTTATAAAATGCAATTTGACAGTCATAAATTACATCTTCACAGAGGCAACTACAGTTGACCCTAAAAAACATGAGGGTTAAAGACAGTACTTTATGATCAAGAAATCTGGAAAAGGGGATCCAAGCAGTTCGAACCTATGTTGTTCAAGAGTCAACTATGCAGTTGTATGTATCAAAATATGATCACTCATTTCTTCAAGAATGAACACAAATGCAGAACAATTTCTTACAGAAATCTGGTCAAAAGCTTTTAAAAATGTAATGTAGGCATTAGTTGATTGGCTAGAGCCAAAGGTTGACATTTTTAAAGATAAAAGAAATCTGCTTTACACCAGATAACCTCTCCTTTAATGAAGGTGACTAGATATTTTATAAAAGAATAAGGTCTTTCTCCTAAGTTCTCATTTCAATTTGGGATGAATGCTGAATTATTTTCCCCATACCATCTCTCTCAACATTTTTATCCTGAGAGCCCATGTTAAAAACAGTCTTTGTGAAGGAATCCTCAGGCAAGATGCTTGCAGGTCATGAAGACGCTAAGAAATAGATTAAAATCCCATTCAAGCTTGTCACATTTAGGTCTCACTCTTGTTTGTTATCTCCATCTGTCCCCACCGTGGAGCTCAGCCATGCACCAGACAGAGGAGCAGGATGTCACGTGTAGATGGTGTCTACAATTCCCCAGTGGCACAATCTTAGACAAGTCACATACCACTTCTGGACTTGGGCATCTTCATATACGGAAGTGGGGTGTTCGACGACAGGTTCTCTGACTTTCTATCATGCTTTTATGGACTTGGTACTCCAAATGCAAGCCAATCTCTCAAATAGGAGCTTTTGCTAATTTTCTTTTAACTTGCTATGACCTTCTCTTTTCCCGGATTAGAAGGCTCTTTCTGATGTTAAAGGCCCAGCTTAATTATTACTCTTTTTGTGAAAAATTTCTCTACTACTCAGGTTGAATCAATTACCTTCTCCTGTACAATTTTGGCACAATGTTCATAAAGCTTATATAATTCCATCATTTTACTCATATACGACTTTGAGGCAGGTACTATAGTTTTGTCATTTTTTATTTTTCCTGCACAAAATGAAGCACAGAAAATATAAGCTCTCAATAAACCTTTCTAATCCTTGCCATGCCTTTACCATAAAATTTTCTCCATGCAAATAAGTTTCTAAATACTATCTGATTCTTCATAGCTGTCAGTATAGTGAGGCTATGTGGCAGTAACACATTTCCTTCAACTTGCAGTAGCTTACAAGTGTTTATTCCAGGATGGGTGTCCACCATGGGTCAGCTTGAGCTCTGTTCCCTGTTTTCATTCTGGGTTGCAGCCTACATCTGAGAAGTGCTCAGTTTCCACATAGAAGGGAAGGAGGTATGGCAAACCAAACATTGGTATTCAAAGATTTGGTAGGAAATCACGTATCCTTTCTACCCGTATTTCATTAGCCAATAGGCATTCCTGAGTTTATCAGCATGGAAATGTCTGCTCTGGTTGTGAGGAGGGCCATCCTCGACAGGAAGTGGAATATATGGCAAGTTAGAGTGCAGTTACCATACTTCTATTCCAATGCAACACTACTTGGGAGATCTTGAAATTGGTGGTGGTGACATTATATTTGGTCTTTTGGGAGTTCTCTTCCTTACAAACTAGGGACTAATAGGGCAGCCTGTTGATAGAAGGATGAGGTGAATGATATAAAAGAGAATGTTTATCTAGATATCAGAGAAAATAGAGAAGATCCGATTGAGATGTGCCGGTGTTATGACACTACCGAATTAAGATACTACTGGGACTCCGTATTTAGCTCACCTGTACAGATTACGCAGTGCAAAAAAATGCAAACAAGACTGTGTTCCCAAAGTGCCATAACAGGCTCTAAGTCAATGGAGGCAATGGGAAGCCCCACAAGTAAGAATTTAAGAAAGCCTAACTTCACTCAAAGCACACTAGCACTTACTACTACGGCATGATCCATTAAAATCTGTGAGAAGAAAAAGTTTCCATTATGTGGTACCTGACAGTTATGATAAATGAAATCAGGATAATTAAATTCATGTTTCAAGCAGTAAACTATCAGAAGAATTAGCATACTCAGTCACCTGACATTGTACCAACTAGAACTTGATTAATCAATATTTCTGTTAAACGCATTAACACCTACAGAGGCAGAATGCCAGTTAGAAAATAAGTTTCTCAACACACGAGACTATAGCTTCATAACCAGGGCTTATCTCCATGAAAACATTTCTGAGTTTTAATTTTTTTTTTTATTTTTACTGTACACCTTTGTCTTTGTCTCTAGTCAGTTAAGGATTAGGATAGGATTGCATTTTCTTCTGGAAAAGTATGTGTACATATATACACATATAATATATACATATAAAATACCTGGGCTTTAAATTGCAGAGAAATATTTTAGTATATAATATGATAAAATCTAGTGTCACTACTACTTTTACATTATAGCTTTGGCCATGATCATTTGTTTTTTTAAAATTTTTCTCTTAGCTAAAAATCATATCATTAGCAAATTTTTGAAAATAAAAATTATACTAAAAATATTTAAACATAGCTTTAACAGGAAATAACTACTCTTTATCTTGGGGTATTTCTGTTTCTCTGTGTATACGTGTGTTTACTTGTAAATATGTGGGTATATGCATGTATGGCTGCATATGATTTATAAGTATGTATCATATTTTTTCACTGAATATCACACTTTTTTATTGAAGTGTAATTCACATATAACATGATTTGATATTTGTATATATTACAAAATGATTACTGCAATAAGTCTACTTAGAATTCATTATCCTACACAGTTACAGAATTTTTTTCTTGTGATGAGAACTTTAAAGATTTACCCTTAGCAATTTTCAAATATCCAATACAGCATTATTAATCACACTCACCATGCTGCACCTTACATCCCCATGAAATCTTTCCCCCCCCCTCCCTTAATAACTGGAAGTTGGTATCTTTAGACCCTCTTCATTTATTTCACCCACCCCTTAACTTCCCCCTCTGGTAATCTGCCAACCACCAATCTGTTCTCTGCATCAATGGGGTTTTTGTTTTTAGACTCCACCTATAGGTGAGAACATGCATATTTCTCTTTCACCTTCTGACTTATTTTACCCAGCATAAAGCCCTCAAGGCCCATCCATGTTGTTACAAATAGCAACATTTCCTTTTAATGGCTGAATATTCCACATACTACATCTTCTTTGTTCATCCATCAATGGGCCAACTTAAGTTGTTTCCATTGTAAATAATGTTGCAATGAACATGGAAATGCATATGTCTTTTCAACTTAGTGTTTTCATTTTCTTCAGATATCCAGAAATGGAAATGCTGGATCATGGGGTAGTTTTATTTTTAACTTTTGGAGGAAACTCCATACTATTTTCCATAGTGGCTGTACCAATTTACCTCTTGACCTCCTTGGTTAAATTTATTCCTAGATATTTTATTCTTTCTGATGCAATTGTAAATGGGATTGTTTTCTTAATTTCTCTTTCTTATAGTTTAATATTAGTTTTTACAAATGTAACTGAATTTTATATATTGATCTTGCAACTTTATTGAATTTATTTTTAATGTTAACAGCTTTTGGTGGAATCCTTAAAGTTTTCTATATAAAATAGATCATCAAAAAATAGTGACAGTTTTACTACTTTCTTTCCAATTTGAATGACTTTTATTTCTATTTCTTGCCTAATTGTTCTGGCTTGAACTTCTAATACTTGTGTTGAATAAAAGGTGGTAAAAGTGGGCATCTTGATCTTACAGGAAAATATTTCAGCATTTTACCATTGAGGAGGATGTTAACTGTGGGCTTGACATACATGGCCTTTATTATATTGAGGTATGTTCCTCTAAACCCACTTTGTTGAGAGTTTGTATCATGAACAGATGTTGAATTTTGTCAAATGAATTTTTTCTGCATCTACTGAGGTGATCATATCATTGTTCTCCTTCATTTTGTTAATGTGGTATATTGCTTTGCTTGATTTGTGGATGTTGAATCCCTCCTGAATGTCTGGAATAAATCCAGCTTGATCATGGTGTATGATCCTTTCAATGTAGTGCTGAGTTAGGTTTGCTAATATTTTGTTGAGGATGTTTGTATCAATGTTTACAGGAATGTTGGCCTATAATTTGCTGGTGACGTCCTTGTCTTGTTTTGGTATCAGAATAATGTAGGCCTCATAAAATGAATTTGGAAGCACTCTGCCCCCCACACACATTTTTTTAAAATTTTTGTGTAAGAGTTTGAGAAGCATTGGTATTAATTCTTCTTTGAATGTTTGGTAGAATTCACTCTGAATCAATCTGGTACTTGTTTGTTGGGAGGTTTTTGATTTGTGCTTCAATCTCTTTATTAATATTTGGTCTGCTCAGAATTTCTATTTCTTTATGTGAGTTAGTCTTGGAAGGTTGAATATTTCTAGGAATTTATCCATTTATTTTGGTTGTACAGTTTGTTGGTGTATAATTGTTGTAGCCTCTTATGATGCTGTTTCTGTGGTATCTGTGGTAATGTCTCCTCTTTTGTTTCTGACTTTGAATTCTCTTTGTTTCTCTCCTCATGAGTCTAGATAAATTTTTGCCAATATCATCTTTTTAAAGAACCAGCTCTTGGTTTCATTGATATTTCCTATTTTCCTTTTAGTCTCTTTCATTTTTGCTGCTCTGATTTTTGTCATTTCCTTCCTTCTACTAAATTGGGCTTCATTTTTTTTTTTTTTTCTTTTCTAGTTCCTTGAGGTATAAGGACAGGTTGTTTGAGATGTCTCTTTGTTAAAGTAGGCATTTTGCTATGACCATCCCTCTTAGAACTATTTTTGCTAAATGCCATAAAATTTGCTATGATATTTCATTTTCGTTTTTTCCCAAGTTATTATTTTTCTTTTGATTTCATCATTGACCCACTGGCTGTTTGTTAAGTCTCCACATATTTGTTTTTATTGAAATCATTTTAAACACTTTTCCAGGGCGCCTGGGTGGCTCAGTTGGTTAAGCGACTGCCTTCGGCTCAGGTCATGATCCTGGAGTCCCTGGATCGAGTCCCGCATCGGGCTCCCTGCTCGGCGGGGGGTCTGCTTCTCCCTCTGACCCTAACCCCTCTCATGCTCTCTGTCTCTCATTCTCTCTCTGTCAAATAAATAAATAAAATCTTTAAAAAAAAATAAAATAAAAAAAATAAAAAAAAAATAAACACTTTTCCATATTAGAAATGTTTTGTAAAAACTGTAATATCTATGTAATTTTTTATCTTTTCATTTGATACTGAATCAAAATGTATTTAATAATTTACTATCTTCATTACTTTGATATAATGAACAACTTTTACTTGAATTTTGACCTCTAATATGGCACCACTTAATATCTCCTGTTCTCCCCTCTCCAGAGTCTCTCTTACTCTAGTCCTTTATCCCATCCTGGTATTTCTCTTGATTTCTCTTTCTCTTTCCTTTTTCATTATCTAGATCCCATATTCTCAAGCCTGATAATCTGACAAATTTAGAAGTCCCCTTGGGAGTAGGAGTTGCAGTAGAGGAGAATAGAAAAGATAGGCAAAACTGCTGATAAAATTGTGCTATTCAGTGATTATGCCTGCCTTATCTGTACATCAAAATCTTATACAACTATAAAATGTGTGAAATAATTTTGAAGCCTTACTATTTGGATTTTATTTCATATTAGTACTTAAAACCCCTAGAAATATACGATTTTGAATTAATTTATTATCTGCAATTTTAAAGCAAATTGAACTATTCGAAAGGAAAGGCAATTATCTCAAAGAAAATTGAGAACAAACAACAAAACAACAAAAGTTGCAATGCACAGTAAAATTTCGTTTTACAAGGAGTATTGATTCAGTGTGTTGGAGTTTAACATATTAGCCTTTTAAGAAAGTTTCAAGCATTCCCAAAATATTAGCATTGCTTTCATTTTGAATTAATTATTTTTTTATTAAGGGAATTTCATCATTTTTACTTATGCTTATTAACAATTAATAAAAATGGTATTATGTTTGACAGGGAAAATATCAACAAAATGTAAACATGAGAAGGATAAGTCTTTTCTCTGAAAATAAGCAAATTAATGAGTAAGAAGTAAGCAAATGCAATTTATTCTTTTTGTAATATAATAAAAGTATTTGCTTATTGAGTGAAACTGCATCACTCCTACAGTTGATGCAGACAAAGGAATAATTTGTTACACTGCAGAAAACAATATGCCAGTTTCTTTCCATTGTTAAGCAGCATGCAGACAATTTATTTAGCTTATTCAAAATTATAAAATTATATGGTTTGTAGAACCAATCAAATGTGGTCAAGTTTCAGAAGGAGATATGTATTAAGGTTTCTGAGGCTCATTCAACTGTATGCTTTCAAATCTCCCAGGCCAGGAGTAGATAACCCCTATTGACCAAGACCATTACTCATGGTGTCCCAGTGTCCCTTCTTTCTTTTTGATAAGAGTTCCCTTTTTAATCTCATTTTTTCCTCCCTTCTTCCATAAATACTGATTCACACATCTGCTGTTTACCAGTACCCTAGTACCAAGGCATGAGAAATATCCATGAACAAAATAAAGCCCTTGCCATCATAGAGTTTACCTTTTCCTGAGAGAAGATGGAAAATAAATATTTCAAGTAAATCATATAACATGGTATAAAATAATAAGTTTGAGATGAAAAGAAGTATTAAGCACATGGTAGGAGAGATCAAAAACCAGCGGCTTAGTTGTGAGCTTCAGGGATGAGTTCTCAAAAAGAAGAACCATAAAAGAAGACTGAAAGAATAAAACCAGGAAGGAAAGAAGGATGAATGACATAGGGGATATCCTTGAAGTCCAGTCTTCCAGGCATGACCACTTATTGCAAATGCTCCTGATCAGGAATGATGCATTCAGAAAGATGAGCATTGAATTGAATAATGTGGAGATAACTGATGCCTTGGAGGAGAAGAGTTGTAGATGAATGGCAAGGTCTAGTGCCTGGTGGACTGGTTTTCAAACTACAGAGGAGGAGAGGAAGAGGTGATGCAAAACATAGAATATTCTTTCGGAGAGTTGTGCTGTAAAGCCATATAAAGAAATGCGGCAATACCTATCAAGGGAAGTGGGGTTGAGAGATATTTTTTAATGAGAGAAATAAGAGCCTGCTTGGATGCTGAAGAAAATGACCCAGGTGAGAGGCAGAAATACTGGTGTTTAGAAAGAGAAGAACTACTGAAGCGGTGTACTTGAAGTAAGCAAGAGGGGATTTGAATGGATTGCACAAATGATGTGGAGGGAGATGGATAACCACCCCTTCATACCTCCATTACTTAGAATCTCTCCCCCATTGCCCAAAATTCACATAGACTGACTTCATGTCTTGATTGCTTGATAAGCAAGGGGATTTTGCTCACCTATATTCTAATCCTCCTGATGCTATTTATATTTTCTATTCTATCCCCCATTCCCCACCTTTCCTCATTTCCTCAGACCATATATATTTTCTGGAATTCTTTTTCAGTTGTGAACAGCATCTTCCATAGCCCTCATCTAGTCTCTGAAGTTTTTCTACTTCCTGCTTAGCCCCTGGGGACACTGAAGCCCTCCAGCCCTCCCAATGTAATGGTTGTACTTTGTTTGCGGTTGACTCTCCTCCCACCAGACTGGAGGCAGGGCAGGTGTCCTCCTTGCTTTACATTGCTGACTTCAGACCTTTCTACCTCTCTAACAACCCTCATCCTTGCTTCCTGAGCCACCAGCTTAGAGCATCCACAGGCACCAACCAACAGCAGACCCATTCTACCCTGTTCTCAGTGACTTCATCCTGGTTTAGAGACACTCTCCATACTTCTACTTGATTCTTAGTGATTTCAATATACTTTTAGAAGACTTATCCAACAACCTAAATGTTCAGTTTCTTTTCTTTTTTTTTTTTTTTTTTTAAAGATTTTATTTATTTATCTGACAGAGAGACACAGCGAGAGAGGGAACACAAGCAGGGGGAGTGGGAGAGGGAGAAGCAGGCTTCCCGCTGAGCAGGGAGCCCGATGCGGGACTCGATCCCAGACCCCGGGATCATGACCTGAGCCAAAGGCAGACGCTCAACGACTGAGCCACCCAGGCGTCCCTAAATGTTCAGTTTCTTGAACTACTTTTCTGCAATAATCTCCAGCTGACCTCAGTCATCCTCATCGTTGTCCCAGGGAACTAGTCTGTAGCAGTGGCTGCAATCCCTCCATAGTCTAAATTTTATGAATTCTTCTCTTTGGCCTACTATCTTTCCAGCTCACTTCTTACCTGCCAGCCCCTCGGTATTTTAACCCCAGCAGTTTCTCTGATCCATTGGCCCAACCCGCTTCTGATTGTCTTTTTCACTTTTTTTCACTGTCCTCCATCATCTTCTATCCTCAGTCTCTCATGCCGAAATATCATGCTGTCATGCTTGCTCATTGTGATTGCTTCCTCGTGCATTTTCTTTTACTTTTGTTTTCCACTCTTGTTCTCTCTCCTCTCTACTTATGTTTTATGTTTTTATTCCCTTTTTTCTTTCTTTCTCACAATTGCATAAAGCCTAATTTGTTAAAGTTTTTTGTTTGTTTGTTTTGTTTTTTGGCACAGAGCAGGTGCAGTGGCCACACTAGCCTACTTTTTGACCTGTAAGAAGTGGTGGCTAATCACAGTTTAAAGCATGACCTTTTCAGGGGCAAGTGACAAAACTGTAAGTCTCTAGAACCAGTTTGTTTTTTCCCACTTTTTTTTTCCCTTTGAGATAATTTGTCAGAGTATAAAACTGAGCATCTAAGAAATCAATTGCATTAGACACATTGATTCAAAAAGAGATAACCATATGTAGTTAGTGGTTTTGGTAGTTGGGAATAAACTTAGAACTTCCTAATTCTTATTTCTCTACAATAAGTATGAAAAGAATCATTCTTGAAGAGATTTCAGGGCTGTGATACACACCATTGTCAAGAAACAGAATCATCATTTCAAATGTTCTGCCTTGTAAAATAATGACTAGGTTTATTTTTTGAAAATTAATATAATATATTGTGTCATGAACTGGTTCCTTAGAAATCTTATTGTAAATGGAAAACCATTCATCTTTAATGAAATCCATAATTTTACCTAAATACTTAATTTTTCCCACATTAATTTCCACAAATTATAGCTATTAACACCAATGCAGCAAAATATACTCATATTTAAGTTGAAACACATCCCTTTTACTATGCTCATTTATTTCAGAAGAAAAAGTAATTTCTATTTCCTTTATATTATAAACATTCTATTTTCTTTGAAAACAATATAAATGGTGAAATAAGGATATAATATTTTTTGCAAATCTATAGAGTCTCTGAGCTAAATTTCATGATACATGAATTTTTAGCTTTTAATAAGTTTTGAGATCGGTTTATTTGATCTTTTGTAACCTATTAAATCACACTTATAGGATATTTATGAGCATGGATTTTTAAATAGTTCAGTGACAATGTTTAGAGGAATAGGGAAGCAGTGTGAACAACAGGAAAGGGTAAGACATTATGTGGAAAATAGTTATTCAAATCAAACTGGAGTACAATGAATACAAAACTGCTTCTGTCGTGAGACTTAACTATTATCTTTGATTCTTGTGTTTGAAACCTTTGATGTGAAGTATAAATGGTCACATGATTGACTTGCAGCAGACTCTTAGAATTCATAAGACATATGATACAAGAATGTCAGGAATCCCAAATTTATCAATACTGTTATAGGAGAGAATCTCTTCCATTACATTAACTCTTTTAAAAAATAGTATTCCTCATAAATAGTTTTACAAAAGCTTCAGAAAATTTGAATTTTATTTTATTTTATTTTTTCAAGTGCTTGTAATGTTTTATTTTCTTGATATGGATATTGATTACAGAGGCATGTTCACTTTGTGAAAATTTATCAAGTGTGTATGGCTTCTGCACTTTCTTGTACATATGCTATATTTTTTTCTTTTTTTATATTTTTATTGTTACATTAATCACCATACATTACAACATTAGTTTTTGATGTAGTGTTCCATGATTCATTGTTTGTGTATAACACCCAGTGCTCCATGCAGAACGTGCCCTCTTTAATTTTAAGTCCTGTTTCCTATCCAGATCCTCATGTCACCAATTCACAACTTCACTAAAGTGGATCTCTCACTAGGGGCTTTTCCTTTTAAACCAGGTGGACTGTCTGTGGACAGTCTTGGGAATCACATTTATTTTTCTATATGGAGCATTAAATAAACTCACTTGCATCACAAGTACAGATATATCAAAATCATCATCCCAACTTTTGAGTTATTTGTTTATTTTATGGTTGGCTCACAGTTTGGATGTAAGTAAAACTACAAATTACCACACCCAGCATGGTTGTGTTCTGGTCATTCAGCAGTGACACTCTCTTGCACCTCCTTTTTCTGACTTCTGAGTTTAGTCTTCTGATATGTTCTGCCTCTTTAAACTTTACCTCCCATGGTCTCTTTCCAAGCCTTCATTCCCAGAGCACACTGTCTCTCTGCCCACACTCTGTCTTATATATTTCTATCCCTATGTCTGTATTTTATTGTTAATATTTTCCATCCCTTTCTCAAACTAAACTTCCTTCAAACTGATCTCCCATTTCTAAAGAAACCTCTCTTTACTAATCTAAGCTTCCCTGACCCTGACTTAGCCCTCAGTTAGATTATCTACTCAACTAGTAAATTTGATCTTCTTTATTGAGGGTTAAGACTACTTGCCACCAAATTTATCTTCAGGGAGAGGAGAGCCTTCACTATTAAAATCTATTATCCTAAGATTGGTGAGGATTGTTAATTCCTGTTGAAAAAAAAGATAATCACCATCACATATCATGACACCCACTCCTGGTCTTGTAGAGAACAGGAAAGAGGGAAACATCATCTGTAAATTGAATAAAACACACCTTTATTCTATAAGCTAGGAACAAGGTCTAGGAGGAGTGGGAGAAACTGCAAGTAGAAGTGAAAGTTTATAGAATTTGCTTCACAGAAGGTAAATTTTAAATTGCAACATAGAATAAGCACAATGAGGAGACAGAGAGAAAATGGTAACTGGCATGATTAGTGATCTAAATTAGTCCAAAACCTCTGTGCATTTTACTTAGGTTTTCTAATATTTGCCAAGTTAATGAAGCTGCTGAGTCTGAGCAACTAGAAAACCAAATTAAAAAAAAAAAAAGTGAAATTTAAAAATATCACTTAGTTTAAAAAAAAGTCAGGATTAATGGCAATGAAAAGTGGACCAGGGTGAATCAAAGAGGGAAAAGGACAGAGTAGTTTTCAAAACCTAACTTGCCAAGAACGTAAAATAAGTCCTTTGTTCTGGTGTCCATGGAAGCCTAAGCAGAGAGCTTTCTGAAGAATTCTGGCATTCTGTGACTGCGTCATGTGATTACATAGTGTGTGCGGTGAGGGTGACCCAGGAAGATCTAAACTTTGGCTATAGTTCTATGTCTGTGAATCCTGTTTAGAATTATTGCTGCATTCATAAGGGGCTCAACTAAACAGGAGTCATTTAACACTGTTTTCTCCTTTTGGACATTTTGCCGATATCCATTTCTGCCTTATCAACATTTTAATGAAAACGGATTTTGTTAGAAATCTGTATTAAAAATAGTCCTCAAAAATTATAGCACATAGGACATTCAAAGCACCTACATATAACCGGTAAAATTTAAAAATTCAGATATAGTTTGATTTGTCCTCTCGTGTTGTCTTATTAGGTGTAAGGAAACAATTGCCACTTGCTTATAAATTTTTTTTATCTATTTTTTTAAAAAGCACATCATTAGATCCCATGGAATTTTTGGTAACCTGATTTTTTCTATTAATGGTCTGGTCACCAAATCCAGTGTGTGTGTGTGTGTGTGTGTGTCCTCCCTTCCCCCACCACACACACACACACACACACACACACACACACACACACACAACTCTGAGGCCAGCTGGGTGGGGGGGTACAGTTCAACTCCATCCTTACACTCTTTACCGGGGGATAATGTCCGATCCTGCAGATTAAGGTCTCAGCCCCACAAGACTTCTCCTCCTCACAACTGCAGATGGCAATTACAAGTCCAGCTTGCCACCTAGGCTTCTGACCAACACACCATAGATTAGAAGTTCTAACAATGCCCCCCCCACCCTTGGTTTTGATTCAGTTGCTAGAGAATCTTACACAACTCAATCATTTTAGTGACTAGCTTACCAGTTTAAAATAATGGAACTCGGGGCGCCTGGGTGGCTCAGTTGTTAAGCATCTGCCTTCGTCTCAGGTCATGATCCCAGGGTCCTGGAATCAAGCCCCACATCCAGCTCCCTGTTCAGTGGGAAGACTGATTCTCCCACTCCCCCTGTTTGTGTTCCCTCTCTCGCTCTCACTCTCGCTCTCTCTCTCTCTCTGTCAAATAAAATCTTAAAAAAAAGAAATGATGGAACTCAGAGCAACCCCATGGAAGACATGCACACTCAGGGCAGGGTTTTGGAACAGGGTTGTGGGGTTTCCATGATCTCTCCAGGTGCACCACTCTCTCAGTGCCCCCATGTGCTCAACAGCCCAGATGCTCTCTGAACGCTGCACAGTGTGTATCTGTGTGTGTTTAACGGAGGATTCCCTACATAGGCATCCATTGTGGACTGATCCAACCTCCAGCCCCTCTCCCTTCCCCAGAGATGAGGGGAGTGGAGCTGAAAATTCCAATTGTCTAATCACATGGTTGGTTCTCCTGGCAACCAGCCCCCATCTTTAGGTGCTTTCCAGAAGTCTCTTCATTAACAGAAGACACCACTGTTGCTGACAGTAGGTCAAAAATTGCAAGGGTTTCAGAAGCTCTGTGTCAGCAATGGGACAAAGACCAAATATCTACATACATATTTTTAGTATGAATTACAACATCACACCAACTTACGTAGTCCTATTTTCACTTTTGTTCTGGAAGGATGAAAAATTCCAATAACACACTATAACCAGGTATAAGTCATTTGGGGACACAGTTTCAGATTTTTTTGTTTTGATTTTGATTACTAAGTAGTTAGCAAGATTCTAAAAACACTTTTTTTTATATATTGAAAATAGATGTGGGTATTAAGGAGGGCACATGTTGTGATGAGCACTGGGTGTTACACACAACTAATGAATCATTGAACACTACATCAAAAACTAATGATGTACTATATACTGGCTAATGGAACATAAGAAAAAATAAAAACAAAAAAGTAAAAAAAATAGACGCAAGCTCATTAGATTATATCACTTCAAATTTACCTATTATCAGTTTATATTTTGTAATTTAGATTTACCCTACTTGAAACACAAATGTGTTTGGGATGTAAAGGTGCTGCTCTCTGCTTTCAAGAATCTATAGGAGAATCTCTCACAACAGCCTCGAGCTGACAGCACGTTTTACACATTCTCTAAAAAATTAATTCACGGATCAGTTAGGCGATTGTTTCAATTTGGTGTATTTTCTTGATAATCTTGACCCTTATGCTTTGGTTCTTATACATTAGTCTTCTCAATCGGACTCTCCTTCCCGTGGTTACAACCTCACTGCACACACAGGAGTCTATTTTTCGCTGTAGGATATGTGATATATGTCACTGTTTGCCATTTGTGGATCAAAACCTATACATTCTTTAAACCACTTTTTTTAAAAAAAAGCCATCTTTTCAGTAAAATTACTACTAATAATTTATAGTACTAAATATTAGATAACTCTGATTAGACATGTATATTTCAGGAACACCTCACACAGCATTCTATTTTCAGTTATCAAGTCACTCAGATTTTATAAGCAGCATAATATGACCTGAAATGAAAATACTTGCTTTAAAATTAAATTCCATCTATTATCTACACTTTAAAATAATGAAGTTGAGCATTACCAAATAGTGCAAAGTATATATTTACAAAAAATAGTTCGTGGGTGCCAATAAGGTAGTACTGAATATGTTCAGCAAATAAATCCTACTGCTTTTGTTACAAAATGCAAACTACGTAATTACAGATCACTTAATTGAATAAAATATTTAGGTTAGAAATTAAAATTTAAAATTAATATTTAAGCTCCTACATGCTTAAATATTATTTCTAAAGAACAAGAACGTCAAGTGCCTTTTTCTGGTTAGTGTGTGTAATGAAAGTTAGTTTTTGTTTCATTTCCCTGATTTGGTGAGCTGTGTTGCTAGAGGGAGCAAAGCAGAATGAGCTCGCATGTTGGGAGGCAGGTGTTGGGGGACAGGATGTCTCCTCTGAGACATTCTGGATTTCTTTAACATTGACACTTTTCTCTACTCAGAAAAAGCAACTTGTCATCAACCCCAAACAGGAATCACAGCAAAAAGAAATTCAAGATGATATATAATATATGGAAACAGAGGGAGAGAAATATCACTGATATGGCTAAAAAAATGGAGACAAAAGTGGTGGTATGGAGAGATTCCCCTTCCAAGGTAGAAAAATTATGTCTGGTTATTTTAAATGCAAGAAAACATACTTATTCAAAAAGAGAGAAAGTGTGTGAAGCTGAAAAGTGAAAGTTGCACGACAAACACCTGTGGAGAGTATATTTAAATCAGTCAGCCACTGTTCTGTGAAGCTAGTGAAGGTGTGTGCAAATATTGATACCCAACTGAATGTCCTAATCGCTTGTGATGGGAAGGAAAATGAATCCAAACCGTATCAAGAATTTGATTATCAAGAATTCTGTATTTGTTCTCTAATGTACAACCGATGACTATAATCTTGGAGCTACAAACAGCACACAGTAATTACCTCACAGGTTCGGTGGGCCAGGAGTCTGGGCTAGGCTTCCCTGGATCCTTTGTCAAGGTCATACATGCAGTGGTCTGCAATCTTATCTGAAACTCTAGGTCTTCTTCAAAACTCCTGGGGCTGCTGGTGGAGTTCAGAGCTTAGTGACTGGAGGACTGAGACCTTCAGCTCCTAAAGGCTACACGCGGCTGCATGCCACAGGCTCTCCCCACACAGGGCAGGGCACTTCATCAAGGCCAGCTGTCAACTGTGCTTGCTGCTGCTTTCTCTGAGTTAGAACACTTTTTTGGATCGTGTAATTTTTTTGTGCGTGTTTGTGTTTTATTACGTTCTGTTAGCCAGCATATAGTACATCATTAGTTTTTTTTTTTAATTTTTTATTGTTATGTTAATCCCCATACATTACATCATTAGTTTTTGATGTAGCGTTCCATGATTCATTGTTTGCGTATAACACCCAGTGCCCCATTCAGTACATTCCCTCTTTAATACCCATCACCAGGCTAACCGATCCCCCCACCCCCTTCCCCTCTAGAACCCTCAGTTTGTTTTTCAGAGTCCATTGTCTCTCATGGTTCATCTCCCCCTCCGATTTTCCCCCTTCATTTTTCCCTTCCTTCTCCTAATGTCCTCCATGCTACTGCTTATGTTCCACAAATAAGTGAAACCATATGATAATTGACTTTCTCTGCTTGACTTATTTCACTTAGCATCATCTCTTCCAGTCCCATCCACGTTGATGTAAAAGTTGGGTATTCATCCTTTCTGATGGCTAAGTAATATTCCATTGTATATATGGACCACATCTTCTTTATCCATTCAACACTTTAAAAGCGTTCAGCCAATGTGTCAGGCTGCCCAGGATTAACTACCTTGTGATAATTCAAAGTCAATTGACCAGGGACCTTCATTACCTCTGCAAAATCCCATTCACCTTCCCCATATAACAACAGGATCATGGGAGTGACATCAAACTATCTTTCCACACACCGTTGGTTAGAAGTTAGTTACAGGGACGCCTGGGTAGCTCAGATGGTTGAGCATCTGTTTTCGGCTCAGGTCATGATCTCCAGGTCCTGGGATCGAGCCCCACGTCTGGTTCCCAGCTCAGCAGAGAGTCTGCTTCTCCCTCTCCCTCTGCCTCTCCCCCTGCTTGTGCTGTCTCTGTCTCTGTCTCTCTCAAATGAATAAGTAAAATCTTAAAAAAAAAAAAAAAAGTTACAATCCTGCTCGTGTTCTTGGGACAGAGATTATAGAAGGCATGAAGGTCATCTTAGAATTCTGACTATGCACACTTTCTAATGGTGTTTCTGACCCAGAGATTATATTGCTGGAAGGCATTTGTGATCTTTTGTGCGGATGGGAAGATTGCATTTTAATTTATTTTATTTTTAAATTTATTTATTTGATAGAGAGAGAGGGAGAGAGTGAGAGAGACCACACACACACAAGCAGGGGGGTAGGTAGAGGGAGAATCAGGCTCTCTGCTGAGCATGCAGCCCAATGCTGGGCTTGATCTGAGGACCCTGGGGTCATGACCCATGCTGAAAGCAGACGCCCACCCGACTGAGCCACCCAGGTGCCCCAGAAGATTGCATTTTAAAAATTCTTTAGCTGAAGGGTTTGGTCTTGCTGAAGAAATAGGTGAGTTAAATATTCACAAATGTTAGCTGTTGTTATTGCTTCAAATGTCAAATTGATATAAACTTGTTGCACACTAAAACAATCCAAACAGCAGTCTTATGGGATACATCCCAGCGTCATCCCAGTGTTACACCTGAAGAAACTAGAAGGAGCTTAAGTAGCTTGTCTATATCATCTAATTGTTCCGTTGGTCTGATAAGGATGTACATATATTTATTTAACCTGCACTATTTTCCCAACCATGTAGGATTCCTAATTCTTAGAAAATATTCCTGGCTTCCCACCAACATTCATAGATGTGACCCTTATTTTCAAATGCACCTATGCATTCTCAAGATGACAGTGGATTCCCAAGAAACCTTCACTACACTGCATCATAAAACTGGAATGTTGTGAACCTGTGTTTACTTTTGACGTTTGTGTTGTGTCCTGTTACATATTTGAAATCAGAATTAAAAAGAAAAGAGTGCGGACTAGGATCCTAATGTTTAAATGCATAAAGAAGTATTGATAAGAATTTCAAGAACTTACCACTTTAACAAGCTTTAACCTGTGTTAAGACACATTTTTCCTTCCAAAAAAAAATCAGTTCTGATTATTCCAAAAGGCAGACGATATTTCACTGAGAAGCCACAGAGGTCACACAACCCCATTGCCAATGAAGCTCTGTATTTCTCCCTCCTGGAAATAAAACTAGTAAGGTTTCAATTCCAGACAATGATGAATTCAAATATTGAGTTCCCAGATGCTTGCTCAGAGGACTCCCTCCACCTGCAGATACGAGGTCTCCCCATGTGCCTTTTTAAATGACATTGGTCCCTAGTTATTACTTTCTTAAAAATCCAATTTTTTCCCTGTGACAATTCTGCTAAGAAATGATAAAGTTACTGTTAGTCACATTACCAGATTGCACTCCCTGAGCACATAAATCAACTCTAGCGCTCCTGCTATGGATCAAGACTTGAGTTCTAACATCATTCCTTTTTAATAATTTGCTTGGAAAGTGAGGTGTGTGTATATCTACTCAATACAGCTTCTAGGGATTTCTGCAAGTATTTGTCATTCCCTTTTACCCAAAAACTTGAGTTGATCCCCAAAATCCTTATTGATTTTTCTTGATTCATTGAAAATCACCTTTCGACTCATGGCATTCTGGCTAGAGATGTGAGTGACCAGACAGGCCCACTTTCTGAACTTCTTAAGGAGGGGAAATAAAGATAGACCTTTTCTCGATTTTGTTTTATTCCCAAAGGACTGCTTAGTTATATATGTTTAAATAAAGATGAGCGGGGGCAGCGTTAGATGGCCTTGTGAGGAATGAGATGGGGATTTAATTATGTTGAAGTCATGCCATAGTGACAACAACAAGATCTTTCGAGTGCTGAATGTCAGATATTTGGCCAAGCCCTTGGAGCATCTTTTCTCAGTTCATCTTTAGGGTTCTCCTAGAAACTTGTAGGATGGAATGGTGGAAAATTCTGTTCAGTTTCATTTAGTTTACTCTAATTTTTACTCGCCATGTGTTCTACTTTATAATTTGCAAACATACATTGTATTTGATTCCTAAAACAACTCTCTGAAGTGCGTGTTATTGTCATTCCCACAGATGATGGATCTGAGACTTTAAGGTGTTCCCCCAAGACAATGCACCTTCTAACAGACCACAGATCCTATCCTCCTCCCTATAGTGGGTTCTTTTCCATGTCTTTGCCACCTGCCTATCTATCTATCTATCTATCATCTATCATCTATCATCTATCTATCATCTATCATCTATCTGTCTATTTTAGAGAAAGAGAAAGCATGAGCAGGAGGGACATAGGGAGAGAGAGAATCTCAAGCAGACTTCTGTGCTGAACAAGGAGCAACCTGGAGCTCAATCTTAGGAGACTGAGATCTTGACCTGAGCCAAAATCAAGAGTCGGCCACTTAACCGACTGAGCCACCCAGGTGTCCCTTCCCCCCTTTTTTAAATTGTATGCTATGATATCCTAGCACAGTTTTTTTTTTAATATTCAAATATTTGTGTTTCCAACTTGATGTATTGACATAGAAGCATTTGTGATTTATAGCCATTCTCTTTTTTATCCAACCCCCCAAAAACCTAATGACTTAATTTTTAATATAAATATCAATTACTGATTTTTAATCTTTTTTCATATTTTTGCCAAACCTGTTATATGTTTCATGTGCACAGGGTCTGGGTAGAATTTGTCATTTTTATCCTTGGTGGGCCATTTTTAAAATTTGAATGAAATGCAGACTGACTTTAAGTTTCTTCCAATATTTGTGCTTACACTTGTACATAGGCATACAATAAATATTAAGTGAATTATTTAAAATATTTCACTCATGTTAAATAAAAATAGTATAAAAGAGAAAATCTTTAGCAAGTGATGAAAGTATTGTAAGTGGAGCAGATGATTTTGTGTTAATTGCAAAAAATGGGAAAGTGAGGCTTCTAAGGAAACTAGAAATTTACAGGCCACCAGAATGGATAATGGAGAGTTGATTCCATTAGAAAATGCAAAACTTTGTGGTTAAAAAAAAATGTGGAGAGGGGCGCCTCGGTAGCTTAGTCGTTAAGCGTCTGCCTTTGGCTCAGGTCATGATCCCAGGGTCCTGGGATCGAGCCCCGCATCGCTCCCTGCTCAGCGGGAAGCCTGCTTCTCCCTCTCCCACTCCCCCTGCTTGTGTTCCCTCTCTTGCTGTGTCTCTCTCTGTCAAATAAATAAATAAAATCTTAAAAAAAAATGCGGAGATAAAAAAATCACCATAAGATTCATCATCTGTAATGTGAATACACTTGACTCTTGAACAAAATGGGAGTTAGGATACCGACCCCCCATCACAGTCAAAAATCTGTGAATAACTTTTAACTCCCAAAAAACTTACTAATAGCCTACTGTTGACCAGAATACTTAAGAGTCAATAACACATATTTTGTATGTTATATGTATTACATACTATATTCTTAGAATACAGTAATCTAGAGGAAAGAAAATGTTAAATTCAAAAGAAAGAGAAGATACGTCTATAGTACTGTATATATATTTATTGAAAATCTGTGCATAAGTGGACCCACGTACGTTCAATCCATGTTTAAGGGACAGCTGTAACAACAGTCTTTATGTCTGATGGTTGTTTTAGAAATCGAATTGGGTAAACTAATCGAGTAAAGTTCACTATTGGTAGTTTTGTCCAATTTTTCAATGTCTTTAGTATGCTTAGGAAATTTTACATTTTTACTTCTCACATCAGGTTTGTGAGACAAATGTTATTATATTCCCATTTATGACAGTGGCCATCTGCCACTGGATTTTTGAGAAATGACTCCTTTTATCACTTTCTAAAAGACCATTTTGAAACCAAATATTAACTGCTTTTTTTGCCACTTTGAATGTTGACACTTTTTTGCCAGTTTCTTATTAGTTTGGTTTTAGTTGCAAATTCTCTTTGAAACCTAAAATAACTTACAAGTGTTCTGAGTAGTAGAAACTGTAGCTGTCAGCTTCGTCTTTGTGTAAGTTTCATGCAGGCAGGAGATGTGTGGGTTATTTGCACTACTGTGTCGTTAGGATCTGCACGCATCTCTGAAGGAGATCCAAGATTAGAACCCAGTGATGGTGTGGTGATGCACAAGGGGGAGAGATTGTTTAACATCTGCTCAAAACAGGGGAATGAGCATAATAATGCACACCAAATAATTATTGGGTTTTAGTTTATACATTAGTAGTAGTGCTGATATGGCTATCCAAAATCTATCTTACTCAGGGTGCACTGCTACATAGAATGTTCTAGAATGAGAAGTCTGAGTCTCATGGGAAGACTTGCAATTTGTTTTGGATTTCAAGTGGGCACAACTCTACCACAGAGGCTTGAATAAGGGTACTACTTAGACTCGTGCCATCAAGAAAATGTTAAAGAAACCAGAAGTGGTTTAACAAGTAGAAGATGTGGGTTGAATTGGGCAGTGTTATGTAAAACAATTGAGGGCAAGCAGCCTGTGTATTATTTAGTTATAGTTATTTCATGCTTCATCAAATATGAGATCTAAGAATTAGTACAAGTTAACTCAACATAAAAATTAATGCTGCAAAAAAATAGGGAAATGACTGCTTTTTGAAAATAGTGCCTTTCCCCTCACTTTGGAGGTAAGTACAGTCTGAGTTCAGACAAAGAATCCTTGTGGAAAAGGCTTAGCCATGACCAGTGCTTGTCAATCCAAGGGCTATGCCCCCATGAAGAGGTGCCAGACCTATGCACACTTAGTGCTTTGGACAGAGATGGTGCACTGACTTGCATATGTTTACCAAGTTTGAGTGTTATGTGCATGCTCTTAACATAACTTGCTCTAAGTTGCTAGTGAATTTGTGTAGTTTGGTATTGTGTATTTTAGTCAATGGATACCAAAACCTGAATTATCATGTGGTTAAAAAAAAATCAACAAAACCACCTCTAAAAGAATTGGACCTGAAAGATTGGGAACCAACTCTAAAATCCCTTCTTAATGCTGAGATTTGGTGACTTTTGTAATGAGCAATTTAATTGGCTTATGTACTATGTGGAAATTTACAAGCACAAGACATAGAAGATAACGAGCGAGTAATGGGTAATACAGCATTTGGTCTTTACTGTGAAAGGCTGTCAGGGGTCCCTCCTCTCATTGCCATTGATCAAAAACACTGGCTTTAGGTGGGAGCCACAAAGTCAAAGTATGGTTAAATCAGTTAGAATACATATTTGACAACAGTTTATTTTACCAATTATTTTTTTTAGTTTAATTTTGAGGATAGTTCAAAATTAAGCTCATGAAGTATTTAAAATTGTGTAATTAAAACTTTTCCAATCCAAAATCTCATTAAAATTCTATTGTATTTGTTTGCATCACATAGATTAAAAACCCAGTATCAACCATTTGGTTGATGCATTCTCTCATTAGGGTAACCAACAGTAATGAATTGCCCAGCATTTCCTTCTAATACCTGGATTCAAATCAACCAGGAAGAATTTGAATTTGTCCTGGGACTTCGCCCTGTATCTCATAAACTGAAGAACTGAGGTCACCGTTTAGGAAATACACATGCACTTCATCCTGAAACAATGAGGCACATGTGCATTTTTATTGAGTTATAGGAATAGATCTCCTGCACCATTTTGTTTTTCATGTGTATAATTCTTTTCATTCAATCAACAATCTGTTGAATGCCTACTATGTTCAAGGAAATAGACATTCTTGCTGCTAAGAGAAAGACCATTTTATCTACTTTGCTTATTTACAAACTCTTCTCCCTCGGAATATGTGCGCCCTATAGTTTTAGAGGATATTTCTGTTAAAGGGACAGTTAAGATCCTATTTGGCATTTTAATCCCCTCCTTGAGCATCGCCATTCTTGAACATCTGTCTCACCATTTGGCTAATATATGCTGTCTTTTTTTTTTTTTTTTAAGATTCAAAGTTACAGAAGCATTTAGTTACCTCATGAAACCTTTTTTGATGGCTTAGGCATGTTGAGAAAACATTAAGTAAAAGGGAAGCAAGCTGTTCATAATAGTTCTTTTTAACAGTGAAGGAAATGCTCATAAAAAATGTATGTAGAGATTTAATATCAAAGAAATGTAGGATCCCTGAGAGCTTAGCTTTGGAATGACCCTTAAATGTGTTTCTTTCAATGTTTCACCCAATGATTCAGTCTCCTAATACCCGTGGCAGACAGTGAGTACTGCATTTACACTTATAGACTCTGCTAAGGCACTTACTACTTCAAAAGGCTCTTCTGATCCTTAGAAATTTCTTCCCGGAATTGAGTCAAAAATGTTCCTTCCTTTTACTCGCACTTGTTGGATTCCTGTTTTGTCATCAGATCCTCTTGGAACAAGTCGGAGCTTTCCTACGAATGGCAGCACTCATGTGTTTAAAAGCAAGCGCACTGTGCTACACTCTCTTTGGTTTCACTCTACACAACCATTCTCAAATTAAGAGATTGAGAAACGAAACCATATAGTAGATCCAGATGTTGAACTACTAGTCTGGGATCTTATGGTGTGAGACAGGATACAATACTAAGTCATGTGGTTTAATAACTTTACATTGGAATCTTCATTGGATGTTACTGAATTTAAAATAGAAAATGGATGCATTTTTTTTAAATTGGTAATTTCTCTATGTCATTAAACTTCTTAAGCATTGGAGATAAAAAGGTGAAGTCCTAATCTTTGTGAAAGTTACATTGTAAGAAAAGATGATATGAAAAATGAAGAAAACATATATGGTAATAGATTAGGGTATGGGTGTTGGGATTGTGCGGTAGCACTGTAATTAGAAAGGTCCCGGTGGTAATGTTTGAGGTGCAGCCTAACTGTCAAGAAGAAGCCATCCAAAAATAATGTGAGGGCAGAGAACTCTTGTAAGTTGGAGCTGGTATTGCAGAGGCCCCAGGGGAATCAAGCTGGGCAGCTTCCAGGGACTCACAGCAAACACACACACACACACACACACACACACACACACACACACACACTATTTTGATGTGTGAGAACTATAAATAAGGTCAGAATCAGAAGAGCTGGTAGGAAAAAGTGGCAATATATGTAAAGACCACAGCACATATTATTTCTAGAAAATTCTCCTAGATCCCTCCTCTGATACAGGGAGGCTACTGCAGAAAGGGTAAGTGAATTATGTAAGGTCACAAATTTAGGCAGCCAATCATTCAGAACAACAAACCAGTTTTTCATATTACTTTAATCTTTGGGTCCATAAGCAGTGGGCCTGGATGTATGGTTTTTCATAGGATATAGGATTTGGATATTGTTAATGATCCCACAGATATTATATATATATATATAGAGAGAGAGAGAGAGAATTTCACCAGTGTCATTATTCCATAGTTAACCTAAATCCTATGTTCCTAGTTTTCCTCCTACCCAGAAGGCAGGAAATTTATTCATTTTTTAAAAAAAGATTTTATTGATTTATTTGAGACAGAGGGCATGAGTAAGGGGTAGGTGCTTGAGGGAGGAGGAGAAGCAGATTCCCCACTGAGAAGGGAGCCCAACAAAGGGCTTGATTTGACCCTGAGAATACAACCTGAGCCGAAGGCAGATGCTTGACTGACTGAGCCACCCAGGTGCTCCAAGGAAATTCATTCTTGCTCATTGCTGATGCTCCCACACCCCCACCTCCAAGAATGTGCAAAGGGACAGCTTATGGCACTGTTTCCTCCCTCCATGTCAGGTCATCACTGGTCCAAGTTCCTGTGACCCCTCAGAATTTTCTAGGACAACAGAGCTGGTCTCACAGGTCACATTTTTATGTTTTTGAGGAAACTCCACACTGTTTCCCATAGTGGCTGCCCTCGTTCCCATTGCCAAGAACAGTGCACAAGGGCTCCCCTTTCTCCATCTCCTCACCCAAGCTTGTTATCGCTTTTGATAAGTCATTCTAACAGTGAGGTGAAATCTCCTTGTGGTTCTGATTTGCATTTCCCTGATAACTAGTGATGCTGAACATCTTTTAATGTACCTATTGGTAATCTTTATGTCTTCTTTGGAAAAAAAAAAAAATGTTTATTCAGATCCTCTGTCCACTTTTTTTTTTTTTAATCCATTGCTTTTGTTTGTCCTTGCTATTGAGTTTTACCAGTCCTTTTTTGTTTGTTTGTTTTATAGGAGTTGTTTATATATTTTAGACATTAACTTCCTATCAGATAACTTGCAAATATGTTCTCCCATTCTGTAGGTTGTCTTTTCATTTTGTTGATTTCCTTTGCTGTGCAGAAACTTTTTAGTTTGATGTTGTCCCACTTGTTGATTTTTTTCTTTTGTTGCCTTTGCTTTTGGTGTCCAATAAAAACCTCACCATGTTGTCTAGGAGCATACCATCTGTGCTTTTTTTTCCCCCTAGGAGTTTCATAGTTTCAGGTCTTACATTCAAGTCTTTGTTTTTTTTACATTAATTTCTATATATGGCATAAGATAGTAGTCTATTTTCATTCATTTCAAAGTGGCTGTCCAGTTTTCCCCAGACCATGTATTAAAGAGACTGTCCTTTCCTCATTGTGTATTCTTGACTCCTTTGACACAAATTGACCATAGACGTATGGGTTTACTTCTGTGCTTTCTATTCTGTTCCATAGATCTAAGTCAACTTTTTTTTAATAATACCATACTATTTTTATTACTATAGCTTTGTAATATAGTTTGAAATCAGGAGGGATGATGACTCCAACTTTGTTCTTAAGATTGCTTTGACTTTTCAGGATCTTTTGAACTTTCATACAAATTTTAGGATTGTTTATTTCTGTGAAAAATGCTATTGGAATTTTGATGGGAATTGCATTGAATCTGTAGAATGCTTTGGGTAGTATGGACTCTATAATAGTATTCTTCCAATCCATGCACAGATCTTTCTGTTTGTGTCTTCTTCAGTTTCTTTCATTGGTGTCTTAGGTTTGAACGTGCAGGTTTTTCATCTCCTTGGTGAAATCTATTACTGGGCGTTTTATTATTTTGTTTGCAATTGCAAATTGGATTGTTTTCTTTCTCTTTCTGATAATTTGTTCTTAGTGTATAAAAATGCAACAAATTTCTTTTTGCAACAGGTTTTCTTTCTGTATTAGTTTTGTATCCTGCAACTTCACTGAATTCATTTATTCTGTTTCCTGGTGAAGTCTTTAGGGTTTTCTATAATAATATGTAACCTGTAAGTAGGGACATTTTTACTTTTTCCTTTCCAATTTGGATGACTTTTTTTCTTTTTCTTGTTATTTGCTCTAGCTAGAAATTCTAATACTGTGTTGGATAAAAGTGGTAAGAGTTGGCATCCTTGCCATGTTCTGCCCTTAGGAAAAATGCTTTTAGCTTTTTAGTGGCATGTATGATGTTAGCTGTGGAATTGTCATATATGGCCTTTATAATGTTGAAGTATGGTTCCATTTTGTTGAAAGTTTTTTTCATAAATGGATGTTGACTTTTGCCAAATGCTTTTTCTACACCTATTAAGATGATTCTATGAATTTTATCCTTCATCATTTTAATATAGTGGATCACATTGATTTTGTGGATGTTGAACTATGCTGCATACCTGGAATAAACACCACTTGCCCATAGTGTATGGTTCTTCTAAACAATTATTTTAAATGTTGGCATCCCTCAACACTATTTTCAAATCCTCTCATTTTCTTTCTCTATGAAGTCACAAATATGTCCATATGTTTAATGATCAGCTACAAATTCTTATAAATGAATAAACCTAGCTCAGATCTCTCCTATGAATTTTTGATCCATTAATCTGCATATTTGAAATATCCTATTCAACTTTCAAAAGCACCTTTAACCATATGTGTATACATATAATTTATATACATATATTATGCATATAATATACATATATGTATGTAATACACATATACAAATACACACATGCATATATACAAAGCTGGAGACACCATACTCCCTGATTCATATATATATATATATATATATATATATATAATATATATGTGTATTATATAGCACATACATATATAATAGCAACATATACATATTAAACACATACTAAACATGTACTGATAATATATATACGCACATATGTGTGAGTGTACATGTACGTTTAAGTACACACACAGCACATTAAATCTCAGTCTCTTGTCTGTGTACTCTTCCTCTACAAGACTTCTCCAGCTCAGAGAATGGCATCACCCTCTATCTCACAGTGGAAATTTCCCTCACATTTCCATTTCCATTTTGTATTAACATATCTTCTGTTGGTCTACTTCTTTATCTATCTCCTAGTCCAGACTATCAGATTGTCACATCTGGTTTATTACGATAGTCATTTGAAACATTCCAAATACACAATCTCTATCCCCCGCCCCCAGATTACTCACTTTGCCACTAAACAAATCCTTCCAAACGTAATTGCACCTTGCTCCCATCCTGCCTGTATGAAATTGCTTTCCATTGTGGCTAACATACAGGCAACAACTACTAGCAGGACCAACCAGCTATGCTGTACACCAAGATGTCTTCAATTTGGGGGTTCCAGACACCCTGTCATTTCCTAACAATTACCTGGCACCTCCCACAGTTGGTCAGCTTGGCATGTCTTTCCTTCTTCCTGGAATACTTCTATCCACCTCATCCATGTACACGTCCATCATCTTTCACATCAGCTCAACCACGGGTCAATCCTACAGCCTTATTACCTCCCCCCTGTAGCATTGTTCACAAGTGCAGTTGCAATGTATTTACAAAATTCTTTCATTAATATTCTTTTTTCTCATAAGATGTGAGTAGCAAAGGAAGAGAAGTCATATCTGGTTTTGGCTTTACTATATATCATCAGATATTAGCCCAAGGACATGTTTACTATAGTGGTTCAATAGGGTTTTTGTTGTTGTTGTTGAAGTACAACTAACATATAATGTGATATTAGTTTCAGGTGTACAACATAGTGATTGAACAATTCTGTACGTTACTCAGTGCTCACCATGATAAGTGTAGTCACCATTTGTCACCAATGCTATTACGATGTTCGTGGCAATATTCCCTATGTTGTATTTTTCATCTCCATGACTTATTTTATAACTGGAAGTTACCTTGTAATCCTCTTTATTTTACCCATCCTTCCACCCGCCTCTCATCTGGCAAACACTAGTTTGTCCTCTGTACTTAAGAGTCTGGTTTGTTTGTTCATTTGTTTTGTTTTTTAGATTCCACATATGAGTGAAATCATATGGTATTTATCTTTCTCTGACTTATCTCACTTAGCATAATATACTCGAGGTCTTATTTTTTCAATAAGTGAATGAAAAAATAATGCCTATTTAAGATTTTAGCTTTAGAAATATTTGACAACCACTTGTCTGTTCTGTTTCTATGAGTTTGACATTTTTAGATTTCACATATATGTGAGATCATACAGTATCTGTCTTTCTCTGACTTAATTTCACTTAGCATAATGCCCTCAGGATCTGCCCATGTTGTCACAGACGTCATGCTTTCCTTTTTTATGGCTGAAGACAGATTAGTTGTTGACAGAGGCAAGGGGTTGGGGGTGATGGCGAGAGGTAAAGGTGGTTGAAAAGTTTTTTAAAAAGCCTTCCAATTATAAGACAATAAGTTCTGGGGATCTAATGTATAGCCTGGTGACTATAGTTACCAATACTATATTGTATACTTGAAATTTGCTAAGAGAAATCTTAAAATTTCTCATCACAAGAAAAAACAAATTTATATCCATGTGAGGTGATGGATGCTGACTTATTGTGGTAATCATTTGGCAATATATGCAAATACCATCAAATCCCTATATTGTGCACCTTAAACTAATACATTATATGCTGATTATAGCTCAGTAAACCTGAGGGAAAATATTTGAGTGCTCCACAAAATCTCTCACAAAATAGTATTAATAAATATAAAAAGCAAATAATTCAAGATTATGTCATGTGTTTAAGATGATTCAAGCTGACCTGTATGGGCTGATTCTTCATAAACTTGGTCAGTTCAGCATCATGGACTCTCTTCCAACTCACATTCCTGCTTGTGCACCATAGGACGGACAGCCACGGCATCGGCTATAAACCTCACATTGTATCCCTCATGGTCTTGTAACATGCATGAAAATGTTGATGTTTTTCAAAGAATAAATAAGCACGGATTCGTGTGAATGTTAAAATACTGCTGTTCCCCAGGATAGCTGAACATCACCTAGATGTGAGAGGTCACCCAAACATCTAAGAAAGTTTCTAAAGAATGCCAAGGTGATAGCCACAGAGGCCACACTCCCCCACTTAAACGCTAACAGTGGTTATTACACCAGCAGGATGCAGATTGTTATGGGCTGAATTGTTCCTCCGCAATAATCCCCATGTTGGAATCCTAACCCTCAATACCTTCAAATGTGACCAGATTTGGGGATAGTCTTGAAAGAGATAACTAAGTTAAAATGAGGTTTTTGGAGGGTGGGTCCTATCCGATTTGACTAGTACCCTTTTAAGAAAATAAAAGAAACAACTAATCCAGGAAGGCCTAAGGGGAAGACGAATCCCAGAGAGAGGCCTCAAGGGATTCCAACTTTGCGGGCACCTAAGTCCCTGTCTTCCAGAACTACTAGAAAATACATTCCTGTTATTTAAGCCACCCCATTATTTGCGAAGGCATCTCTAATGAACTAATACACGTAGCAGTAAGACTTATGCTGCTATGGCTGCATATAGCATCAACCGATATCACAATTCCAGGAACCTGAGGCCCAGGGTAAGTTTGGAACGCACAACATTGACCCTTTATTTTGTTAGGTAGTCATTTGATTTATTTGCTCTTCAAGTGCATGATTGTATTATATATATTTTTTCACTCCCAGTATCTAACACATGACCCCAGAACACTGTAGACTATTGACTTAAAAAAGTTTTCCTTTCATAATCAGTAGAGACTTGTCTCTGAATGAAATTACATCTGGAAGTTCAATTAAAAAAAAAAAAATCAAAGCTAAGCTGGTCTGTTCGAAGCAGGGGTGACATAAACCTATACTGTGTTGTGTTAGGATTCTCCAGAGAAGCTGTCAACAGGATGGGTGTTATGTGTATAGAAAATGCTTAATTTTAAGGAATTGGCTTACATGATTGTGGAGGCTTGGTAAGAAATCTTCAGAGTAGGCCAGCTGGCTGGATACACAGAGAAAAAAATACACATTGGGGTGGGGGGTGGGCAAGGACAAGAACTGTTGATAGAAACACTATCAAAATATTAATAAATACCTGAGTATCCCTGGCCTGGTATATAAATTTGAAAAATTGTATACCCATCTGTGCATTTTCTAAGAGGCAGAAAAACAGCTAGTTCTCTTGTGGGACTAGAATTCCCTAAACTGATGGTGAAGGGAGCACCATTTTGTTTTGTTTTGCTTGAGAAGGATGCAATCAGAGAGCGAAGACAAAGCGGATAAGTGGGAGAACTCCATCTAGGATTTTAAGGAGAGGGGCAGGTGCTTTAAGCACACATTATTCTTTTCCTCAAGAAAAGGCATCCCCGTGCCTATATATGAAAGTATTTTCTCACAATCCATAGAAAATTCCACAAATCCTAGACTTTCTATTAAGACTTTTAAACTACCTTGTCAATCATTTCAAGCATCATTATTTGTAACGGTATCTCAGGGTGGGGGGGGCACTATGTTGTTTTTAAAATTTTTATATGTCCTCAGGACCTCAAATCTTGCTTCTGCCATTTGGCATTATATCCCAGGGGTGCATCTCTGCTCTTAGAAACACATGCCAGCTGGGACAGAGATAGTCATTTGAGATCAAAGTTCATGCTACTTCAATATGTCTCTGACCCTGCAGTGGCTGAATATAGCTCTAGCCTGGGGCTCAGATGTAGAAATGAGTGCTGGCTGCAATCTCATTTTCTGCTATTACAAAGATTCATCTGTATGTCGAAAGGATATTTCTAAGGGTTAAGTAAGTTTTATCTATGCACTTCTATTCTGGAATAACTGGCCAATGTTTTCTTTGACCATAAACCATGGAACTGATGTAAGGGAATTGTATCCTTCATGGCCATATTTTTAATATATACATATAATAAGAATGAGAATCTGCTAAGTGCTAGCTATTTTCCTATCTGTCCATGTTAAACATCCAAAGACCTAAATTAACCCAACCTGGCCCTGAGAAAGGAGTTACTTCATTTAAAATAACTGATGAAGGACTGGGCATCAGTTTCGTTTTCTCTTACAGAACATTTTATTCATGACAACATCGGTATACTAACATTGAAGTAGGGCAGTATCTCATGAATGAGAACCTCAAAGCACCACTTTAACCAAATTATATAAAATGGCCAATATGTAAATATTAGAACCTTCAATTTTTTATGGGACTATTTAAAAGGTAATAAGAATCAAAATTCCCAGATTTCAGAGTTAAGAAAATACATTTTACCACTGTTTTGTTGTGTTTGTTTTGCACAAATTTCACTCCTTCCTGACAGCTTTTAATCTGCTTATTTCTAAATTGTAATTGTAACTGAACCAAGGTTTTTGTGGGATATCACTTGTCTCATGCAGTGAGTGTGTAATTGGGTTTAGGTTAAATACCACTTAGTTCAGTACATATGAATTACTGTTCTAAGACCTAGCTCTGGTCTTTCTGAATCATTCCTGAGAAGTTCTTTCCCCAAGGAGGGGATGGAGCTTAAAATTATATACAAATCACCAATGTACTGTACAATGCCCCTGTCATCTAATTCAGAGATTGGAGGTTGCTGCTTTGGAGAAACTGTATGTCCCCTGGGAAAATATCTTTGCATTCAGGTTTTGGGAATTCCCACAAGGATCTGGATGCACTCCTACACATCTTCCTAAGGTGAAACCCCCAAACTGGCAAGCAGGTTTTGTAACTACATGGGGAGGATGATTAGAAAGAATCCTAGGAGTTCAATGGATAACAATACCTGAATTCAATATAGCACAAAAAAGGTATAAGCATGTCATTTCCAACTAAACTCTTTCTTAAAGTTTGGTGGTCAAAGAAGAAATCTTATGGCTTCTGAACCATTTTGTTCTCCCTTTTAAGGAAGCTTTCTTTCCACATCTACCAAGGAGATACAAACATGGCCACATTATTTTAGCTATCCACTCATTGCCAGCGCCACAAGACTGGACAAGAGCCGACTACAACATGGCTGGTTCCTGTTCAAAGTTTTCCCGCAACACTGTATGGTAAAGGAGAAAATTATTGTCCAAAACTCTATCAACTTGATGAGAAACAACTGTCACCACTGAGAGAACATAAAAATGCTTATTCATTGAAAGTCATTCTAGATATGAAGATGGAAAAGGTTTTGTTATAGTACAAACATAAGATACCATTTAGAAAAAAATTATAATGTCATAATTATGTTATAAAATATAAAATAATTATAACAAAGAGTTGAACATAAGTTATTTTCAGTGTTGATGAAATGTTCTATATAAAATTGCCCAGATGATTAGAACAGTACTTTTATAGAGAGAAATCAGAAATAAATACAAATTGGTGTTGTAATGGCACAGTGCAAATATTAATGACATATAAAAATCTGGAAAACACAAGAACATCTTGATTAACATTTTCTGATAAATTACTGTGATTATGTACTTTCCTAAGAAACTTAAAGAAATTTACCATTGGATCCCCCCCCAGTGAAATTGCTTTTGAAGCCATCAGAAAGGTTCAAATACCATCAAACTGAAAATCCTCTCCTCACTAGCTATATTAATTTAATAACTGATACTTTAATATGAATATAAAATATTGCATGAGCTTCCCAATGATAAAAAACCACTTAGATGTATAATTCATTGAAGGAATGCTCAATTCTTATTTGTGTTACTTATGCAATATGGGTTCTCTTTTCTTCTCCAAATATAGGTTTCTATTTCCTCTGTAACAGTACAGATTGATTATTATGTTATCTTTAATGAAAGCAGGGTATTTCAAACCTGAGTCAGATAAAAATTAAAGTCAGAATCCTATTCCAGAGAGTAGAAGCCTATCAATGCTTTAGTCCCATCTTTGTTTCCTCTTGAAACACAGTCACGAATCTATGGTGTTCAAGGTCCTTCAATCTCAATTTCCTTGCAAGTACTTGAAATCTTTGACTCTTTCAAATACCCATATTGTTGTGACTGGGTTTTTTAAATTATTTTTCCCATCTTAGAATGCTTTTACTTCAGAAATATAAATAAGAAAACCTTAAGGAAAAAAGTAATACTGTGCAAGAGAAAAATATCACTAGGGATTTAGAATAAGAAAAAAATCCTGTCTCTTGTTTATTTTATTTTTTTAATTTAATTTTATCATGTCATGTTAGTCACCATACATTACATCATTAGTTTTTGATGTAGTGTTCCATGATTCATTGTTTGCATATAACACACAGTGCTCCATTCAATATGTGTCCTCTTTAATACCCATCACCAGGCTAACCCATTCCCCCACCTCCCTCCCCTCTAGAACCCTCAGTTTGTTTCTCAGAGTCCATAGTCTCTCATGGTTCATCTCCCCCTCCAATTTCCCCCCTTCATTTTTCCCTTCCTACTATCTTCTTTTCTTTTTTTTAACATACATTGTATTATTTGTTTCAGGAGTACAGGTCTGTGATTCAACAGTCTTACACAATTCACAGTGCTCACCATAGCATATACCCTCCCCAATGTCCATCACCCAGCCACCCCATCCCTCACACCCCCCACCACTTCAGCAACCCTCAGTTTGTTTCCTGAGATTAAGAATTCCTCAAATCAGTGAGATCATATGATACTTGTCTTTCTCTGATTGACAATCCTGTCTCTTATAACAATGACTTACAAATTATGAATTTCAGTTAAGGAGTACTACAAAAATGACTTAAATGTGAAAATGTAAATAAAAGAGGACAAATAACTATTTTAAAGAGGAGTTTTACAATAAACATTTTGAACGGGCACCATCATTTTGATTTTAAATTAAGAGGAAGATAATTCAGTGTGCTCAGAGAAAGGACCTCAGGCAAGGTCAGAAAGCAGAGCGTGGATTCAAATGAGGACAGCACCTTTGTCCCATTTGACTTAGCTGGCATAACTGCATTTCCATTTCCTCAAGTGACCCCAAAGTTACCACGTCCCTACCTTTACATAATACAGTTTCTACACATGATTCATTTTCGATGTTGAGATGCTGGTATCCATGACCGTACAGAGAGCAACAGAGTTAAAATCATCTATTAATGTGGGACATGGCAACACAAATTGAAGAAACCTAATTAACCCTGCCAATTCATGACAGCTGAAGTATAAAGAGTATTTTTAGTGTTTCAATATTTCCTGATTACTAAACTGTACAACTTTAATTGAAAAGATGCTATCTTAGTGAGATAGCTATCTGAAACCTCATACATAATATCTCACAGCGCATCACCTATGAGTGAACAGAGCCAGAATTGTTATAAGGTGCACTCTCAATCTGATAAGAGTAATCTGAAACCTAGTTTTTCTTTCTCAATCATAAATGCATTAGCTTTCTAAACATATTCTCTGCTAGTAGAGATTGTACTTGTCATACACACATTTTGAAGGAAATCCATAAATTGCGCAATGTAATGAAAATGGCACGATAATAAAGAAAACATTTGGGATGTTCTGCTATTGCACTGAGCACAGAGGAGGATTAAAATAACATTTTCCTCCAGTCTGTTCTTTAAAATTAACTTTTAACTACCTACATTGTATGTTTTAATAGCTTAATAACATATTTATAAGGAATCCCCTGGATCTTTTCTTATGGAATTCTAATGTGGTTTTGGTCATTGTTAGGGCAATTCCAAGAATCATTTGTCTTTATCATGAAGACAAGCTTGCAAGTGTTGTTAATAATTCCAGAAGGAGACAGATGGAGCCAACTGAATGCAACATGCTGCATCACTCCAGGGTCAGCTCCCCTGAGGAGCAGAAATAACTAACAGTATTCTCTCAAAATGTTTTTTTTTTCTTTTAACTTTTCATGGGCTTTTGTGAAAAAATGATAGTTCATCAATGCACACTCTCCAGAGAAATTGTTTTTTTTTGAATTGTGAAAGCATTTGTGAAATAATATTTAACTTCTAATTCTATATGGTTTAGATATTCAGTATTTGATGACTTTCTTCTTGATGTTCCATTACCCGGGTCTTGATCTCGTACCAAGCTCCCTTCAGAGCCAATAGGCAAAAATTCTTTGTGTGGTAATGCTGCCCATTTGTTGACTGTCCTGATATAAACTCGCCCTGGAAAGAGGTTTAGGAACAAAGAATTTTAGGGAGAAGCAGGATATAGATTTTATTAACATAGCAAACTTCAATGAAGACACTCCTCAAATTGCCATTAGGCATTCATGAAAGGAGAACTTACTAGCCCCTAATCACTTTATTTCAATTAGCATTTGTACCGGTGTGTCTGTCTATTCATCTTGAGACTACGTGCTCTGAAACAGTTATTACATTTGAATAAACCCAAAATTGAGCAGAATTGGGAGGAATTTTCAGACTCATTATCTCACTCTGATCTGAATATGAATGGCTATCCACTTTGATATTGACCATGGTAGTGAATTAAATTATTTTATATCAAAGTTTTTTTTTTAAACTCCTATTCTTCAACAGATACTTATTGAGTGCCTTCTACTTGCCAAGAAGTCTTTGAAGTATTAAGGAGGTAATAGTCTTCAAAACACTGTGATGCTCACTTGCATGGAACTCAGAACTTAGAGAAAAATACTTGTGTGAGAGAAATCATGGGAGTCCATGTATAATCACACTGAACAGAAGAAGCAGAGGCTCATAAGGTCTGATCTGGGCTCTGGAAGGCAGTAAGCTATTCTTGGGGGAAGCAGCCTCTGAGCTGAGGTTTGAAGGGCTAGTGGTTAGCTACAAGGTCTACAGAGGTGATGCTTCAGCTTGCCAAAAAGACAGGTGATCTCTTACATGATCACTGAACTCATCTGTGCTTTAACCATGTGTCATCACTGTTATAACATTTTCTTCATTATTTGACCTCAAGCCATGCTTACTCCTCTTTATTATTAGGCTTGCTGGAAGTGAAACTCTAAAACACATGGACTCAGGTAAAACCACAGAAATTGTTCTCCCTTATTTTACAATTGATAAAATGGGCACAAAAATTAAAATGATTTGTTGAAAGTCAACACAAATAGTTGTTAGCAGAGTTAGACTTGGAATATAATTATCTTGGTGAAAAGGAAAACAAAAAAAATGAGCTAAACTTTTTTTGCATAGATCATTTTCTTAAAACAAAACAAAACAAAACAGAAAACCTTAAAGTTTTCAATAGGTCTGTTTAGATAGATGTGTTCATGTCGGTGACTTCTAAATTAATTAATCTTCACAGACTAGGCAGAGCAGCTCTTTAAAAAAAAAAAATTATCCAGTGGTCAAATGAATTTTTAGAAATCATGTATTTAAGAAGCTACCACATGATCACATTCTATTAAAAATTCTGAAAAATGCTACAGAAAACTGATTTTTTAGCCCGATATTTCTTGAGCCCATTTGATCCTGCTACATGTATTTCATAGAACACCTTCAATTCTTCATTCTACACATGTTTATTCAGTAGGTATTATGTGTCAGTCACTATTCTAAATACTTGAGGTCACAGCAAGGAAAATCGTGGCAATGCTCTAAGCTCATGTAATCATACTCTAATGCAGGCTGAGGATAGACAGAACAAACAAACAAGGAGGGCAGGATGGTGACAAGGGTTTTGCAGAGCATCTGAATTCATAGCTGAGTTAGGGGTTGACCTGTCTCAGCCTGGCTGCTAGATCGATGGCCATAGAAGGCCTCTCTGAAGGGATGACATTTAGACTAAGTTCTGAGTAACAGAAAGGGCCAGGCAATGCAAAGATCATTGCAGACAGAGGACATTTCCAGAGTATAAACCCTAAAGAAATGGACTTGTCACACTTGAGAAACAGAGACCAATACAGTGAAGTCACGGGCAAGCTGGTGGCTACTGCTATGGGCCAGGGGGTTAGTGATGTGAAATGCGGTTAGAGACAAGACACAATCTCATTGGATTTTGTAGCCACGAGCAAGGCATTGGTTTTAACTTGAGATGCAATAGGGTGTGGTGTGAGAATACTTGGGAGAGAAAGTGATTCGATCCCATTTCTGTTTAATAAAGTCTTTGTGGTGAACATGGAGAAAGGGGTGCAGGAGGCCAAGAACAAAAATGGAACACCAATAAAAATACCTAGAAAAAGGTCCACAGAAAGATGATGATGGCTTGGACTAGGGTTGAGATAGAAGACATGATTGGGATGGAAGAGATACAGGAGAAATGAATAGATGTTTCATAGAGAATTGGGAAGACTTGTTATATAAGATATGAGAAGTGAGAGAAAGAAATCAGTGAAAACTCGAGTTTGGGAAACACTGATAAAGATCAAGTTCTTTGTTCATGTGATGTTTACTGATTGTTTTTATTATACCTGACATACAATATTAGTTTCAGAAGTACAACATAGTAATTCAACAGTTCTATACATTACACAGTGATGTAAACCACTGTAAACCTAGCTCCAAATATTTCCATACAAAGTTGGTACATACTAACTATATTCTCTCTGCTATACATTGCATCCTCTGTTTCATTTCATAACTGGGAGTTCATACCTTTTAATCCCCTTCCCCTACTTTGCCCATACTCCCAACCCTTTGGCAAACACCAGATTGTTCTCTGTGTATGAGTCTTTCTGTTTCGTTTTTTATTTCTATTTTTTTTTTTTTGTCCTCCAAGACAGAGGCTGTTGGCATCTGACAGTATGTTAATGCAATTTTCTCAAAACTGAATATTCTATGAAAATCTAACAGATTCTTAATTATAGATGCATTATAATTAAGTGAAAGCTGTGACAGGTGTTCCAAACTAGAAATAAACACGTTGAGAAGAGTCATGAGAACTTACATAGCATTATCATTTATTTTCCATGAGAGCAAAGGTGTCTTTTCTGGCCAGGAATGTGAAGAATTGTATTGTGGTTAAACTTGGGTTGTCTTTGTAAATGTTAAGTGACTTTCAGTTAGGACGTTCCCAGGTCTGCCATATGGGTTGTTAGCATCCAGTATAGGATGTAATTAAGTTCTTTGTGGCATAACTTTTTGCTCATTGACGTGGAATACATCACCCACAAATTCATATAGATGTCAGGTCCTGCCAAGCATGAGAATTCCTATTTGTGTAGCAATATCAAGATACTTTATTCTGATTTTAAATTGTGCTTACTGTATCATTTACTTCGAATGAGTTCTTGAGGATGGAACTCTATGAGAGCTATTGTTCTATAACATGCATGCAGGTTATTAGTGGGCCAACTTTCCCAGCTTCATATCTGCATAACTGACAACAATTTGTAGGACAGTCTTTTCATATTCAACTATTCATTATTGTATATTGGAGAAGTACGAGGATGTTGACAACATATATCCTGACAAAATTCACAACTGAGTCAATAAATTGGGTTTATCTGCCTCTCAAAAATGTTGTTATTTGAAGAGGTTTTTATAGAAAGATTAGTTCCATATGAATAGTTTTCATTGATGTAATTGAAAATTTATCTCAGGCTTTGATCTAGCAGAAAACGTTTCAGGAATATGACAGTACCTTGGGGAAATCTAGATGTCACAGAGGAATTACAAGTTAAAAATCACATCGTGAAAGACCAGATATGTTTTGAGCCACTTAAATAATACTTTAATAAAATGTTTTTTTTTTTCAACCAGATACATACAATCTCTAAATATAGGTGCTACTGAAACAGGCTGTTTTTTAAGGTCTTTAATTATTCATGATTAATTATTTCTATTTATACAGAACCTTTGATTCCAATCACCTGTGGTTTAAATATAACTTTGCAAGGGTACATGCAGTTCATTTTAGTACTGGCAGATAATTTAGGACTATCTTATTCAGTCTGAGCTGCTATAACAAAGCACCATCAACTGGGTGGCTTATGAACCATAGAAATTTATTTCTTACAATTCTAGAGGCTGAAGTCCAAGATTAGGGAGCCAGTATGGTTGCATTCTGGCAGGACCATCCTTCTGGTTGTAGACGGTTGACTTCTCCCTATGTGAAGGGGCAAGGTTGCTCTCTGGAGTCTCTTCTATTAGGGCACTAATCCCATTCATAAGAGCTCCCCCCTCCTGCCCTAATCACCTCCCAATGGTTCTACTTTCTACTACTATCACTTTAAGTGTTAGGATTTTCAACTAAGAAATTTGGGGGAGCACAAATATACATGACATAGCAAAAATGAAAGGCAAGTTTGTACCTTCTCTGAAAAAAAAATGTAATGTTTCAAGGAGGAACAAGCGTGATTACATTAAAAATCTAAACCATGTCAGCAAATATAAGGTTTCATAATTATCTTCTCTACCTCAAATGTGTCACTGTTTAAAAACATGTTCATAATTGGGTTCTAATACTAAACCCTAAATTAATTTTTAAATAAATTATTAATGACCAAATCATAGATAACTCATCAAAACCTAGGTATCTACTCTAAAGAGATACAGGACTCAGATGTAGGATCCCAGAGAAGGAAAAACATGCAAACAACTTGAATGGAGCCAGAAGCAGACTTTAAGCCACTGGGAAAGATTCCAGACAGCCAAGAAGATGTGTTTTAAGCCCCATGTTAGATACGCAAAAGACAAAACACCTGAAATGTTGAAGCTGAAATAGTTTTATGGTCCCCCGACCTCTAAGACATAGAAGGACCACCTTAAGTATGAAAGAAGAGCCTACCAATTGGAGAGGACTATCCTCTCTTAAAAACTGTCTTATCATTTAAGTCTTTAATTAGCAATCATTTTCCTTGAAATTTTTTCAGAATTTGCGTCTTAGGCTAATTTCAAGCATAAATAATTTCTTGTAAATCATTTCAAGCCCCCGATTCAGACAATCTGAACTTCCTTTGTGACCTGAAGTAGTGGTTTCTTTGCACGAGCTTTGCTTGGGTTGACCACATGCAGAATGTCTTCTCTATAGTGACCATGTCCAGCTCCACCATGCTACAAAGGGCTTTAAATGAGGTCCTTGCACCATCATATTGAAGTCTTTATTCTCAGAACAAGCTCCCAAACTGCACAAGAGAAGTCCTGTAGAGCTTGGGCCTACAGGTGAAATACAGTATGTTAACCTTTAAGGAAGAAGGATAAAGAGATAAAGAATACCACCATGCTGAAAGTCTAATTAAAACAAGGGATTTTATTTGACTCAGAATTCATCAAAGTGAATTTCTACTTTTGTGTCTGATTTTGTCACTTCATCTCAATTTTCAATCTTGCCCTACTGTACAATGAGTTGATAATTATAGAAGTTTATTTTATATCAAAATTGTATTTAAAGCCTCCAAATTCTACACAATCTGGACTAAGCCTGAAAATGGTGACTAATTCAGCACTTCATGTGGCTGCGCCAGCCTCCTTATGTGCTTCGGAGACAATTTTCCATAACTACCTTCTGTATCTTTGAGAGAGCTGTTGGTTCTCTGGAGAGCAGACATGTTCCTCAGCAGGTTTAAGAATTGTGTATTTTATCTCACAAGTACAAACTGTACATGCTTCCCCATTCTCCTTGCTCATCCAAGTAAATAAATAAAACCCCACCACCCACCCCACAACCACACACCCTCCCTGACACCTCTGAAGAAGTTCCTTCTCAAGTGTTTTCCGTGTGACTTTGTATTCATTTATTTTTACTGCCCCCTCAGTGAACAAATAATCTTTAAAATCGGGCCCACAGCTTCTGCTAAAAAGAACTAGAATGTTCCTATGTGCCTCCTTCTAAAGGACCTTCCTGAGAAATGCCTGGCAGAATAAAACATACCCATGGGCCCCGATCATAATGAAGCCTCACAAAGGATAAAAGAACACCAATATTTTAGCACATTTCAAATGTTTAAAACTTAAAAAACATCATCAGTATTTTTTTTCCTTTTTAAAAATTTTATTATGTTAGTAACATCAGTATTAAGTAATGGAGTTTTTTAAAAAAAAGTTGTTTTTATAGTACTAGACCAAAAGCACTAAAATCTTTAGAATTTTGATTTTATTAAAACCTGTGTCATGTGGTACCATTTATTCAGTTGTTCATCAGTTTATTTTTTTCAAATATTTATTTAAACTAATTAATTAACATATAGCATAATATTTTTTTCAGGAGTAGAATTTAGTGATTCATTACTTACCTATCACACCCAGTGAGCATCATGAAAAGTGCACTCCTTAATACCCATCCTTCACCCACCACCCACTCCTCTAGCCCATCCTCCACCCACCATCCCTCTATCAACCCTCAGTTCTCTACAATTAAGAGTCTCTTATGGTTTGCTTCCCTCTCTTTTTTTTCTCCTTCCCCTGTGTTTATCTCTTTTGTTTCTTAAGTTTCACAGATGAGTGAAGCCACATGGTATTTTTCTTTCTCTGACTGACTTATTTCGCTTAGCATTATACTCTAGCTCCATACATGCCCTTGCAAATGGTGAGATTTAATTCTTTTTGATGTCTGAGTAATATATATATATATCACCTCTTCTTTATCCATTAACCTATCGATGGACATCTCCACTCTTTCCATAGCTTGGTTATTGTGGATATTGCTGCTATAAACATCAGGGTTCATGTGCCCCTTCAAATCTGTATTTTTGTATCCTTTGGGTAAATACCTAGTAGTGCAATTGCTGGGTCATAGGGTAGTTGTATTTTTGATGAATCTCCATACTGTTTTCCAGAGTGGCTGCACCAATTTTCATTCCCACCAACAGTGTAAGAGGGTTCCCCTTTCCCTGCATCCTCACCAACACCTATTGTTTCCTGTGTTGTTAATTTTAATCATTCTAACCCCTGTGAAGTGGTATCTCATTGTGGTTTTGATTTGCATTTCCCTGATGCTGAGTGATGTTGAGTATCTTTTCATGTGTCTGTTGGCCATCTGGATATTGTCTTTGGAAAAGTGTCTATTCATGTCTTCTGCCCATTTCTTAACTAGGTTATTTGTTTTTTTGTATGTTGAGTTTTATAAGTTATTTATAGATCTTGGATACTAACCCTTTACCATATATGTCAGTTGCAAATATCTTCTCCCATTCCATAGGCTGCCTTTTAGTTTTGCTGATTTTTTTCCTTCGCTGTGCAGAAGATTTTATCTTAATGAAATCCCCAAAATTCATTTTTTGCTTTTCTTTCCCTTGCCTCTGTTTCCATTGCCTTGGGAGAAATGTCTAGTAAGAAGCTTCTATGGCCGATGTCAAAGAGGTTGCTGCCTATGTTCTCCTCTAGGATTTTGATAGCTTCCTGTCTCCCATTTAGGTCTTTCATCCATTTTTAATTTATTTTTGTGTATGATGTTTCATTCTTTTGCATGTTGCTGTCCAGTTTTCCCAACAACATTTGTTGAAGAGACTGTCTTTTTTCCACAGGATATTCTTTTCTGCTTTGTCGAAGATTAGTTGGCCATATAGTTGTGGGTTCATTTCTGGTTTTTCTATTCTGTCCCAATGACCTATGTGTCTGTTTTTGTGCCAGTACCATACTGTCTTGATGATTACAGCTTTGTAATATGGCTTGAAGTCTGGAATCATGACGCCTCCAGCTTTGGTTTTCTTTTCCAAGATAGCTTTGGCTATTCAGGGTCTTTCGTGGTTCCACACAAATTTTAGGATTGTTTGTTCTCGCTCTGTGCAAAATGCTGGTGGTATTTTGATAGGGATTGCATTAAGTATGTAGATTGCTTTGGGTAGTATAGACATTTTAGGAATATTCTTCCAATCCATGAGCATGCAATGTTTTCCCATTTCTTTGTGTCATCTTCAATTTCTTTTATAAGTTTTCTATAATTTTCAGAGTACAGATCTTTTACCTCTTTGGTTAGGTTTATTCTTATGTATCTTATTATTTTTGCTGCAGTCATAAATGGGATCGATTCCTTGATTTCTCTTTCTGCTTCTTAATTTTATTGTATGAAATACAACAGATTTCTGTACATTGATTTTATATTGTGTGACTTTGCTGAATTTGTGTATCAGTTCTAGCAATTTTTTGGTGGAGTCTTTTGGGTTTGCTACATAGACTATCATGTCATCTGCAATTAGTGAAAAGTTTGACTTCTTCCTTGCCAATCTGGATGCTTTTTATTTCTTTTTGTTGTCTGATTCCTGAGGCTAGGACTTCCAGTACTATGTTAAATAACAGTTGTGAGAGTGGATATCCCTGTCTTCTTCCTGACTGTAATTGGAAGAGTTCTCAGTTTTTCCCCATTAAGTATGATGTTAGCTGTGGGTCTTTTGTATATGGCCTTCATGATGTTGAGGCATTTTTCATCTACCCCTATTTTGTTGAGGGTTTTATCAAGAATGGATGCTATATTTTATCAAATGCTTTTTCTGCCTGTACTGAGAGGATTATATGGTTCTTATCCTTTCTTTTATTAATATGGTATATCGCATTGATTGATTTTTGAATATTGAACTAACCCTGCAATCCAGGAGTAAATCCCACTTGATCATGGTGAATGATTCTCTCAATGTGCTATTAGATTTGATTTGTAGTAACTTGTTGAGAATTTTTGCATCCATGTTTAGACTTCAAAGCAATGCTATACAGTATATTGTGAGCCATATACATAAATTTTATTTTTGTAGCCAAATTAGAAAGAATAAAAACAGGTGAAATTAATTTCCATGTAAATTTTATTAACGCAATATATACCAACTATTTCAAATTATGATCAATATAAAATTTTTACTGAAATCTTACTTTTTTTTTCCTACTACGTCATTGAATCTCATTCTGTATTTCACAGTTACAATACATGTCTATTCAGATTGCTCACGTTTCAAGAGTTAATGGCCACATGTGGCTGGCGGCTGCTATGTTGGACATTGCAGCTCTGGAGGGGAAGAAAAAGGTACATACGATTATAATGTCTATTTATATTTCTTATTGGAAGCTTTACAGCTCTGAGCTTTGGGAGGGAAATTGCTTGTTGTCATTTGAAAAACATTGTACAGAGTACCTGGAAGTCTCACAGAATTCATAGGCTTATTTGTGTACTGGTTTGTGAAAATGTAATTAAGGAAAGGAGTTGGCAGGTTTTTTTTTTTTTTTTTTTTTAGAATTCCTTTTTCAAATAAATCAACAACTCTGTCTAATTAGACATAGTCTCCCAAACTACAGATATTTCCAATGTAGTACTTTATTCTACTGGCAAAAGAAAAATTTCTTCAGAAATAGGAGACTAGTTTCACATTTATAATTTTATTCCCACACCTCACAAACCATCCAAAACCAAAATGAAGGTAAAGCAAAAGAGACCTTGGAATAAGAGGAAAGTTCGGTGACATTTATCAGGGGCACAGGCATCATTGGACTTAACTAGATCATTTGAGATGTTTGTATAATATTAGTAGGAATTGAAAGGTAGATGCAAAAAGCTAAGTATTTAATTCTCCATATTAATGGAGGATTGTAATGATAAAATTTTAAATTTATTAAGATAGTTTAAAAAATTACCATCTTTATCAAAATAATCTTTAACATGTTTATATTTAACCAACCAAGATTGGCAAAATATTTTAGAGGAACAAACATACAAGTATACCTTAAGCATTATGAAAAATATAAGTTAATTGAAAAATAAATTAAAGTAGTGCCTGGGTGGCTCAGTCAGTTAAGTGTCCGACTCTTGATCTCAGCTCAGATCTTGATCTCAGGGTTGTGAGTTCAAGCCCTATATTGGGCTCCACATTGAGTGTGGAGCCTACTTAAAAAAAAAAAAAAAAAAGTTAAAGTTACAGTTCCTTCCTGAAATGTCTGCCTAAGAAATGTGATCTCTCTTCCTGAAATCTAAGATATTTAACTCACTGTTAAGTAATGCAACCAGGATGAAAAATGACAGTACTGGATTTCTATCACACACACATTAAGAAGTTTTTGGGAGAAAGAGATTCTGGACATGTTCTGGCAAAATTGAACCACTTTGAAATTCTCGACTATTTAGTTCTCCACCTAAACCAATAACTCATAGCAGTATTGCCAACTGTGACCACTCTTATATAGCCCAGAGAAATCACAGACAACAGTTTACATCTGCGGGATGACTAGCATTTGTATAAAAGGCTCATAATATCACAGGTGACTTATTCTTGAAAAGCTCTTCCATGACTATGTACATCCTAGAATATTGATACTGAATTGTTTCTTCAGCTGACTCAGCCTTCATAACCAAAGGGAACCTAGACAACATATCGAGTTGATTCCAATGTTGCTTAGTAGGGTAATGAAATATCAGCAAGTCTTTATTAGCCCTGTACAGTGAGTTAATCCAGCTCAAATTTAGATACATTGTCTGAAATGTCACAGGGACTTATTTTTATGTAACTAATCCAAAAGAAACCCACAGTCCTGTTTCATGAATCAATGATTCATCTGTTCTTTGTTGTCAACAAACCCATATTGAAAGTTTGACGCCATCCTAAACTCGGAGGATTTTAAGATGCGGCTTGCCCAGGAAGAAGTCCACATGGCATAGACTTGAGGAGACATAAATGATGGTGTGACATAGTAGAGGGGGTAGCCAGTGAAGGAAGTGGGAATTCACAGAAGACGGGGATTAATTAAGCTGTGTGTTGACTAAAGGAAATACAGTCACCCCTTGGAAGAAAGTGGAAGGTCAGAGCACACCCTTAATGTTTACAGGGCCCCAGTAGCTCTCTTTTGAAACATGTATCCTGCAATTTCTTTGAGGAATAGGGATATCATCTTTGATATTATTCTGTCTCTAGATATGCTAAAACTTCAGAACTTATTTGTCTTGCATAGCTGAAACTTTTTATCAGTTGAGCAACTGCTGTTTGTTTTCCCCTCCTCTTAGCTCCTGGCAATCACCACTGGACACTCTATTTCTGTAAACTCAACTATTTTAGAGAATTCATGGAGGTACAACTATGCGGTATTTGACCTTTTACAACTGGCTTGTTTGTCTTAGTATAATATTCTCCAGGTTCATTCATATTGTCATAAATGGCAGGATTTCCCTCTCCTTGAAGACTGAATGCTATTCTGTTGTATGCATATACCACATTTTCTTTATCCATTCATGTGTCAATGGGCAATTAGGTTGTTTCCATGTCTTGGCTATTATAAATAATGCTGCAATGAACATGGGAGTGCAGATATCATTTTGAGAACCTGACTTTGTTTTCTTTGGATAAATACTCAGAAGTGGAATTTCTGAATCAAATACTAGTTTTATTTTTAATTTTTGAGAAATCTGCTTACTGATTTTTCAAAGCAACAACACACCATTGTACATCCTCACCAACAATACACAAGAGTTCTAATTTCTTCACATTCCTGCCAATACTTATCTTTGGTTTTTGAAAATAACCCTCTAATAGGTGTGAGGTGATATCTCCTTATAGTTTTGATTTGCTGTTCTCTAATGACAAATGACACTGAGCATCTTTTCATGTGGCTGATGACCATTTGTATGGCAAGTCCTTTGCTCATTTTTAAATTGGTTTTGTTTTTGCTATTGGGTTGAAGGAGTTCTTTAACATATTTTAGATATCAGTCTCTTATCAGATATATAGTTTCTCCCATTTTGGAAGAAATTTTTCCAAATATTTTCTCCCATTCTGGAAGCTGTTTTTTTTTTTTTTTTTTTTTTTTTTTAAATATTTTGACTGTTTCCATTGCAGTGTGGAGGCTTTTTAGTTAAAGTCCCACCTGTCTAATTTTACTTTTGTTATTTGTGCTTTGGGTTCATATATAAATATTTTTTTTCTTCTAGTAGTTTTTATAATTTCAGGTTTAAATCATTAATCCACTTTGACCTTGTTGATGATATAAAATGAGGCCCAGTTTCATTGTTCTGCATGTGGATATCCAGTTTTCCCAATGTCTGGCCATTCCCGATTGTGTTTTTTTTCCGCATTTGTCAAAGATCAGTGGACCATATATGCATGGGTTTATTCCTTGGCTGTCTGTTCTGTCCCACTGGCCTGCATGCCTCTCTCTTTGCCAGTACCATTCTGTTTTAATTATTGTAGCAATTTCCTTAAGAGAAAATAGCTTCCTCGTTACTAGAAGTTTAAAGCAGGGGTGCTTACCTACACAACAGAAGGGGACTGTATATAAAATCAGCCTAGAGGACATTAGAAGCACTGTCATCTAAATCGTTGGTGGATATTTACTCGCTTTCCACTGTGTAGATCAGCATCTCTGTCCCACCTCTCCTTCCTCTTCTCCCTACTCTGCCTCACTGTAGTAACTGACCCCATGCGTCTTCCTGCAGCAGGGTTACTCTCAAACATGGTGTCAAAAAAGGAGTGATTAATCGCCCTGTCAACTTTGCCCCATCTTTTAAAACTTGTAAACTGCCAAATCCTAATTAGAAGGGTGCTTGCGCGTGCGCGCAGTGTGTATACTATCATCACATTTACAGGAGGAAAGTGTGAGCCAGAGTGTTAATTCATGGAAGGGACCTTGTCATTAGAGACAGTGACACAGGTGTCTTAAAACATGAGAGGGACGTAGACATGTTTGGGCTCATGGCACGTGTGTTTTCACACCTATGTCCTTCCTGACTCAATCCATTAGGCTATATGCTCCATCTCACTTGCTTTATTAAATGTCATTTATCTCAAAAGGTCATTGTTGCTCACTTGAGAAGAGGCCAGCTCTCCCATTGCGTGGTCCCCGGGTGCCCAGGGCTTCGCCTCTGACAGCCCTTCTCGTATGTTTATACCATCTCTGTGCCCTGCTGGTCTGTCTGCTCCTTCAGGGGAAAGCCCTGGACCGTCGGATTGCTGTTGTGTCTCTGCTACCTGAGAATGTACTTGGCACGTACAATGAGCTCAATTAATAGATTATGCATGAGTTAATTAATAACAGATTTTTTTATTCCTGAAAGTTCGATCATTCTAAGCCTAGACATGCAGAAGTTTCCATTAAGAGAAGTCTTCCCCTCTTTCACTTGCAGCTTTTTAATAACTGTGTGAACAGATCTCTCCTCTACCACCTCTTTTGACTCTGAATAGAGAGGGGGGGTATCTTTGGTGCTAGGATCAGGTGGGCTGCATACTGCCACAGAGGAGCAGATCTGGGGAGGATGGCGGCTGAGATGGTGTGAGAGCCAAAGGAAGTACTGTCCTTGCCCAAAACTCTGGTCTTCATACAGTCTTATTAGGAGTCCAAAGCCTGCACAGGTTTGCCTTGGGGAGTAAAACAGAGCCAGACTTCCCAAGCCCTGCATTCCTGCCTCACACAGAATGGATCCAGAGTCGTACCTTTGGGCCTCAGCAGAAAAAGTGGAAATATTTTTCATTAAACAAACATAAGTATACAGACCACACCAGCAAAATCCAGTTCTCTAACATCAGCTTCCTGTCTACAGTTCACAGGACTCCATACTGAGCTTGAAGCTGTGAGGTGCATGCTCAATACAGACATTGAAAATCGGGTCTGGCATGAGCAGGTGGATGTGTTTATTAAATATTCTGAATCTTTTCTACCCCTTTTCCTGGAAGGTTCTTTCACCTAACTGTTGATATGGAAGCTCAGGATATGTCCCAAAAGTGAATAAGTGGAAGTCCATGTTAGGCTTTAACAGGGGAGTGCTTTCCTAAAATGCCAGCTTGAATCTCCCCTCCACCGTATCCTGTGAATCTGGGTACAGAAGATTTGACAACTTTGGTCCTTGGGTCCAGTGGGCTAAATGTTCCTCATCATTCCCATCTCCTCTTAAGGTCATCTTCTCGGGAGACCTGACTGCTGCTGATTCTCTTCCCTCACCTTGCCGTTGCTTTTCCCTTGTGACTCCTTCTCTTTTCTTACACAACACTCAGAAGCATGGTTTGAGTCTATTTGTGTATTTATTTGTTGGCTTGTCTTCTTCATGGGTCACTGAGGCAGAATTTTTGCCTTCATGATAAACTTCCCAGTTGTATTTTTCCTACTCTGCCTTTGAACTGAATTTAAATAACAACAATTATAATTCAGGTCCTGTTTTCAGGAAGAAGTGCTATAACCAGCTAATACACTTATAGCACTTCTTCCTGAAAACAGGACCTGAATTATAATTGTTGTTATTTAAAGGCAAACATTTTCCTGAAGAGAGATGACCCAGTAAGACCTAATAATGCAGACAATATCTTAGTGACTTTTAAAGTTTGATTCTATAATGCTTTTATCAGCAAACCTATTGGAGGAATAAATGAAATTTCTAGTCCAATGAATTATTTCTCTTTTTCCTCTTTCCATTTACTTTTGATGATAATTTAGTTTAATAAGTGTGGAGTAAAGTTGGCTTTAATTTCATTGCCACATGCTGTGATTCAAAGGCTAGAATTTAGCCTGTTGAGACACTTTCACTGACTCACTACTATAGATCAAAGGAACAATATGTTTTTATGACCTTCTGTAATCTGTGTGAGAATCTCTAAGTTCAAAGAGACAGACTGTGTTAGATGAATCCAGAATATGAAAAAAGTCATGATCAGTGATAAGAAACTGGGAGTGTGTAGTCTAGGTTGTTTTTTGTTAAAACATGATTTCTGAATTGTCTATCAGATCTAGACTTTTTAGAATCATATTATTTCTTATATAATTTCAAGGCACAGCTAGTTTTTGCAAAACCACATTTTTTTCATTCAATTTGCTATCATGCTTAAACATTACCATACATATAGCTTAGACTTTACCTTTTATAACTGCACAGAAACCCAAGGGACTGACAAAATACCTTTCCATGTCAATTATATATACTATAAACATAATTAATCTTAATAAATTTAAATTTACCATTTATGAGTTATCATGGCATTCCCTGACTCTTAGTGGGTGCATATCATGCATGACTCCATCTAGGAGTAGACTAACAGAGAATGGCATTCATTTATCTTTGTCCTGTTTTCAGGGTCACACACCTGCAGACATTTCCCCCAGATTTTATGGTTTCCTGTGTTCCTATAATGCTATATCCTATAATCCTATAAAACTGAAGAGAAGAGTAAAATAAAGAACTACAATGACCACAAATAACTGAAATATCAGAGCTACCACAACCCTATCTGAGAGAAATACTAAGCAAATTATCATCTATTTTGAATTATCCTCTGGCAAATGTCTTGCTCAGTATCAGGAGACATTTAAATATCTTTGCACTTTCTGCCATAAAAAAACATATTGTGTAACCATGTTTATTTATTTATTAATTCATTCATTTTTATTTTATTCATTTTTTATTTTATGTTATGTATCTCTTTACCTGGGCAGACCATTATGATCTTCAAAGATCATATTTACCTGATGACTGGTTTCAGAAGTAACGAAACTTGTTTGTTTTTTGCTATAATTTTGAATAATTAATACAAGTGAGTCTGCTGTAATATGTCTCTTTGCAGTATTAGAATTGATGTGATCATAAAAATATAAAAAGAGTGGCAGAATGGCAAATAAAAATGCATATTGTAGATTCACGTGTAAGATAGGACCGCCACTTCCAAATTACCAATAACCAAAGGGCTAACAGGGTTTCACAATCATGGTACCATTGGCACTTTGGACTGGAGAGTTCTTTGTTTACGAGGGTTGTCTTGCATCTTATAGGATATTTAGTTGTATGTTTGGCCTCTACCGCCAAATTCCAGGGGCATTCACTCAGATATGACAACAGATTTCTCTCTAGATGGTGCCAAATGTGTCCAGAGTGAGAAGGGGTGCAAAGCCACCCACAGTTGAAAACCTTTGAGCTGAGAAGCTGCGTGGAATGTACAAAGGCATCATTTCATGCCAATTCTACTACTCTGTGGCAATTTGGAGAGCGTTTAGTCTCCAATATGGTATATAAAAAGATGAGATTTTTGGAGTTGAAAATGTCCTTGATCAGATTAAATAGGTCCTGTTTTGCAGGAACAATGGTAGTAAGGACTAATGATTTGTGCTTCAGATGCAGAATTTCAGAACTAAGTGTAAGAAAAACCTCATTTCTATTCTGAATACAACAAAAAGGATGTGCCAGGACCTGCATCTCAAGTTTTGAGAAACTCCCATATCACCATAAACTCTGGCAACGATAGAAGCTGGAGGCTGAGACGGTGGATATTGACCAAAACTTGTTCTGACCTGTAGCTCTTTCTTTGGAGCCTTTTACAGGATAAAAATTATCAGTTTAATTTTATACCTACTTTTATTCTGTTGTATGAATATGTTAAATTGCTGTCTTTTTACTTAGGTAAAAATCACAGATTTCAAATTTTCAAGAGATTGGTCACAAATGGTTTCAAGAGCAGAGACTTACTAAGAACAGCAACAAAAAGGGGAGTGATCACTTTTTCCTCTTAATGTGTCTGATTGAAAACACAAAATCTCCAAGCTTTAAAGAGGACAAATAGACTCCAAGTTTAGTCAATAATGGAAGGCATTAGTAGAGTGATGTCATTTTCTGTTGCCTTCCTCTTGCACCCTCTTCCACCCCCTCAGGGATGTATAATTTGGGTGGGGGGAGTTGAATATTGGCAAGCATAGGGCTTTTAAGCCATTTGGAGAATTGCGTCTAAGTAACATGTTAACTTCCCTATAGGACACAGGCAGTTTGAAGAATCATGCCTTAAAACTATCTTGAAATTGTTGAATTGAGTTGTAGGTACTTTTGTTTTCTGTTAATATTGAGGGTGTTTAGATCGATCAATCTTCACATTTATTGTGGTCCCTCTTTGAATTCATACACATTTTCAAAGCATAGGAGGTGGACTGAACACAAGGCTCACAGAATTAATTAAAATTTTCCTTACACGGGACTCTCAGGAAAATGTGGCCTCCTTCAATTGCTTAGATCATTCATTTACTTGAAATCATTTGCATAATCAAATGCACCTGTGGTATTTGTGATCCTGTACTGTGAAATCACATCAACTCTTGGGCCAGTAAATGTATTTACACATTTGCTTATACGTACTTGCAATTTGATTTGCTTTATTAATGATGACAACAGAGCTTCTCCCTCTTTTTTTATTGGTAAGGATGTCAAACTGAAATTAAAATGTCATGAGTCCCTTTGAGGTGTAATTGTGTTAAAAATTTTGTGGGAACATATGTGAAAGTGTCCAGTCAATAAAACAACACTAGCTGAAAATAAGGTTTTATTTCTATACCCACCTTTCTAAAACCCTTGATTTTTAAATGGTGTCACCATACTCTGTTAAGGAACCTAAGAGTTAATTCCAAATTTCCTCCCACAAAATTGCACTGCCTCTTCCCTTTACCATGATAGATACCTGATGTTATCAAAAAAGACAAAACACATTATCATGACCACAAAAGAACTGGCATGCCATTAGCCTGGTCCTCGTTGGCTAATTTTGGGAATTGATTGAATACATGTTTCAAAACTCTTTGCAACCTCAAAGGAAAGGCAGTTAATTCAATGGCTACTATTGACTGACCCTTGGTTAATTAAAATAGGCAATAATGGATAGGTGCAGGGTATCCTGGGTCTACCGGGATAACAAAGAGCTCATGCTGTCATCTGCATGCTTCATCATCTCTTCTTTTATTGCTTTTCTACTCTGGACAGTACACAGATTGGTTAGTTAATGCATTTTCCATCTTGGCCATTTATGGAGTAAGGTTTTTTTATTCTTCCATAAGCAAGATTTCAAGTATAGTTGAATTTCAGCTTAACTTTTGAACTTTTTTTCCACATAGTGGTTTTTTAGTGTTCTAAAACCGCATGAGCCGTGATGAAGGGACTGTGTCATATTGTAATCCACTCACATCACTGTGACAGATTTTAATTAATATTTAAATGTGGAAATCCTTTAGTTTTTCCTTCATTTAAGTATCTTACCATCTGGCATACATACTGGATTCAGAAAACAAAGTGACACACACATTGCTCGTGGTGGGCAAAACTCAGAAATGTACCCTGTGAGATTCTAGTCCCCCAAAGACATAATGGGATCATTATTTCATTTCTTCCATGAACTTTCTGTTCCCATATTTTCTGTGTAGAAGAAAAATGTTATTTGTATGTTGTCTCTTTGAATCAAAACAATCAATGCTTAAATTTACATAAACGTTAAACAAATAGGTATATAAACAAATATTTAGCAAGTGGATCTGTTGTATTCTTCTAAGGAAATAATTACGTCAAAGTTCACTAATTCATCCTAGTGACTGAGAAAACCTTGAAATGATTCATGGAAATTTTTTTCCCACACTAAGCATAAAAACCTACTAAAACATCATCAATCACTGACTTAGGTTTAAGGTCCAAGCGTCTCAAAGAAATACTAAGAAAGCACTTTACTTAACTCTTACCAATGTACCTTTTGCTCAGACTGTTTAGGTTTCAAATGACAAAACTTCCCGCCAAACTGGCTTGAGGAAAACTGAAGAATGTGTTAGATGGTGTGACTGGAAACCCTATCAATAGGACGATACCCCGACATTGCTTTATGGATGCTTAAGCACCGTCCCCATAAATTCTTTGTCCCTTGGCTCAGCTTTTGTCTGGGAATCTACTGCCTCTCCTTGGTATTCTCAACTGCCCCTGTAGCAGCAAACCTAGTATCTTTTTTTTCTCTTGCAAATACATCAAGAAAAAAGTCCACCATTTTACTAACCAAACAAACACTTGTATTGAGTTCTTGGTGCTTATAATGGCAAGGAATGGTCTGTCTTGTGTCCTATGCCCAATCCCACAGCCAGAAGTGAGTGACTGTGTTTCCCTGCCTTGGTCCTTGACCTGGGGTATTCTCAGTGTGCCCAACTACACAGACCACAGAGAAAATAATGCGCTCTTAAAGAAAAGTCAGAGAACTGCTTTACCGAGGTGTCAAGAGACACCTGTAAGGGGAAAAATAGATGTCCAGTATAGATCAAACCGGATGCCTACTATAAGTAAGAATAAAGTGAAATAAATTGTCCTCTAAGATGCTCTGTGAATCCCAAATAATAAGAATTGTAGGTACGGGTGGAATTTTAAAGACTTAATTATCTGTAATTAAGCTACAGTGCTAACCTAACAACAGGTTGGTAGTTTTCAGTGGTCATAAACCTACCTCTGGTGATCTCATTGCTTCATAATTAATTTTAGTGTTTTGTGCTCACGTATTTCCCTTCTTTAAAAATACTGAAATTATAGGAAGGATTCCAAGTTCAGAGTTCTGTAGATTTTTAACAACACAGAGCAGTGATGTGCATACACTTACACAGAAGGATCATCCTTAGAACAAGCCTTCATCATGCACATAAGAAGGCAGCTCTTGAAAATTTAAGGTTCATCCCTTGAAAATAAGCTGGGACCATCACAAGGATGTCATATTACTTGATAGCCTCAAAGCACTTTCATCTGGATCAATAGAAGACAAGTGTTCTCATCTCCATTTCACAAATAAACAAAGGGCCCGAAGGCTGGGCACTACTCCCCACATCTCTGGGCAAAGCAACTTCTGTTCAAAGCTGAAAAGGACCCTATAAACATCATCTACCCCACTTCCTGATTTTGAAGTTCAGAAAGGCGAGCACAACCAGCTGTTGCACCGCTGGGTCAAGCACATCGCTATTAAGTGCCACAGCCAGGAAGGGAACCAAGATTTTCTGTTAATGAATTCAGTGTTCTTTCTTGATAGATAACAGTTTCTCCCCATTTCATCGAAACTGTATACACTAAAGCCTCCAGCCCTCCAACACCAACGGGTGTGTGATGGTGAGGAGCTGTCATACCTAGATAATTACACCTTCCCTGGAAAGGAACCTCCACCTTCAGCCCTTCCTACCCAAACCCAGATGTAAAAGGGCTGCCTCTCCGGTGTATCATGCACACACCAGTTTCTGTATCCTTCTGTCCTGCCTGCCTTTTTGGAGAAGGCAACACTTTGACATAGCTCCTTCCCCCTTGTAAGGATATTTCCTGAATCCCATTTTGATTTTCATGAATGAGAATGAGTTTTGTTTGATAAGTCTGTTGATTTAGGTTTTGGCTTCTCCTCCTCCTCTGAGATATCAGACATATATGAAACACTAGAGTTCCTTTTAATATCTTGATGAAAGTTCTCTACACTATCAAAGACTAGACATTCCCCTGACTCTTCTGACATCTATCGATCACTGACTTTATTCCTGGCCCTATAACTGTCACTAGGAGATAGTGTTATTGTCGTAACAAACCAAGAGAAAGACAACCAAACCAACATTCAAGTATTCACCAAATGACCATGAAGATGGGGAGGTAATGACATAGAAGGAAGAGTAGTACTTAATTTTGTATGGGGGAATCAGATCCAACATAAACTTAAAGCTGAATCACATATGTGGGATGGTCCCTGCATAGGTAAGAATTTGCTGAATGCTGAGTAAACTATGATGGGTTAGAGAAGAGAGAAATGTAAGCTCAGTACAGGTGATATCAATCTTTCTGACCAGTTTTCCCAGAAGCCCATGAGTTTGCCTTCCAATCCAGGAACAGAGCATCTTCTCTTCCTCCTCTAGCACCATCAATCCCAATGCCTTCCTGTTGTCTTAGCCCCCTAACAAAGCCCAACCCTACTTGTGGACCCACAGGCTTATGATGCTAGTTTGCAGTGCGTGGTTCACAAACTAGCAGCCTTACAATTACCTGGAAACGTGTTCCAAAGAAAATGCTCCGTACCATCTGAGTCTGGAGGTGGGTCCCAGCCCTCTGCATTTTAGGAAGGCCAGCAGGTAATTCTGAAGCAGGCAGAGGTTTGAGAACTCAACATTTCTAAGATGATATAAATTAAAAGGGACCTTAACGATCATGTAGCCCAACAACCTCATTTTCCAAGTAAAGAACCAGGTAGTTTGTACTAATCACTGTCAATGTAAAGATGATAAAGAGTCACAATGCCTAATTCCACAACATAGAGTCTAGTAAGAAAGACAAAGATAAATAATTACACAAATATTTGTCAATGACAATTTTGAATAAGAGCTATAAACAATGTGTTTTCATTTACAAACGTGCACCAGCATGAATAAAGCATGGTGCTTCAGAGGAGAATTTCCTGCCTGGTTGGATGTGGACTCTAAAAGACTGATACCCTCAATCTTTTGGGCAGATGGGTGTGGCCTGGAGCAGCCTTGATCTGCTTGCCTCCAGCCTTAGAGAGTTGCCTCTATTTATTCCACTATGCTGTACAATTGTCATTTCCTTTTGTGTGCTATCATGTAAATACAAATTTGTGAAAGATCTCTTTGAGAGCAGATTCAGGTCAAACTTTGGTTTGATATTCTACCGAACACAGATGAGTATTCTGAAATGCAGGAAGTTTCCATGAATTGCACATGGTGGCCACTAACTAGCAAAAGGGCAAGACTGAACTCCAGGGCAAGTTAGACTCTTTCATACCACAGCTGCCTTCCTTTGTGAAGAGAGAGCCCATGACAAAGCCATCCTGTATTCAGAAAGGAGAGGTTAAATGGTTTTATATTTCTTTATCACATTCAGTAGTCATTTGGCCATCAGTTTATATGACCATACTGCACCTTGTCCCATTCAAGTTAGGAGAGGCCCTAACAGAGGGCCACAGAGACCCGGAAGACTCATTTTGACTTTTCAGAGCATATCTGTAGAATGCAATCTCCAGGGATTTATATGGCATTTCGGGTCCCTTAATGTGAGAACAGCTGACAGGATGATGGGAATGTTCACAGGTCCCTTTTCTGATTAACCATTTCCCTTACACAGAAATCTCACGGCATATAGAAGTCACATCAAGCAAAGACCTATTAAGCCCAACTTATTAAATGAAGGCCACAGCTTGGCCAGGGGGAAGGTTGCCACACATCACAGAAGCTGTCTGATTCTCTAGAGGCTGTTTGAAAGCTGAGCAGATCCTATCCCCTCCCCTACCTTCTGATCATCCATATCTTCTTAGGCTGTACTTTTATCTATGTGTCTATTCTTGCAAATGAACATTCTGCATGGGGTGAGCTATTCCATAGCATCTGCATAGACCTTTGCTCAAGACAGCTGCAAGTCTGGAATCCCTGAATTTCCTCAGAATTGTCATCAGGGCATAAAGACTGGGTTTTTGATTTGGAAATAAACTGCCTTGCTCTATAGCAAACTGCCCCCCCACCCCAATTTCCCATTCTGAGACAAACTATAAATTACATAAATCAAACTTTCAAATTCTTGCCATCATACTCTTGAGAGGATGAACACTTGAAGTTTAAGCAACAGAAAAAAACTGCTCTATTGCTAAATACCAGAAGGATCCTATGAATAGATTTAAATCTCTTTGGTTTAGGAATTACCTCTGATGCAATACAATTTAATAAGATACTAGTGAGATGGTGACACAATTATTGCCAAACATGACGCTCCTGCCCATGCCATAGACCTGTATCTACTGTGTTATTACCCCTTGTTCATGATAGAGAAAACTTACAATTGTAAATTTTTCACAAGAGGAACATAGATTTTTGAAGAGTCATTTCCACAAATTTTTGTTGAGTAGATACAAGTTGCTTTTGGGGCACCTGGGTGGCTCAGTTGGTTAAGCATCTGCCTTTGGCTCAGGTCATGATCCTGGAGTCCTGGGATTGAGTTCTGCATCGGGCTCCCTGCTCAGCGGGGAGCCTGCTTCTCCCTCCCCCTTCCCCCTCTCATGCACTCTCTCTCTCTCTCATTAAAAAAATAAAAGTTGCTTTTGATGATAGTTTTAGATATCACAGTCAAGCCTCCAATTATACCAAAATTCCAAAGATTCCCAAATTTGTCTTTGTTTCAGAGAGTTTCTAATTAACATAAGAACAAAAAAAGAAGACACCTATGTTTCTCTTAGTAAGTGTGACTATAAAAGCTTTCATTGTGTATCGTGGATCTCTTGGTATAATTCATGGTAAAATTGTCTTGCAAAAACTCTTAATGAGATAGATATAGATATATAGATATTTATATACATATATCTATATCTATCTATCTATCTATATATATATTTTAATTTTGAGGACCATTTAGATGCTTTCAAAGAGACATATTCTTGAATGACATGGATGAAGGCTAACAGGTCTTCCACAATCAAACCACTTTTTTTTTCCACAGCAACTGCTGCAACTTCTGTAGGAAAATTCAATTTAAAAATAGAAAAAATAGAACCCAAGGGGCTCCTCCATGGCTCAATTGGTTAAGCCACCAACTCTTGGTTTCGGTTCTGGTCATCATCCTCAGGTTTGAGAGATCAAGCCCCATGTTGGGCTCGTGCTGGGCATGGAGACTGCTTAAGATTCTCTCTCTCCCTCTCCCCCCCACCTCTCAATAAAAAATAGAACCCAAGTTCAGGATGGATTTAAAATATTTTAAATGACAGGAGAACAGGGCTGCATATCTTGTTGAGCAACTTAGGGAAGCCACAAAGCCTCAAAAAATTATAATTTATTTTCTCTGAATACCAGACAAGAGCAGGGCGTGCTTTTGGACATTGTAATACCTGAGAGAGAACATTTGTAAAGCACTAGCATCCCAGTGAGGGTCTGTCCCTTTTCTGTGCATCTGAATGACAACCTAGATAGTTCAGAAAGGGGACTAAAAATAGATTACTCAAGATGACTCCTATTTAGTAAAGACATTAGGATCAATTATAGCTTGAGGAGAAAAAGCCAAAACTTAATTATATAGAGACTTGTAGGTGAATGAAAACATCCCAGTGTTTATCAAAAACAAAACTAACACACAATTATGTTATTTAAACATAAAGAATCCCTGGCTTTGTGAGTCTGTTATTAAAATGTGCAATTAACCAATTAACATATCATTAGTATCTATTTAAGCTCCACACTGGTAACACCGCGTTCATGTTTCAAAGATAACTTGACATTTCTGGTTTAATGATCTTTGCCTTTCACTACACGTATGAAAAAAAGGAAAAATGAGAAAACACCCTCTGCTAAACACAGTATTGAATTACTCTGAAGGGCTTGGTGATATTCCCAGCTTAATCTCTTTCTATTACTTTCCTTTCTGTCAAGTACAAAATTGAATATTTTGCTGGCATGCTGTATAAATTGGGTAAGTTTCTGTTGATTACAGAAGGAAAATTACTATGGCATGGAAATGTGGGTTTATCATTGTCCTGGCTATTTCCTGGAAATTTCCAGTGCAGATCATTGCAAGAGAAAAGTGAAGGCCATGAATAAAGTTCAAACTCTCCTGTAGGTATTTATCCTATCCAAGTAGATGGAAGCTTGCCCCAATGCATGGACATGGCAAACGGGAAGAGGTTGTTACTGGGTTCTGCAGGACTGCCTGGGCTACAACATCCCCAGTCCTCTGGCGTGTGGTGGTTGGGGTCTGGGAATTAGAGGAAGTCATGATATGCTCTCAGCAGTTTCAAGGTCTCAGCCAAGGTCTGGAAGCAGGCAGTCCTTGTTCTGACCAGAATCAGAAGGTCAATAGTAGCCTAACACCACATCACAATGCCTACATCACTTATGTCACTTCATCTCCTCGTGGAGGGATCTCACCATCTCACATCATCACAAGAAGGGTGAGGACAGGACAATAAGGTTTAATGTGTAAAGAGACCACATTCACATAGGTTTTATTACAGCATATTGTTATAATTATTCTTTTATTATTGTTAATTTCTTACTCTGCCTAATTTATAAATTACACTTTGTCATAAGTATGTATGTATGGAGTTTGGTATTATCTGTTGTTTTTGGCATGGACTGGGGTTTTGGAATGTATCCTCCACAAATAAGAGGGTGCTACTGTCCTTTAATCTCTATTAGATTAAGTTGTTTCTAGTAGTTAGATTAAGTAGACAAAATAATTCTCTAGTATGTTTTTTTCTAGTGTTTAGAAGCTAAAACAACTACATTTTGCTAGGTAATTAACCTCCTATAACTAAGCTTCTATTTTCCCATACCTAAAATGGGAATAGCAATGCTCATTGGATCGTTCTGAAGAGGAAGTGCTCAGATTATTGCTTGGTACAAATGAGGTTGAATCAAGTTTAATTTACTCTTGTTATTGCTGTTAGCACTATTTTAAAGGGCTTTACAAATGTTTACATTTCTGTGGTGTGTGTGGGCGTGTGCTGAGATGTGAACATGGAATACCAAAGCCCCATCTTGGTTCCCTTGGAGAGGTCACTTATGGAAACTGATATCTTTAAATTAGTCACTGTGAGGCCATGGCTGTATTGAGATATTTAAGAGTTGCACACATGTTGATGCCACCTGACCTCAGGGACATATTGGCTACCATTTTCATTTTCAAACATAGCAACTGAAAAGCTCTTATCTAAGAAATTAAAGTGAACGATACATCAGAGAGGATAAAAAATGGGCCCTCTAACTGATAGTTAAACAACCTGTATTTATTCTGGGATCTAAGGAGAAGAAAATCCAAAGCAGTCTGTTTAGGCAAGTAATGCCAAGTCTTCCCATGTAATTGATTATAGTAGGTGGAACTGTGTTGTTTTTATGCCTTCATAAATAACTATTAAAACTGAAAGGGACATTAGAGACCACCAAACCAACTGATTTTTTTTCCAACTTGAATTAATATCTATTGAATCAATTTATGTGCAACAATTCTATCAGATGACTTCCCCAGTCTGCCTGAGCAAAAGTCCTGCCCAGAATCTAAGAAGGCAGAAAGAAAGCACGTTTTTGGAGCAGATCTCTGGATGTTTGCTGGGGAACATGCCCTCATGCAAAGAGGTGTTGAGGTTGTCTCAGAAGAGCAACCCAGGAAACTGAAGCACAGTGAACTTCTGTCATAAAGGAAGTTGAACAGGTACATGTATTAATCCTAACATAGCAAAAGAGGCCTCCAACGAATGCAGGGTAGAGGGGATTCAAACAGCCCAAATGAATGAGATTCTTTAAAAAAAATTGAAAACAGGGAGAGAAGCAAACACAATGGTACCATGATACAAACAAATACTCAGCTGCCCTCCATCACCCTGCACCCCAAGACCATTGCCTGGCTAAAGACAACTTTGAGCTGGGGAACTGATTCAGATAGGTTCCACATGGTTCTTACAAACAAGAAATCTTTTACCCTGCAGGAGGAAGTATGTCTCAAAACTCAGAAACATCTCACAAATCTTTGGGGAACTGGGGTTGGCGGCCAAATGGAGGGAGGGAGCTGGATAACATGGCTCCACTCAGAACTGCTGGGAGAGTGCTGCTTGTATGTGATGATGGGGTCTTCAGGAGATGTGGCTTCTCCCCTCCTGGTGTGGGTGTCCCAGAGGAAATGGTAGTCGCACCTAGATGATGGTGCTTGGGGGAAATCGTGTCTTCTAGCCCTCAGAATGATGGTATTCAAAGGGAAATGGCATTTCTTCCTTTGTGATGATTGTGTCCCAGGAAAACGTGTGTCTCTTTCTATGATAGCGGCCTCCGAGGGAGTAGATATAGCTTCTTGCTCTGACATGTTGGCATCCTGGGGGCAATTGTAGTGATCCTAGCCCCTGTCCTTTCATGACCATTGGCATGCTGTCTCCGTAATCCACATCGCTCTAATGCTCTCAGCCAGGGTGGTGCTGCCCTCTACCGTGAACAGGGGCCAGACCGTCATGGCAAAGAGAGGGGCCCTGTGTGCAAAATGGTACCTCCGACACATGGGGAGGGCCACTTAGCTCTGTGCTACTAACCTGAAACTCGAAAATGCTCATCTTCCACTGACCCATGCCACTTTCCATAATCACATACCAGCAAAGTTAAATCCACTCTTTCTTCATATTCAGATGTTCTTGATGATCATATATGAAAATATGTGACCAAACGTATTTTGTGTCTTGACTGTCAAGAAATTCAAAGGTACATTTAATGGTCAAATGCAGTAAATATTTTATAGAAATATGGTATATATTTCCCTTTCTAATCACATTCCTGTTTATTTTCTTTATATTTCAAAGAGTGTGTATATTTTATTTCAAAGTGACTTTCATGGCCCTGGAATTTTGTTTGTTGGGAGATTTTTGATTACTGATTCAATTTCTTTGCTGTTCATCAGTCTGTTCAAGTTTTCTATTTCTTTCTGTTTCAGTTTTGGCAACTTATATGTTTCTAGGAATTTATCCATTTCTTCCAGATTGCCCAACTTGTTGGCACATATTTTTTTCATAATATTCTCTTACAATTGTATTTCTGTGGTATTTTTGTAAATCATATATCTGATAAAGGGTTAATATGCAAAATATATAAAGAACTTACAAACTCAACATCCAAAGCACAAACAATCCAGTTAAGAATTGGGCAGAAGACATGACTAGACATTTTTCCAAAGACATCCAGATGGCCAACAGACACATGAAAAGATGCTCAACATCCCTGATCATCAGGAGAATGCAAATCAAAGCTACAATGAGATATCATCTCACACCTGTCAACATGTATAAAATTAATGCAAGAACAACAGGTGTTGGCAAGGGTGTAGAGAAAGGGGAACCCTCATGCACTGTTGGTGGGAACGTAAACTGGTGCAGCCACTCTGGAAAACAGTATGGAGTTTCCTCAAAAAGTTAAAAATAAACATAACAATAAAAAATTAAAAAAAAAGTTAAAAATAGAACTACCCTATGACCCAGCAATTGCATTACTATGTATTTATAGAAAGTATACAAAAATACAGATTCAAAGGGCCACATGTAGTCTGTTATTCATAGCAGGATTATCAACAATAGCCAAATTATAGAAACAGCCCAAATGTGCACTGACTGATGAATGGATAAAGAAGATGTGGTGTGTGTGTGTGTGTATAATGGAATATTAGCCGTCAAAAAGAATAAAATCTTGCCATCTGCAATGACATGTATGGAGCTAGAGTGTATTGTGTTAAGGGAAAGAAGTCAGAGAAAGACAAATACCATATAATTTCACTCATGTGGAATGTAAGAAACAAAACAAATGAACATAGGGGAAATAAATAAAAGACCATAAGAGACTATTAGTGATAGAGAACAAACTAAGGGGTGAGGGAGGGAAGTGGGTGGGAGGATGGGTGAAATAGGTGTTGGAGATTAAGGAGTGCACTCATTGTGATGAGAACAGAGTGATGTATGGAAGTGTTGATTCACTAAACCCTACACCCGAAACTAACTTTACAATGTATGTTAGCTAACATTACACTGTATGTTAACTAACTGAAATTTAAATAAAAACTTGAACTAAAGAAAAGGGGGACTTTTATGAAAAAAACATACATAGAAGTGAGCAACTGGGACTTTGGCTGCATTTCACTCATTCACAGCAAGTGGTGTATAACTGCATTATAACCACTGAAATTAATAAAATGATCAAATCCATTGTTCATAGTCAATTATATTCAGTCACATAGATTTGGGCAACGAATACTTTTTCTGGGGAGAAAAAACCCTCAATTTATGTTATCCTACTTCACTATTTGTGGCCAGTTAATTAACACTGCATATTTTTGATACTGCTTCGTTTATGATGTATTAGAATTTCAACTGGGCTCAGAATGCAAAATCACTTGTTTAGCACTTTGCACCTATTACTTAAATGTTTTCAAACGATATTTAAGACAGTGGTAAAACGGGAACGTCTCTGTATTCTTACTGTTTACTCATTCCCACTGGGATGGCTCAGGACCTGCCTCTACCTTCAGTGGTTTCCTAACTGGTGAGTATGTTTCTTCCATGGTGTACCATAGTCTATTCTCAGCGTAGCAAGAAGAGCAATTTTTCCCAGTGTCAATTGGATTATGTCACACCCCTGATCAGAACTCATCTGGTGTTTCCACTCCTAAGTGGAATACAATGCAAGTACATGTCATACTGGCTTCTCTCTCACCCCCTCTGTTCCAGGCTTACATTCTGTCAGTGCCCTGCAGTCATGCTGGGGCCCCCATACTGCCCCGCCCCGACCAGCCTGTCTGCTGCGTTACATGCTTTGTCACGGCCCCAACTCTGAGGTCATACTTCAGGGTTTACGTCGTCTTCTGCGAGTAGGGGTACGGCCCTTGACCACACCCTCTCTGTTAGCTAGCTCTCCACTCTCCAGCTGAGTTTTCAGGATCAGTTTAGCCTTTAATCCATTCAAATATCTGCTTAGTATCCGTATCCCCAGTGAACCTTGTAAACTATCAGCTTTATTCAGTGCAAGTCCCTATACCTACTGCACACTGAGCACTTAGAACAGAAATGGGCAATTGTAGGCACTGAGTATTTAGTTGAAAAATCGATCATTTCACATTGCTTCAGGCATGACCAGATCCGAAGTGTTTAGAATGAAGTTTTTCTATAAGGAAGCAGCATGTTGGAGTGACCATGGTATTGCCACGACATGGATGCAAAGGCTGCTTCTGCCATTTTCTTAATTTAAAATATTTTTCACTTTTCTAGACTTCATTTTTCTTATTATAGAAAGAAACGATAAAAATTTCACATTAGAAGATTATCATATATATATATATATATATATATATATATATATATATATATATTCAGCTCTTTGGTAGGCCCATCCAAAATTCCTCTTTTCCTTGGTCACATCAAACTATTCTCTTGAAAGACTGCATCATATAATTTGGATTCTCAGAAGTGTACTTCACTTGATAGAGAAGTGAACACTTCTTTAGATGTAGCAAAGGAAACAAAGCTTTAAACTTTCAAGCATGGGTACTCCCCTCTTGGGACATATTTTAATTATAATAAATTAAAGAAAATCTTCAAGAGCTGTATTTTATTGAGTTTTGAAGTGCCGTGGTTGAGGTAGCAAAATAACAATCTTGTGATTGTTTTATTACTAAGGGCATAAAATTGTATAAATAGTTGGTGACTATAGCATGTAGTAAGTCTGCATTTCACTCTTTAAGCAGGTAGCAAACTTATTATGGTAAAATATTCCCCATGAGCCTAGCAAGTGACCTCACATCAACTTCACAAAGATAAAGTAGATGCTTCTATATAAGGCTATCAACTTAATAGAAAAATGTTTTTAAATATAAGATGTTTTTGAAAATACAACATAAAATCAAAATTTTAATTAAATATATCTACAAACAAACATGTACATATATATAGACACACAAACATATAATGGAAACTAACATAAAAAATGGAACCAGTTTTTTAAAGTGGAAAGTCATGTAGATTTCCCAAGCTAATTATACATCTCCATAATGTATATCGTACCTCTGAAACAAATAATACATTATATGTTTAAAAAAAAAAAAAAAGAAAGAAGGAAGGGAAAAATGGAGGGGGGGGGAAAGGGGGGGGGAGAGGAACCATGATAGAGGATGGACTCTGAGAAACAAACTGAGGGTTCTAGAGGGGGGGGGGGGGGGGGGATGGGTTAGCCTGGTGATGGGTATTAAAGAGGGCATGTTCTGCATGGAGCACTGGGTGTTACACGCAAACAATGAATCATGGAACACTACATCAAAAATTGATGATGTAATGTATGGTGATTAATAAAATAAACATAATAAAAAAATAAGTCAAGCAGAAAAAAAAAAAGGATTTACAAACCAATTGTGGGATTAGCACAAGTCAGCCTTCAATGCCCTCTTAATTATGATAGTAACATTTTTTTTTTTTGATAGTAACATTTTTTGATACTTGGAGCATCAAAGGCTATTTTCATTTTGCTTTTTTTAAACAAACTTATTGAGATGTAATTTGCGTGTCTTAAATTTCCTACTTAAAAGGTACAAATCAATATGTTTTAATGTATTTACAGCATGGTGCACCCAACACAATAATCTAATTATTATATTTATTTGTTCTTTTTTTGATAATAGCCATCCTAACAAGTGTGAAGTGAAATCACATTGTGGTTTTGATTTGCATTTCTTGATGATTAGGGATTTTGAACATCTTTTCATGAACCTCTTGGCCACCTGCATGTCTTTTTTTGGAAAAATGCCCATTTGGATCCTCTGCCCATTTTTTAAACTGGATTGTCCCTCCCTCCCTCCCTTCCTTCCCCCTCTCCTTCCCTCCCTCCCTTCGATATTGAGTTATATGAGTTCTTTATATATTTTGGATATTAACCTTTATCAGATAGATAATTTACAAATATTTTCTTCCATTCCATAATTTGTCTCTTTACTTTGTTGATGGTTTCCTTTGTTATGCAGAACCTTCTAAGTTTGATGTAGTCCCACCTGCTGATTTTTTATTTTGATGTCTTTGCTACTGGAGTAAAATCTAAACAATGACTGCTAAGACTACTGTTACAGAGCTTACTGCCTATTTTTGTCTAGGAGTTTTATAGTTTCAGGTCTCACATTCAAGTCCTTAATCTATTTTGAGTTATTATTTGTATATGGTGTAAGATAGTGGTCCAGTTTCATTTTTTGCATGTGGCTGTCCTGTTTACCCAACACATTTGTTGAAGAGACTATCCTTTCCTTACTATATATTCTTGGCTCCTTTGTTGTAATTGACCATAAATGTTTGGGTTTATTTCTGGGCTCTCTATTCTGTTTCATTGATCTATGTATGTTTTTATGCCAATACAGGCTGTTTGGATTACTATAGCTTTATAATATAGTTTGAACTCAGGGAGCATACCTCTAATTTTTTTTTTTTTAATCAAGATTATTTTGGTTATTTGGGATCTCTTGTGGTTCCATACAAATTAGAGGACAGTTCTACATTGAGAAAAACACCACTGGTATTTTGATAAAGATTGCATTGAAACTGTAAATTGTCTTGGAAAATATGGACATTTTAACAATATTAATTTTTTTTTACAACCCACAAGTATGGAATATTTTTCCATTTGTATCTTATTCAGTTTCTTTTGTCTACATCCTATAGTTTTCAGAATATATGTGCTTCATCTCTGGTTAAATTCATTTTCAAGTATTATTTTTGATACAATTGCAAACAAGATTGCTTTTTTTTTACTTTTGCTTATAGTTCATTATTAGCAAATAGAAATGATACAGGTTTTTACATATTGATATTGTATCCTGAAATTCACTGGGTTTATTATTTCTAATAGTATTTTTTGTGTGGAATCTTTAGGGGTTTTAATACATAATATTATTAAATATACATCTGCAGATAGTGCCAGTATTATTTACACCTTTCCAATTTGTATGGCTTTTATTTCATTTTCTTGCCTAATTGCTGTGACAGACGATGTGCTTGTCTTGTTCTTAATCTTAGAGGAAAAGCTTTCAGCTTTCACCATTGAGTGTGATGTTAGCTGAGGACCTGTTATAAATGGCCTTTTTTATTCCCTCGCTACCCACTTTATTCAACATTATTATCACAAATCAATGTTGAATTTTATCAAATGTTTTTTCAGTATCTATAGAGATGATTATATAATCTTTATTTTGTTAATGTGGTGTATCATGTTGATTTGTGGATGTTGAAGCATCCTTGCATCCCTGAAATAAATTCCACTGGATCATGGTATAAAATCCTTTCAAAGGGGCGCCTGGGTGGCTCAGATGGTTAAGCGTCTGCCTTCAGCTCAGGTCATGATCTCAGGGTCCTGGGATTGAGTCCCGCGTCGGGTTCCCTGCTCAGTGCAGAGCCTGCTTCTCCCTCTCCCTCTGCCACTCCCTCTGCTTGTGCTCTTCTGTCTATCTCTCTGTCAAATAAATAAAAAAAATCTTAAAAAAAAAAATCCTTTCAAAGTATGGTTCAATTAAGTTTGCGAATATTTTTGAGTTATGTTCGTCAGAGAAGTTGGTCTCTCTCTTTTTTTTTTTTCCTCTCATGTTGTCCTTGTTTTGGTATCGGGATAATGCTGGCCTTGTAAAATGAGTTGGGAAGCATACTCTATTCTATTTTTTGGAAGATTTTGTGAAGGATCAATACTAATTCTTTAAGTTTGGCAAAATTCACCAGTGAAGTTGTCCGGTCATGGACTTTTGTTTCTGGTGAGGTTTTGATTACTGAAGTGAGTCTCTTATGGGCAACATACAGATGGGTCTTGTTTTTCTCCCCATTCAGCCACTCTGTCTTTCCTTTTTTAGATTGATTGATTTATTGATTGATTGATTTTAGAGAGAGCATGAGCAGGGTGAGGAACAGAAGGAGAGGGAGGACAGGAGTAGACTCCTTGCTGAGTGTGGAGCCTGCCACAGGGCTTGATCACATGACCCAGAGATCATGACCTGAGCCGAAATCAGGAGTGGATTCTTAACCGACTGTGCCACCCAGGTGCCCCCAGCCACTCTGTCTTTTCATTGAACAAGATATTTACATCTATACTAGTAATTGAAAGGTATGTACTTGTCGCTTTCTTAATTATTTTCTGGAGGGCTCCCCCACACACAGGTTTTGTAATTCCTCTGTTACTTTCTTCTTCTCTTGCTATCTTATTTGATGGTTTGATGATGTTCTTTAATAATATTCCCAGATCCCTTTTTATCTTTTGTGTATCTACTATAGGAATTTGCTGGGTGGTTACCATGAGGTTTACACATAACAAACTATATTTAACAGTATATTGTTCATAACAACTTAATGTACACATTTTAGAGCTCCACATTTTTACTCTCCCCATCAAATTTGTTTTCTGTAACATTTTACATATTTTTTTATTTTGTGTATCCCTTAACTAATCATTATAGTTCTCTGTACTACTTTTGTCTTTTAACCTTCATACTAGCTTTGTAAGTGATTAATTCACTACCATTTCTATATACTTAGATTTTCCAGTGAAATTTATACTTTCATATGTCCTTTTGTTATTAATTAGTGTCTTTGCTTTTTAGCTTAAAGAAGTCCCTTTAATATTTCTTGTAAGATGGTTTATTGGTGATGAAATTCTTCAGTTTAGACTGTCTGGAAAACTTTCTCTTCTTCAATTCTGAATAAATCTGCTGGGTGTTCTTGGTTGGAAGCTATCTCTTCCAGTGCTTGAATATATACCAATATTCTCTTCTGGCCTGAAAAGTTTCTGCTGAAAATCTGCTGAGGGTTGCATTGTATGTATACAAGTTATTTTCCTTTTAAGATTCTCTCTCTCTCTTTTTTTTTTTTTTGTTAAATTTTATTTTATTATGTTAGTCACCATACAGTACATCATTAGTTTTTGATGTAGTGTTCCATGATTCATTGTTTGCGTATAACACCCAGTGCTCCATGCAGTACGTGCCCTCTTTAATACCCATCACAGGGCTAACCCATCCCCACACCCCTCCCCTCTAAAACCCTCAGTGTGTTTCTTGGAGTCCATAGTCTCTCATGGCTCATCTCCCCCTCCAATTTCCCCTTCATTTTTCCCTTCCTTCTCCTAATGTCCTCTATACTATTCCTTATGTTCCACAAATAAGTGAAACCATATGATAATTGACTTTCTCTGCTTGACTTATTTCAGTTAGCATAATCTCCTCCAGTCCCATCCATGTTGATGTAAAAGTTGGGTATCCATTCTTTCTGATGACTGAGTAATATTCCTTTGTATATATGGACCACATCTTCTTTATCCATTAGTCTCTTTAAATTTTGACTTTTTAATTATAAGGCATCTTTGTTTAGGTCTCCTTGTGTTTATCTTTTTTGGAAATTTATGGTCATCCTGGATCTGGATGCTAGTTTCTTTCCCCAGGTTAGAGAAATTTTGAGCCATTATATTTTCAAATAAGTTTTCTGCCACTTTCTTCTTCTTCTGTGACTCCTGAAATAAGAATATTAGCCTGCTTGATATTGTCCCACAACAACATCACTTGGAGTTTGAGTTCCTCTCTCCTGTCTTCAAGTTCACTGACCCTTCCTCCTTTTTTCATCTAGTCTGTTGTTGATTCCCTCTTATATATTTTTCAGTTCATGGATTATATTTTTCAGCTCTGTGACTTCTATTTGGTACTTCCTCATATTTTCTATCTCATTTTTGAAGTTCTCACAGTGTTTGTTTACTCTTCTCCCACATTCAGTTAGCATCCTTATGACCACTAGCTTGAACTCTATCAGGCAATTTACTCATCTCTGTTTCTTTAAGGTATTTTTTGAGGTTTTATCTAGTTCTTTGATTTGGAACATATTCTTCTGTTTCTTCATTTTGTTGGACTCTCTGTGTTGGTTTCTATGCATTAGAAAAATCAGCCACATCCCTCATTCTGACGAATTATCTTTGTGGAGCAAAAAACATTATCATTTAACTCTGTCCAATTCTTGTCTCTCAAACCTTTCTGATTTTCTTAAGCTGCCTATTTTGTTTTTAATATATACCAGTAGTTTAGGTTGTGCCAAGATCTGTCAGTGTCCTAACACAGGGAGAATTTTCATCAACACACAGATTCAGATTGATTGGAAGCCAGAATCATAGGCAGCAGTTTTTAAATTATGGAAATAGATACAGTCTCTTGGGGTGGGCAGGGGGCCTACAAGCATAAGTCCTGCTGTCCACCGGACAAGGTGAGGGAGAGGTGTCCCCTGACCAATAGTCATAAAATTCAGGGCTCCAGATTAGTGTATAAACTCCTGGAGATACCAGTGAGCTGTAGCAAGGTAAAGGGAAAGTGTCAAGATGGTGTCCCTTGGTCTCTGTTCCCTGAGAGCACCTCTGTAGGCTCTAGCTATGTGCCAGACTTTAAAACTACCCCTGAGGCCAAAGCTCCTGCTCAGGCAAATAGGTATCTTTCTCAGAAAGACTGGGGGTATTTTTTTTTAGTACACGATCTCTCTAGTGTGGTGGGTGTGGTAGTCTGCCAAGAACTGTCTCTTCAATTGTTAAAATCCCACAAGACTCAGAAACACAAGCTCCCTTGGCCTCCAGAGCCAGGCAATGAAGGGGTGACCCTAGGCTGCTGCCACAAAAACTGGGGCTACAGATTTAAACACAGGGCGACAGATGTGTGTAGAATCTCCCTTTAGGAGATACTGGTGGTCTGGGGGATAGCAGAAGGGGGTGTGAAGATGACATCATCTGAAGAAAACAAAATGGTGCCGACTGGCTTTAGTAAGGTCCAAAGAGAACACAAAAATGGTCCCTGCCGGTGCCTCCGTCCCTAGAGAGTATCCCAGCAGGCCCTACCTCTCAAGATGATGCTTCAAGATTAGCAAATGAACCTCTGCCATGTAATATAGTGCTTTTCAAATGGCTGCTTCCACCCTGGGCGTGCAGTTACTGAGTCCATGCATGAGCCCTTTAGGAGGCATTCCTACAGTTTGCTAACAGCCCTTCAGGGTTTGCTGATGAGAGCCCCTTTGGTTTTCACAGCCAGATGTTATGGGTGCTCATTGCTCAGGTGCAAATTTTCAAAGTGAGGCTGCCTGATGTAGGGTATGAATTCTTCTGCTCCTCAGTGAGAAACTCCATGTTTGAGGGTTCCTTTCCTAATGTGGGTCACTATAATGGGGTGGGGTTTATGGAAATATTGTCTCAGCCTCTGCTCTCATTTTGATGTGGCTTTTTCCTCATTTGCCCATGTGAAGTAGTTGTTCTGCTAGTTTTCAGTTCTTTTTCAGAGAAAATTGTTCCATATATAACTGTAGATTTGGTATGTCCATGGGTAGATGGGAGTTCAGGATCTTCCTATGTCACCACTTCAAACTGCCTCCAAAGACAATTTCTGATGACATTAACTCTCTATTTTCCCAATATATCTTGTTATTCCAATCAAGTACCATTATGTCATAATCAATATGTTTGTTGAAAGCCCTGTTCTTTGCTAGATATTTATATTCAGCCCCTCATTTTGTACTCGTTTCACACAGCAACAACCCACACACAATATATCTCATTAGAGCATCACATAACACAACATTAGCCACAAGTACTTTTATTCACAGTTCAAGAAAATTGAGATTCAAAAGTCAAGTAGAAGCATCACAGATAGTACATTTCATGTACAGCCAAGATAATCTTATTTTTTTTCAAACTCAATAATGAAACTTGGGATACAGAAAAGTTATATGAATATCCTTAATTTATACAGCATATGGGTAATTTACATTGGATTAAAATCTATGGTATGCCAAACCTAGTGTCCTCTCCAATCAAGAGATTTGTCATATAAGTTATGGAATTTCATGGATTTGATCATGTGATTTAGCAATGAGCAAAGTTTTGGACAATTTCCTGTAAGACCATGCCTAGAATGTTAGACACTTAGAAATTGAAGCACCTTTAACGTTCATAGAATGAAGTAAAGTTAGCCCAAAATACATATCTGGCTTGTGCAGCGCTACAAGTACAAGCCAGACAGGGTTTTTTTTTTTTTAAAAGTACCAATGGGAAACTGATTTATTTGATTTCAAAGTACAAGGTTTTATTAATCATGTATTTCAGAAGCTCTATTTCACATTATGCACATTGTTCACTTTTTCAAATCCTAAAATAGTAAAATGAGTTGTGATAAGTAGACTGAGTCATCCATTCATATTTTTTATGGTTTAAAATGAATACATTATGAAATTTTTATTAAAGTATTAAAGAATACTGTTCAACAGTATGTAGCGAATCGAGGGTGATAAAATGTTTGGATGTTTTTCTATATCTTAATTATTAATGCATATGATACATAGTTTATTCATTTTTTCATCACTAAGAGTATTACATTTATGTGGTTTATTATTCACCCATACATGTTGAATAAGTGGATCTACTGAAGAATATTCTGTATATATGGTAATATTTTTAGGTTAATTCTTTAATTTTTTTTTTCATTTGTACATATAAACTAATGTCTCTCTGAACAAAATTTGAAAGGTGTAGGGAAAGATATGCTTTGCTCAATTTGAATCAGCTGCCACATCTCTTATAATCCAATATCCCAGAATTAGATAAGCATTTAGTTTTAAAAAATTTCTATATCATGATATAATACTGTGTGTATAGTCCCAATTATATTATCTATATATGTATAAACATATATGCATGTGTGTAAATTTATACATATGATCATTTATATAGATACAAATACATATATATTCATATGATTCCTGGTTTTAAAGGATTAGGGAGTTATTATTTCACTTTAATTGACTTTCTATTGTAGTGACCTTTCAAATCTCTAAAAAAGTATTTATAAATGACCTTGCTGTGTTTCCTTCCTAAGCTTTCAAGGTGCAATATATCCACAAGGCAATGGATCAAGTGGAGTTTGAAATGAAAATGAGTATATAAATTAACTCCATTCTTACCTGACACCACTTGCAAAAAATATTTAGACATATATTAGACCTAAGTGTAAATGATAATATTATAAAACTTCTAAAAGATAACATAGAATAACTTCACAGTCACGGGGCAGACTGAGTTGTTCTAGGATAGATAAAACACTAACCATAAAGGAAAATAAAACTGATAAATTATATATCATCAAGATATGCAATTAAGTAAATAAAAAACTATAGCTTGAAAAAAATATTCAAAACAGTTGTATATAATAAAGGACTATACCTGGTATATATATATAAATAATTCCTATCAATCAATAATTAAAATATTAAAAAATGAACAAGTAACTTGAGTCAATATTTAAGAAGATCTAAAAAAGACCAAAACATGTTAAAAGTCTCTCAACATCAGTAATCATCAGGAAAATGCAAATTAGAATGATGAGATATTGCTACATAATGATTAAAGTAGCTAAATTATAGGATAGGATAAATAATTGAAATAATCACATAATTTTTATTCATTTTGCAAATAAAAAAATTATTATATCAAGATAGAGTAAATAAATCAATCGGTTGCAAGCCCCTTGAAGACAGGGAAGGTGTGTTGAATCCTTACTTCAATACTATGACACACAATAGAGTGTGATGTGCAGAGTAGCTGATGGAAATCTATTTGTTGATTCACTGATTTTAAGTACTGATTCTGTACTCACTGCGTAGAACAGGAGACTTATAAGTCTAAATGGGTGAACTTTTTTGATCAAGAATAAGTTTATTTAGTGGACATATAAAGGCATACCTCATTCTATTGTGTTTTGCAAGAAGTTACTTTTTTTTTTTTAATGAATTAAAGGTTTATGGCAACTTGACATTGAGCAAGTCTACTGGTGCCATTTTTCCAACAGCATATGCTCACTTTGTGTCTCCCACATTTTGGTAATTCTCAAAATATTTCAAACTTTTTTATGATGATATTTGTTACAGTGATCCATGGTCAGTGGTCTTTGATATCACACTGTAATTGTTTGGGGGCACCACAGACCGAGCCCACGTTAGGACTGGGAACTTAAGGATAACATGTGTTCTCATTGCTCCACTAACCAGCTGTCCCCACATCTCTCTCCCTCTCCTCGTCCTGTTCCCTAATATTGAAATTAGGCCAATTAATAACTCTACAATGACTTCTAAGTGTTCAAGTGAAAGGAAAATTCTCACATAGAAATGATGAAGCTTAATGAGGAAGGCATGTTGAAAACCATGACAAGATTTTGCACCAAAGAGCGGCCGAACTATGAATGCAAAGGAAAAGTATTTTTGTTTTATGTTTTTTATTTTTATTTTTATTTATTTATTTATTTTTTAAAGATTTTATTTATTTATTTGAGACAGAGAGAATGAGAGAGAGAGAGCACATGAGAGGGGGGAGGGTCAGAGGGAGAAGCAGGCTCCCTGCCGAGCAGGGAGCCCGATGCGGGACTCGATCCAGGGACTCCAGGATCATGACCTGAGCCGAAGGCAGTCGCTTAACCAACTGAGCCACCCAGGCGCCCTGTTTTATGTTTTTTAATTCTTAATTTATTTGAGCAAGAGAGAGAGCATGAGAGACAACACCAGCTGGGGATGGGGGCAGAGGGAGAGGGAGAAGCAGGCTCCCTGCTGAGCAGGGAGCCAGACACAGAGCTCAATCCCAGGACCCTGAGATCATGACCTCAGCCAAAGGCAGACACTTAACCAACTGAGCCACCCAGGTGCCCACAAAGGAAAAGTTCTTTAAAAAAAAAAAAAAAATCAAATGTGCTTAAAATAAGAAAGCCAAACAGACTTATTGCTGATCTAGAGAAAGTTTGAGTGGTCTGGACAGAAAATCAAACCAGCCCCAACATTCCCTTAAGCCAAAACCTGATTCAGGGCAAGGCCCTAACTCTCTACAATGCTATAAAGGCTGAGAGAGGTAAAGAAGCTGCGGAACAAACATCTGAAGCTAGCACAGGTTGGTTAGTGGGTTTAAGGAAAGAAGCTGTCTCCGTAACATGAAAGGATAAGGTGAGGCAGCAGGTGCTGACGGAGAAGCTGCAGCAAGTCATCCAGAAGATCCAGCTCAGAGAATTCAGGAAGGTGGCTATACTCAACAACAGATTTTCAGTAGAAAAAATAGCCTTCTGTTGGAAGAAGATGCCATCTAGGACTCTCGTAGCCAGAGAGAAGTCAATGCCTGGCTTCAAAGCTTCAAAGGACAGCCTGACTCTCTTGTGAGGGGCTAATGCAGCTGGTGACTCTAAGTGGAAGCCAATGCCCATGAACCATTCTGAAAATCCTAGGGCCCTTCAGAATCATGCTTAATCTATTCTGCCTGGGCCCTATAAATGGAACAACACAGCCTGGATGACAACACATTTGTCTACAACATGGTTTATTGATTATTTCAAGCCCACTGTTGAGACCTAATGTTCAGGACAAAAAAGATTCCTTTCAAAATATTGGTGCTCATTGACAATGCACCTGGTCACCTAAGAGCTCTGATGAAGATATACAATGAGATCGTTGTTTTCATGCATGCTAACATAGCATCTATTCTGCAGCCCATGGATCAAGGAGTAATTGATTTGCAAGTCTTGTGACTTAAGAACTACAATTTGTAAGGCTAGAGCCATAGACGGTAATTCCTCTGATGGATCTGGGCAGAGTACATTGAAAAACTGGAAGGGATTCACCATTCTCCATGCCATTAAGAAAATTTGTGATTCATGGAAAGAGGTCAAAATATCAACATAAGCAGGAGTTTGGAAGAAGTGGATTCCAGCCCCCATGAATGACTTTAAGGGTTCAAGACTTCATGGAGGAAGTAACCACAGATGGGGTGGAAGGAGCCAGAGAACGAGAATGAGAAGTTTTGTCTGCAGATAGGACTGCACTGCTGTGCTCTCATGATCCAAATTGAACAGATGAGGAGTTGCTTCTTGTGGATGAGCAAAGAAAGTAGTTTCTTGAGGTGGAATCCATTCCTGGTGAAGATGCTGTGAAGAATGTTGAAATGACAACAAAGGATTTAGAACATTAGATAAACTTATTTGATAAAGCAGCAGCAGGGTTTGGGGCAATTGATTCCAAAGTTGAAAGAAGTTCTGTGGGTGACATGCTATCAAAATGCATTGCATCCTACAGGGAAACCATTTGTGAAAGGAAGAGTCAATCCACGTGATAAATTTCATTCTTATTTTAAGAAACTGCCACAGCCACCCCACTTCCAACAACAGCACACAGATCCGTCAGCAGTCATCAGCACTGAGGCAAGACCCTCCACCAGCAAAAAGATGACTTGCTGAAAGCTCAGATGATAGCGTATTTTGGCAATAAAGTATTTTTTTTATAAATTAAGGCATGCATATCTTTTAGACATAATGCTACTGCACACTTAATAAACCACAGTATAATGTTAGCATAACTTTTATATGCACTAAGAAACCTAAAAATTCATTTCACTCCCTTTATTGTGATATTTGCAATACTGCTATGATGTGGAAACAAACCTATAATGTATCTGAGGTATGCCTGTCCTCATTTCAGTTTAAAATTTGACCAGCATGATGGTTTAAGTGGCTACAACCCAGGATGTGAAATTAAGCAGCTGTGATGTTATTTGATGTGGGGTCTGGGAGGAAATGGTCAAGAAAGAATTCTTGAGATGTTTTTGGCACAAAAAAAAATGTGGTTTTATTAAAGCACAGGGACAGGACCTGTGAGGAGAAAGCACTACACCAAGATTATGAGGAGCAATTGGTTATATACTTATAGGGGGGCGGGCGGTAGCAGAGATAAAGCAAGTTTCCTAAAGGATTTTCATTTGTTAAAGAAGACTCACAGGATCCTCGAGGCCTGGTTATTGTCAACCTAAGGTTTTTGTTTTTGTTTTTTTTCCTCTAGCAAGGCATTAATAGGAAGACAGTGGGGGAACTTCTGAAGGAACATGATACTCTGCCTGCCTCTAGTATTTGTCAAATGGGCTGAGGGCTATAAGGAAATTTAATTTTATCTACATTTCCTTTCGCCTTTGTTCTCCACATCAGCTGCAGGCTATGAACATCCCAGGTTCATAGGATAGGGTTTTCCAGAGAAGAAAACCTCGAAGAAAATCACTCCCCTTAAAAGAGTGCTTTTCAAATATTAATGTGCACACAATCTTCTGGTAGGGATGATATGAAAAGAGCAAAGCAGTTTCATTAGGCATGATGTGGGGCCTTGGCTCTGCATTTTTAACAAGCTCCCAGGTGAAGCCAGTGCTGTTCCAATGGGACCCGTGTTTGAGTAGCAAGACCTTGGACTATCTGTGTGTAAGGTGAGCAGGGATTAGGGAGGAGAAAAGAGAAGCCTTCAAACATGATGGTTCATCCAGGTCTAGGGGAGAATACTAGGAGAATAACAACTCCTTTCAAAGGGCAGACTATTTGCAATGTGGCCCATCAACATCACTCAATCATTTTTTATTGAGTGATTCCCGTATGCAGACCCTGACATTTAGTGCCTGGGGGAATAACAAAAGAGGCCAAAGTCATGGTCTCTGCCCTCAAGATACACCTCTATTCCAGAGAGCTGATTTGACAAAAAATAAAAAAAAAATGTACAAGAACTCCAATAAAAAACAAACATATTAACCTGTCCTGAATCACGAAGTGCAAATGGTTGACAAATGCTGAGAGATCATCAGAACAATTGAGGTGATAACTCAGTGAAATATGGGAAGGTTTAAGAGCAGAGTGGCATTTTGAATAGTGGTGAAGGGCCAGCAAGCTTTGAAGAAGACGGTGTCCTGTGTGGATGTCCAGAGATGGAAGCAGAGGAAGCCAGTCAGAGAGGAGAGGTGAGAGGGCTGGCTTGACTGAGGTGTATCGTGGCAGGTGTGATTGGGAATGGAAGTTGTTCTTGAAAGTTGATCAGTAAGTGATGCATGGGTTTCTGAACAGGAAAAAATACGACATGATTTAAATGACAGTCATGGAGACTCAGACTGGATGTAACAGATTGAAAGGAAAAGTCTAAAAATAGAGAAGGAGCAGGAGCCTCTGCTATGGTCACTTGAGAGGGACAATGGCTGGGTCTGGAGCAGGCTCAGACCATCAGGGCCAGGAGAGCTCATGCTAACAGGAAATGGACAACGTGATGGACTCCAGGGTGGACTGAACTGCCCCTCACAGGTGCGTCCTTCCATTTCCAGTACAGCCATCCCCCCGAGCTTCAGTCACAGGAGAGTGAGAAGATACTCCCAGGCCATAGAATCAGTGGTTAAACTGCCTTTGGAGGAATGGTTAACGCCAGGAAGCACTAAAGGGCTAAGATCCCAGCGGTAAAGTCTCAGGTACTTCAGAAGTTCTCCAGGGAAATGTGTGAGTTTTAAAATTTCATTATGTGCTGCAGATTCAATAAAGGGAGGAACCATTTCCCACAATGTGTGTTAAACACTGAGAGGTGGCATCAAGAAGCATCAACGTGAGAGTCAGAAGTCCCTTCTTGTAGCTTCTTCCCAGTCACTCAACGGTGTCCTTTTAGAAAAGGTTTCGCCTTGTGTGCCTCAATTTCCTTTTCCGCAATGTGGCAGCTGAGGACTAATCAAGTGGCTGTTTGCTCTGCAGGTCATACAAAAGGAAAGACAGACTAGAGCTAACAGAAGAGGGGGAGGCTCTTCTGAAGTTAATCTGTGATATAGGGTTGTTAAACAGAAATTAGCAAAAATGCTTAAGCTTGTAGGAACAACAAAGCCTTCTGTTCTAAATTGTTCAGTCGTGCACACGTGATCAGATACGTTGTTAAAAAATAAGGCAGGTGGTAACTGCTTTAATGACCATAATATATATGTGGACTAGCACATTATTTCTGTTGGGTGTTTATTAATCATATGGAATCATATTATCTACTAGGAAGCCATTGCTTTTTTAGAATTATTTTATTGCTCATTCATTAAGGGTCTGCCTTCAGCTCGGGTCATGATCCCAGGGTCCTGGGATCGAGCCCCGCATCGGGCTTCCTGCTCGGCCGGAAGCCTGCTTCTCCCTCTCCAACTCCCCCTGCTTGTGTTCCCTCTCTCGCTGTGTCTCTCTCTGTCAAATAAATAAATAAAATATTTTAAAGGAATCAGGAGAACAAGAAAGTGATGCTGTGTCTGAAGGATAATAAATTAAAAAGGATTTGGAAGAGTTAATTATAAAATTCTCCATTCCACCTTTGTAGAAAGGTTTTTAGGTTAAGAACGTCCATGTAAGGAATCCCTGCTACCGACCATCGCAGAGCTGGGATGCTGGGAAGTATGTGGAGAAACTGAAGAACTCCACACTCAAGGAGTTTTTGATACATTATATTTTTTGTCAAATTTATTTTTTCACCAAATTATTTTCACAACTTAGTTGATACTCTTGTGAAATTTCACTAAAATTCAAGTGCATAAATTTATGTTCATTAACTAAAGCTACTTTTAAAAAAAAGATTTATTTATTTCTTTGAGAGAGAAAGTGCATGCACATGCAGGGGTATGGGCAGTGGGAGACAAGGGAGAGAGAATCTTAAGCAGACTCTGAACTCAGCACAGAGCCTGATGTGGGGCTGGATCCCAAGACCCTGAGGTCAGGACCTGAGCCGAAATGAGGAGTCCGATGCTTAACCGACTGAACCGAGCCACCAGGTGCCCCAACTAAAGCTACTTTATAGTGTACACTCTGGAGACCATTGTAAACCTATAATTTTCTTTTGGTTTGACTTTTCAAGCACATTTAAATGCTTCTAAAATAGAAGTAATATTTTAGAAGGATATGTTTGTCATAAACCCCATATTTCAAAGTTAAAATATTTGTCACCAAATTTTACGAAATTAATTTCTAAGTAGTGATAAGTCATCATAGGAGGAATAATGGTTTTAACGGCTTTTTATGACCTGCAAGGGTGGAACTCTTTTTGTTTGTAATTCAAGGATATTTTGACCACATTTTCTATGAGATAAAATGACAGGTGTTTTTGGTTGCTTCCCTCATCTGACAGTGTTGTTATCTAGTCACTAGAGACCCTTCTCTACTTGGAATAGTAGCTGCCCAGAAGAGCATCCGTAACATATCCTGCCTGTCTTTTCATGGTTTCATAGCTCATTTCCCTTTTTGGTGTTGGGGTTGAGAATAGACATGGCAGCCATCTATGGAGCTAAGCCAAGGAAGGGACTGTGGGCTCTAAATACTCTTTAAATAGATATTCAATTAGTCTGTTTTGATCTCTACCTTCACACCCATTTAAAAAAAAAAAAAAAAAAAACTACCAATTCTTAAATGTTCACGTTCTTCTCTAGAATAACTAGGCTGCTTCTCATCTTTTCTTATCTTGTGTTCAGAAAGCCACTTCCTTAGATCTAGGGTTAGGGTTGAGGACAAGGGTTAGGAGTTAAAGGTTAGGGTTACTGCCTGGCATCCTGCAGTTCAGGGACCTCTCCAGAGAATAAAACCAGACTTGTGATAGCTCATTTCTGTATAGTGCTGAATAATATCCCACTGTCTGGGTGTGCCACACTTGATTTATCCATTCATCTACTGAGGGACATCTTCGAAGCTTTCAAGTGTTGGCAATTATGAGTAAAGCTGCTATAAACATCCATGTGCAGGTTTTTTTGAAGACATGAAATTATTTTTGTAAATTATTATGTCTAAAGTTATTTGAACAAAGTAAGATACTGATATTAACTATGATATTTACTTATGAGAAGCCTTGCGTTCTCTAAATTTTCTATTAATGGGTATTAAATTGCCACTCAGATCTGCCCAGGTCAAAACACTCAGTATCGGATTATGTACAGCCTGTTGAATTCAGGTATTAGCATCACTAGCCAATGCGTACAGGTGTGGTTAGTCCTCAAGCACCAGACAGCCACATCCGCTCCATCCTTGCCTTGATGTAGTCCGTGCAGTTTCTTCTGGAGTCCTCAGAAGGATCAAAACATAGGAATAAGTGGGCTGTGTCCAGTACAAAGTGTGGGGTGCAGAAGGAACTTGGGAGCGTTGTAAGCTTCTGTGGGGAGCAGAGGTGGGAAGCTGAAGGAAAGCCCCCAGCCAGTCAGGAAACAAAACTGAGGCATATAAAAAAAAAAAAAAAAAAATTGGTAATAAACTAGAAGCTATTCCTTCTCTTATCTCTGTTATTTCCTGAGGCAAATTGTGAGCCTCTACTTTTCTATGAACCCATGTTACTAATGAAAACTAATTTTACTTGTTCCTTGTCATCTAATGTTATATTTCCTTAGAAACCAGGCAGTTATTCAGAATATTAGTGGTTGCTTTGGAAAAGAGACTCTGGGAGAAGAGACCTTTCCCATTCACACAGAGGGGATGTGGATTTCCAATGTGCGCTGCACACATTTCCCTGAGGGCCCCGACCAAAGTGTTTCGCACCTTCTGTCTCAACCCTATGCGATCCTATGTATTCATGAGGACACAAACTGGGGGAGAGTGAGCGGTGTTGATAAATGGTAGAGTCAGGACGGAATCCCAGTCTTGGCAATCACAGGGCCTAGGCGGGTCAGCGCTCCCCATCACCGCTTCGCCCCCCAGGCCTTCAGTATGACATCAGACGCATGAATGCTGCGGTCACTACAGCTGGACATTGTTTAAATTGTTTAGATAAACAGTAAACATTAAAGAAAAATATACTACAACAGTGGATGTTCTGTTACCTTGAATGCTTTATCTAATGGCGGGAGAATTTGGAAGTATTTAGTCTCAAGTTTTTTGTTTTTTTTGTTTTTTTCCTAAATAATAAAAGTTAGCCCTTCTTTTTATTATTATGTTAATCCCCATACATTACATCATTAGTTTCTGATGCAGTGTTCCATGATTCATTGTTTGTGCATAACACCCAGTGCTCCATGCAGAACGTGCCCTCTTTAATACCCATCGCCAGGCTAACCCATCCCCCCACCCCACCCCCAAAACCTCGGTTTGTTTAATTAAGGAACAGTAAGGAGGATACAGTAGGGTAGGTCATCAATACAAAAATAAGACCAAAGTTGAATGCTGAGAAATCAAATTACATAAGAAAACAGGAAGGGAAATTCCAGAAAAGTGGGCTAAATAAATTAGGCAGGCAGCCTCCAAAACAGATGCCAATGATACCTGCTTCCTGCTATTCACACCTTGCTATTAATCTCCTTTTGAGTGTGGGCTGGACTTGCTAACTCAGTTTGCTTTTTTTTTTTTGCTTTAACACTAAAACTGCAACTCTTTTCCGGGGCTTCCTACCTTCTCTCTTGCTATGTATTTCTCCTTATCACTCACCACTATGTATACTGTAGCTTTTACTTATTTGTTTTCTGTTTCCTTGATAGAATAAAACTTCATGAGGCTAGGGAATTTGTCTTCCCGTTTATTGTTCAATACCTATTTATAGTATCTGGAATAAACATTTGTTGCATTAATGAATAAATATTTTGCTGTTATCATATTGATTATGTTTTATATTCATGTTTTTTTATTTACTAGAGGCAGGTAATTTTTCTTCTAATTTTTTACTTTAATGAATATTCTAACATGGTAATCTTCAAATATTCATTACTTAAAACATTTGATTTTTTTATAATATAAATTATTAAAAAGAATTGACCTGCAATTTTACATAAAATATATTAAGATGTAATTGAGGTCAAACTAAATTAACATCTTTTAAATCTTTTTTTTTTTTTAAAGATTTTATTTATTTATTCATGAGAGACAGGGGGAGAGAGAGAGAGAGAGAGAGGCAGAGGCAGAGGGAGAAGCAGGCTCCCTGCTCAGCAGGGAGCCCGATGTGGGACTCGATCCCAGTACCCTGGGATCATGACCTGAGCTGAAAGCAGACGCTTAGCCATCTGAGCCACCCAAGCGCCCTAAATTAACATCTTTTAAAGTGCTATTTTCTCTTTGTCTTATTTTTATAAGAGAATTTAGAAGCAAATGTTTCTGTTTTGTTTCAGTTTCAGGTGGTGGGGTTTTTTTTGGTGGTAATGATGTTTTATTTATTTTTTTACATTTTTTAATTCCAGTATAGTTAACATATGGTGTTATATTAATTTCAGGTATACAATACAATGATTTAATACTTCCATACATTAATCAGCGCTCATCATGAGAGTTGTACTTAGTTTTACAGTTCATAAACTGAGAGTCAAACGGAATCACTGCGAATCAAAGATGAGTTTATTACAAAATGGTGAAGCTATAATTCATTAGGGGCTTCATTCCTGCCAATCTCTAAAAGATAAGTCCTGAATCTTCTTTATTCTAGTCTGAATACAAATAAATGGGTGAGGTAACATATCAGTATCCCTTTTTAACCTTAATTAACCAGATAACCCAGAAGATTCTCATTTGATCTTATATTATCAGAACACCAACAATATTTGCTAAATGTTTTAGGTTTGAAGTTAAGACTAAAAACTCAACAATTAGTTTTCAGAAAGAAAATATGTCTCAAAACAAGTATATAGTATCAGATGTGATCTTTCTGATATTTGTTTTGTCATTATTTGTGTACATGTATATAACATTGTGTGTATGTGTGTGTGAAATGTGGTTACTAAGTACATGTTTCTCACCAATGAGAACAAATGTGGTTAACAACAAAGCAAATTTTAAAAATAATTTCATAGGAACAAACACTTCTTTAGTATGATATTTAAAGCTTAACTTAAAAACATATTAATTGCCAGTTTTGTAATACCATCTGCTGAATTCATTTTAGTTTAACATTTAAATTTTTTTTTGATTGATGAATAACTACAGCATCCAATTTTTCTGAAACTTACCAAGGTCATTGGTAGAGGTTTGTGGTTAGAAAAATATACTAGAAATACAAAGAAAGGTAAATCTATAGATTAAATTTCTATTATAAATTTACATTTAAATTAAGCTGCTGAGAAAATAGTATGAGAACAATGTTAATTTAGTGAAATGGAAAATACAGTAGATATAAATTAGAAAGCCTGATACAATGTCAGTGCTTCCCCCCTCTAATTTTTTTTTCTCTTAATTCCCAGGGTTGAGTTGTAAACATGTGATTTCTTTCCCCCTACAAAGTGTAGGGAAAAATTTGTAGGTGTCTGAAGGCAAACTTAGAAGTCCTAACTTCTTAAAAACCAAGAACAGCTGAATTAATTATATCCTTTTGTAAAATTAAACCATAATGTGAGCAGGATTCTCCTATTCACCAGGATTTAAATGTGTTCCTGATTGTCAGTTCCCTTCTGTCAGGTTTTGCATTCACCAAACAAGTGGATGATGCTGGAATAGGAGAAGGAAGGGACAAGAGTAACAATGACAATAAAAGTGTGTTGAAAGCAGCCATAAATTTGAAAAAAAATGTTCTTGGGTTTTTGTTTTTTATTAAAATAGAATATTTTTAAGACAGCCATGAAATCAAATGTGGCCTCTTGTAAATTTCAAATGGTGCCATGGTCTGCAGTTCCTCAGATACGGAGTGCGAGGACTGTCTTTTCTGGAAGGCTGTGCACTGATGTTTAGAAGCAATCCTTCTTTCTTATGCCCTTATGTTTTATCATCAAATAAAATGATTAATGTGATTTTATGCACCTAAAAAATTGGTTGTGACTTCATACTAAATTTGATTTTGGTTTTCTTATAAATCTCAAGGTGATCAGTATTCATGCCCATTAATGACAGTTATGGGAAACCACAAGAAATAGAAGGTTAACACAGGCAATAAAAAAAAAAAAATGCAGAGATTGGGGGATGAAACCACATGTGTAAAGGGACCAAGATGCTTCCTAACTGGCCTACACTTAATGGACACACAGACAGGGTTACAGCCTTAATAGCAACTCCTGCTGCTCAGGATGCACCTGCATGCTCTCTCCCCTCCCCCAGCCTTGTTCTCTACCACCACCATTCTCTTTTTGGAAATTTTGACTGGTTTATTTATTAACATTAAACACTTTTACTTTTTTTAATTTTTAAAAAAAATTTTAAAGAATTTATTTGAGGAAGAGAGAGAGAGCACAAGCAGCGGGAGGGGCAGAGGGAGAGAATGAAGCAGACTTTCCATTGAGTAGGGAACCCGATGTGGGACTCGATCCCAGGACCCCAGGATCATGACCTGAGCTGAAGGCAGACACTTAACCATCTGAGCCACCTAGGCGCCCCTAAACACTTTTAAAAACTGTTTAACACAAGGTTAAATATTTTCTTCAGGTATTTATGATATATACAATAAAATATTTAAATGAGATTTTAAGATTATAAATTTGCCATTTTTTGCCAACTTTACTGAAGTATAAGTAGCAAATAAAATTGTATATATTTAAGATGTACTTTAAGATGCTTTTAAACAAATACATAGTGAAATACTCAACACATTCAAGGTAATTAATATCTGTTGCCTCACATAGTTAGGATTTTCTTTTTGTGTGTGACTAAAACACTTAAGATATAACCATGTAGCAACTTGCAAGCACACAATCTATTGTTGTTAACCAGTTGTATGGCTATAAATTACATCTCCAGCACTTACTGATCCTGCTTAACTCTTTGTACACTTTGGGCAGATACTTTCTCTTTAATAGAAGAGGTATTTGTCTGTTTACAAATCTAGACATAATGATTTATTTCCTCTGAAGTTCTCTATTAAGAAAACCTGTTAAACATCATCTTCAGGGTAGAAAATATATACATATATATTCTAGTTTTAGACATTTTTTTGGAAAATACTTTTTAATTGATGCACAATTGATCTCATTATATTCATTTCAGGGATACATCATCATGGTATATCTGTATATATTGAAAAACAATAACCATAAAAAGTGTAACATCTGTCACCATACATAGTCACAGAATATTTCTTGTGATGAGAACTATCAAGATCTACCTTCAATTATAGAGTATTAACTGTAATCATCGTGCTGTATCTTACATCCCTTTGGCTTATTTATTTTATAATTGGAAGTTTGTACCATTTGACTTCCCATATCTTACCCACTCCCCATCCCCACCTTTGGCAACCAGCAATCTGTTCTCTGTATCTATGAGCTTATGGGGATTTGTTTGTTCTTTATTGTAGATTCAATGTATGACTGAATCATATGATATTTACTTTTCTGTCTGACTTATTTCACTTTGCATAATAGACTTAATGTCCACTCATGTTATCTCAAATGGCAATATTTAATTTATTATGGGTGAATAATATTCTATTTTATGTATAGTACATTTTCTTTACTCATTCTTCGTCAGTGGACATTTAGGTTGTGTCTATAACTTGGATATTGTAAATAATGCTGAATGAACATAGGACTTCATGTATCTTTTTGGGTTAGTGTTTTCATTTTCTTCAAATAATACCCAGAGTGCAGTTGCTGTATCATATAGTAGTTCTATTTTCAACTTTGTGAGGAAACTCCATACTGTTTTGCAGAGTGGCTTCCCCAGTTTACACTCCAACAAGAGGACACAAGCATTCCCTTTTCTCCACATTCTTGCCAACACTTGTTATATCTGGTCTTTTTTTTTTTAATTATGTTATGTTAATCACCATGCATCACATCATTAGTTTTTGATGTAGTGTTCCATGATTCATTGTTTGCGTATAACACCCAGTGCTCCGTGCAGAACCTGCCCTCTTTAATACCCATCACCAGGCTAACCCATCTAGACCCCCTCCCCTCTAGAACCCTGTTTTTTTCCTCAGAGTCCATAGTCTCTCATGGTTCGTCTCCCCCTCTGATTTCCCCCCCTTCATTTTTCCCTTCCTGCTTTCTTTCTTTCTTTTTTTTTTTTTAACATATAATGTATTATTTGTTTCAGAGGTAGAGGTCGGTGATTCATCAGTCTTACACAATTCACAGCGCTCACCATAGTACATACCCTCCCCAATGTCTATCAACCAGCCGCCCCATCCCTCCCACCCCCCACCACTCCAGCAACCCTCAGTTTGTTTCCTGAGATTAAGAATTCCTCATATCAGTGAGGTCATATGATACATGTCTTTCTCTGATTGACTTATTTCGCTCAGCATAACACCCTCGAGTTCTATCCACATCGTTGCAAATGGCAAGATTTCATTCCTTTTGATGGCTGCATAATATTCCATTGTATATATATATACCACTTCTTCTTTATCCATTCATCTGTCGATGGACATCTTGGCTCTTTCCATAGTTTGGCTATTGTGGACATTGCTGCTATAAACATCGGGGTGCACGTAACCTTTCGGATCCCTACATTTGTATCTTTGGGGTAAATATCCAGTAGTGCAATTGCTGGGTTGTATGGTAGCTCTATTTTCAACTTTTTGAGGAACCTCCATACTGTTTTCCAGAGTGGCTGCACCAGCTTGCATTCCCACCAACAGTGTAGGAGGGTTCCCCTTTCTCCGCATCCCCGCCAACATCTGTCATTTCCTGACTTGTTAATTTTAGCCATTCTGAATTGTGTGAGGTGCTATCTCATTGAGGTTTTGATTTGGATTTTCCTGATGCTGAGTGATGTTGAGCACTTTTCCATGTGTCTGTTGGCCATTTGGATGTCTTCTTTGGAAAAATGTCTGTTCATGTCTTCTGCCCATTTCTTGATTGGATCATTTGTTTTTTGGGTGTTCAGTTTGAGAAGTTCTTTATAGATTTTGGATATTACCCCTTTATCTGATATGTCATTTGCAAATATCTTCTCCCATTCTGTTGGCTGTCTTTTGGTTTTGTTGATTGTTTCTTTTGCTGTGCAAAACCTTTTTATCTTGATGAAGTTCCAATAGTTTATTTTTGCCCTTGCTTCCCTTGCCTTTGGTGATGTTTCTAGGAAGAAGTTCCTGCGGCTGAGGTCGAAGAGGTTGCTGCCTGTGTTCTCCTTTAGGATTTTGATGGACTCCTTTCTCACATTTAGGTCGTTCAACCATTTTGAGTCTATTTTTGTGTGTAGTGTAAGGAAATGGTCCAGTTTCATTCTTCTGCATGTGGCTGCCCAATTTTCCCAACACCATTTGTTGAAGAGACTGTCTTTTTTCCATTGGACATTCTTTCTTGCTTTCTCAAAGATGAGTTGACCATAGAGTTGAGGGTCCATTTCTGGGCTCTCTATTCTGTTCCATTGATCTATGTGTCTGTTTTTGTGCCAGTACCATACTGTCTTGATGATGACAGCTTTGTAATAGAGCTGGAAGTCCAAAATTGTGATGCCACCAGCTTTGCTTTGCTTTTTCAACATTCCTCTGGCTATTTGGTGTCTTTTCTGGTTCCATACAAATTTTAGGATTATTTGCTCCATTTCTTTGAAAAAAGTTGATGGTATTTTGATAGGGACTGCATTGAATGTGTAGATTACTCTAGGTAGCATTGACATCTTCACAATATTTGTTCTTCCAATCCATGAGCATGGAACGTTTTTCCATTTCTTTGTGTCTTCCTCAATTTCTTTCATGAGTATTTTACAGTTTTCGGAGTACAGATTCTTTGTCTCTTTGGTTAGATTTATTTCTAGGTATCTTATGGTTTTGGGTGCAATTGTAAATGGGATCGATTCCTTAATTTCTCTTTCTTCTGTCTTGTGCTTGGTGTATAGGAATGCCACTGATTTCTGTGCATTGATTTTATATCCTGCCACTTTACTGAATTCCTGTATAAGTTCTAGCAGTTTTGGGGTAGAGTCTTTTGGGTTCTCCACATAAAGTATCATATCATCTGCAAAGAGTGAGAGTTTGACTTCTTTGCCGATTTGGATGCCTTTGATTTCTTTTTGTTGTCTGATTGCTGTGGCTAGGGCTTCTAATACTATGTTGAATAGCAGTGGTGACAGTGGACATCCCTGCTGTGTTCCAGACCTTAGGGGGAAAGCTCTCAGTTTTTCCCCAATGAGAATGATATTCGCTGTGGGTTTTTCATAGATGGCTTTTATGATATTGAGCTAGATACCCTCTATCCCTATACTCTGAAGAGTTTTGATCAAGAAAGGATGCTGTACTCTGCCAAATGCTTTTTCTGCATCTATTGAGAGGATCATATGGTTCTTTTTTTTTTTTTTTTAAAGATTTTATTTATTTATTTGACAAAGAGAGACACAGTGAGAGAGGGAACACAGGCAGGGGAAGTGGGAGAAGGAGAAGCAGGCTTCCCGCTGAGCAGGGAGCCCGATGTGGGGCTCGATCCCAGGACCCTGGGATCACGACCCTAGCCGAAGGCAGACGCTTAACGACTGAGCCACCCAGGCGCCCAAGGATCATATGGTTCTTGTTCTTTCTTTTATTAATGTATTTTATCACATTGATTGATTTGTGGATGTTGAACCAACCTTGCAGCCCAGGCATAAATCCCACTTGGTCGTGGTGAATAATCCTTTTAATGTACTGTTGGATCCTATTGGCTAGTATTTTGGTGAGATTTTTTGCATCCATGTTCATCAAGGATATTGGTCTGTAATTCTCCTTTTTGTTGGGGTCTTTGTCTGGTTTTGGGATCAAGGTAATTGTGGCCTCATAAAACAAGTTTGAAGTTTTCCTTCCATTTCTATTTTTTGGAACAGTTTCAGAAGAATAGGTATTAATTCTTCTTTAAATGTTTGGTAGAATTTCCCTGGGAAGCCATCTTGCCCTGGGCTCTTGTTTGTGGGGAGATTTTTGATTACTGCTTCAATTTCCATAATGGTTATAGGTCTGTTCACGTTTTCTATTTCTTCCTGCTTCAGTTTTGGTAATTGATGCATCTCTAGGAATGCATCCATTTCTTCCAGATTATCTAATTTGCTGGAATATAGTTGCTCATAATATGTTCTTATAATTGTTTGTATTTCTTTGGTGTTGGTTGTGATCTCTCCTCTTTCATTCCTGATTTTGTTGATTTGGGTCATTTCTCTTTTCTTTTTGATAAGTCTGGCCAGTGGTTTATCGTTCTTGTTAATTCTTTCAAAGAACCAGCTCCTAGTTTTGTTGATCTGTTCTACTGTTCTTTTGGCTTCTATTTCATTGATTTCTGCTCTGATCTTTATTATTTCTCTTCTCCTGCTGGGTTTAGGCTTTATTTGCTGTTCTTTCTCCAGCTTCTTTAGGTGCAGGGTTAGGTTGTGTATTTGAGACCTTTCTTATTTCTTGAGAAAGGCTTGTATTGCTATATACTTTCCTCTTAGGACCACCTTTGCTGCATCCCAAAGATTTTGAACAGTCGTGTTTTCATTTTCATTGGTTTCCATGAATTTTTTAAATTCTTCTTTAATTTCCTGGTTGACCCATTCATTCCTTAGTAGGGTGCTCTTTAGCCTCCGTGTATTTGAGTTGTTTCCAACTTTCCTCTTGTGATTGAGTTCTAGTTTCGAAGCATCGTGGTCTGAAAATATGCAGGGAATGATCCCAATCTTTTGGTACCAGTTGAGACCTGATTTGTGACCTAGGATGTGATCTATTCTGGAGAATGTTCCATGGGTACTAGAGAAGAATGTGTATTCTGTTGCTTTGGGATGGAATGTTCTGAATATATCTGTGAGGTCCATCTGGTCCAGTGTGTCATTTAAAGTCTTTATTTCCTTGTTGATCTTTTGCTTAGATGATCTGTCCATTTCAGTGAGGGGAGTGTTAAAGTCCCCCACTATTATTGTATTGTTGTCGATGTATTTCTTTGTTTTTGCTATTAATTGGCTTATATAATTGGCTGCTCCCATGTTAGGGGCATAGATATTTACAATTGTTAGAACTTCTTGTTGGACAGACCCTTTAAGTATGATATAATGTCCTTCCTCATTTCTTATTATAGTCTTTGGTTTAAAATCTAATTTGTCTGATATAAGGATTGCCACCCCAGCTTTCTTTTGGTGTCCATTAGCATGGTAAATTGTTTTCCACCCCCTCACTTTCAATCTGGGGGTGTCTTTGGGTCTAAAATGAGTCTCTTGCAGACAGCATATCGATGGGTCTTGTTTTTTTATCCAATCTGATAGCCTGTGTCTTTTGATTGGGGCATCTAGCCCATTTACATCATGGGTAACTATTGAAAGATATGATTTTAGTGCCATTGTATTGCCTGTAAGTTGACTGTTACTGTATACTGTCTGTTCCTTTCTGGCCTATGTTACTTTTAGGCTCTCTCTTTGCTTAGAGGACCCCTTTCAAGAGTTCTTGTAGGGCTGGTTTCGTGTTTGCAAATTCCTTTAGTTTTTGTTTGTCCTGGAAGCTTTTTATCTCTCCTTCTATTTTCAATGACAGCCTAGCTGGATATAGTATTCTTGGCTGCATATTTTTCTCATTTATTGCTCTGAATATATCATGCCAGTCCTTTCTGGCCTGCCAGGTCTCTGTGGATAGGTCTGTTGTCAGTCTAATGTTTCTACCATTGTAGGTTGCAGATCTCTTCTCTTGAACTGCTTCCAGGATTTCCTCTTTGTCTTTGAGACTTGTAAGTTTTACTATTAGATGTCGGGGTGTTGACCTATTTTTATTGATTTTGAGGGGGGTTCTCTGTGCCTCCTGGATTTTGATGCCTGTTTCTTTCCCCAAATTAGGGAAGTTCTCTGCTATAATTTGCTCCTATATTCCTTCTGCCCTTTTCTCTCCTTCTTCTTCTGGGATCCCAATTATTCTAATGTTGTTTTGTCTTATGGTATCACTTATCTCTCGAATTCTGCCCTCGTGATCCAGTTGTTGTTTATCTCTCTTTTTCTCAGCTTCTTGTTTTCCATCATTTGGTCTTCTATCTCACTGATTCTTTCTTCTGCCTCATTTATCCTAGCAGTTAGGGCCTCTATTTTTGATTTCACCTCATTAATAGACTTTTTGATTTCGACTTGGTTAGATTTTAGCTCTTTTATTTCTCCAGAAAGGGTTTCTCTAATATCTTCCATGCTTTTTTCAAGCCCAGCTAGTATCTTTAAAATCATCATTCTGAACTCTAGTTCTGACATCTTACTAATGTCCATATTGATTAGGTCCCTGGCAGTCGGTACTGCCTCTTGTTCTTTTTTTTGAGGTGATTTTTTCATCTTGTTGTTTTGTCCAGAGGAGAATAGATGAATGAGAGAACAAAATGCTAACAGGGTAACAACAACCCCAGAAAAATATACACTAAACAAATCAGAAGAGACCTTTCAGAAAGTGGTCGCTTTTCTCTTTAGAGAGTTGCTGCTATTCTTTTATTTGATCTCCTGTTGAGTTCATAGGTGTTCAGAATGGTTTGATCCCTATCTAGCTGAATTCCTGGGACCAGACAAAATTTAGGTCTTCTACTCCTCTGCCATCTTGCTCCCTCCCCCCCGCATTTCTGATCTTTTTGATTATGACCATCCTTTCAGGTGTGAAGTGAAATCTCATTGTGGTTTTGATTCCAATTTCCCTGCTGATGAGTAATGTTGAGTACATTTTCCTGTGTCTATTGACCCGTTGCATGCTTTTTATGGAAAAATGTCTATTCGGAAACTGCCCAATTTGTAATCAAATGATTGGTTTCTCTGCTGTTGACTTGTATGAGTTCTTTACATACTTTAGGTATTAACACCTTATCAGATATATGATTTACAAATATGTTCTCTTATTCAGTAGGTTATCTTTTAATGATGTTGGTGGTTTGCTGTACAGAGCTTAGTGTGATGTAGTCTTAATCTGCTTTTCATTTAGCTGTCTGTTTCTTTTTGTCAAATTTAAAAAATCATTTTCAAGACTGCTGCCATGGATTTTTTTTAAAGATTTTATTTATTTATTTGACAGAGAGAGAGCAGGAGAGCACAAGGAGTGGGAGCGGCAGAGGAAGAAGCAGTTCCCCTGCTCAGCAGGGAGCCCGATGTGGGGCTCGATCCCAGGACCCCGGGATCATGACCCGAGCCGAACGCAGTCACTTAACCAACTGAGCCACCCAGGCGCCCCTGATGCCATGGATTTTATTGCCTATGATTTTCCTAGGAGTTTTATGGTTTCAGGTCTTACATTCAAACCTTTAATCTATATTCAGTTAGTCTTTCTGTATGGCGTAAGATAGTGGTCCAGTTTCATTCATTTGTGGCTGTCCACTTGTCCAACAACATTTATTGAAGAGATTGTCCTTTCCTCGTGGCATATTCTTGGCTCCTCTGTCATCAATTAACTGACCATATATGTGTGGCTTTCCTTCGGGGCTTTCTGTTCTGTTCCTTTGATCTATGTGTCTTTTTTATTCCAATACCATACTGTTTTGATTATGATAGCTTTATAATATAGTTTGAAATCAGGGAGCATGATGCCTCCAGCTTTGTCCTCCTTTCTCTGGATTGATTTAGTTATTTGGAATTTTTTTAAGTTTTTATTTAAATTCCAGTTAGTTAACCTTCAGAGTTATCTTAGTTTCAGGTGTACAATATAGCAATGCAAAAGTCCCATACATCACTCTGTGCTCATTATAACCAGTGCACTCATTAAGCCCCATCATTTGTGGTTTCACACAAATTTTAGGATTGTTCTATTTCTGTGAAAAATGTTTTTGGAATTTTGATAGGGATTGCATAGAATCTATAGATTGTTTTGGACAGTATGGACATTTTAAAAATACTCTTCCAAATCATAAACATGAATTTCTTTCTATTTATTAGTGTCATCTTCAGTTTATTTTCTCCATGTGCTACAATTTTCACTGTATAGGTTATTTATCTCCCTGGTTAAATCTATTTCTAAATATTTTATTCTTTTTAATTCTCTCTAATGTAAATGGGATTGAAGAAATTATTTTTCTGATTCTTCATTAATCATGTATGAAATACAATAGGTTTCTGTTTATTGTTTTTGTATTTTACAACTTTACTGAATTCACTTATTAGTTTTAACAGTTTTTTAGTAGAGTCCTTAGGGGTTTCTGTGTATAAAATGTCCTCTGCAAATAACGATAGTTTTAGTTCTTTTTCCAGTTTGGAAACGTTTCTTTTTCTCATCCAAGTACTGTAGCTAGGACTTCTAGTACTATGTTGAATAAAAGTGGTAGGAATGGGTTACCCTTGTCTTTTTCCTGATCTTAGAGGAAAAGCTCTCAGCTATTTTTTTAAACTTTGTCAAAACTATTTTAATTAACTGTCCATATTTTACCAAATAAAAGAGCTTTCAGCTTTTTACCATTGAGTATGAAGTTAAGTGTGGGCTTGTATAGATTTTATTAGGTTCAGGTAAATTCCCTCTTATCCACCTTCTGGAGAGTTTTTATAATACAGGGATGTTAAATTTTGCCAAATGCTTTTTATGCATCTACTGAGATGGTCATAGAATTTTTATCCATTTTGTGAGTGTGTTGTGTTACATTAATTTGTGAATATAGAACCTTCATTTTTACCCTGCAGTAACTCCCACTTGGTCATGGTATATGATTACTGAATATATTATTGAATTGTTAATACATTGTTGAGGATTTTTGTATCTATGTTCATTAGGGATATTGGCCTATAGTTTTTTTGTGGCATCCTTGTCTAATTTTGATATCAGGGTTATTTTGGCCCCATAAAATTAGTTGGGAAGCATTCTCTAATCCATTTTTGGAATATTTTGAGAAGAACAGGTAATAATTCCTCTTTGAATATTTGGTAGAATTCTCCAGGGAAGCTGTCTGGTCCTTTTTTGTTGTTGTTGTTGTTGTTGTTGTTATTGGGGGGGCAGATATGGCTATTGATTTGATCACCTTATCTGTTATTGTATGTTCAGATTTTATATTTCTTCCTGATTTAGTCTTGGTAGATTTTATCTATCTAGGAATTTATTCATTTTTTTCTAGGTTGCCCAATTTGTTGGAGTATTATTATTCCTGGTAATCTCTTATGATCCTTTGTATTTCTGTGAGAGCAGGTGTAATGTCTGTTTTCATTACTGGTTTTGAACCATCCTTTTGTGGAGGCTAAAGATTCGTCAGTTTTGTTTCTTTTCAAAAAACCAACTCTTGGTTTTATTGATCTTCTCTATTGTCCTTTTAGTCTCTATTTCACTTTTATAGTCTCATCTCTGTCATTTTCTTCCTTCTAACTCTGGGCCTCATTTATCTTTTTTTTTTTTTTTTTTTTTTTTTTTTTTTTTTACTAGTTCCTCGAGTTGTAAAGTTAGGTTGTTTGAGATTTTTCTTGTTTCCTGACGTAGGCATAGATTGCTATGAACTTCTCTCTTAGAACTGCTTTTGCTGCATCTCATAAGTTTTACATGCTCTACGTTTACTCTCCCTCTATTTTCATTAGTGTCTAGGTATTTTTTAACCCATTTATTTTTCAGTAGCATATTGTTTAATCTCCAAATATTTGTGAATTTTCTATGTTCTTATAACTGACTTCCAGTTTTATACCACTGTCATCAGAAAAGAGGTCTGACATGATTTCAGTCCTTTTAAATTTACTGAGACTTGTTTTGTGGCCTGATATATATTCTCTGGAAGGTTCTATGTGTGCTTGAGCAGAATGTGCACTGTGTTCTTTGGGTTGGTATGTTCTGTATATATCTATTAAGTCCACGTGGGGGGCACCTGGGAGGCTCAGTCAGTTAAGTGTCTGCCTTTAGCTCAGGTCATGATGTCAGGGTCCTGGGATCGAGTCCTATGTTAGTCTCCCTGCTCAGTGGGGAGTCTGTTTCTCCCTCTCTCTCTGCCCCACCCCCTCTCATGTGTGCGTGAAAACACTCATGCTCTCTCTCAAATGAATAAAATCTTTTATATATATATTTAAAAAGTCCATCTGGTCTAATTGTTGTTTAAGGACAATGTTTCCTTACTGATTTTCTGTCTATATGACTTATCCACTGATGTAAGTGGAGTATTAAAATCCCCTACTCTCATTGTATTGCTGTCTATTGCTCCCTTTAGATTCATTAATATTTGCTTTATGTATTTAGTCGTGCCTATGTTTGATGCAAAAATAGTTATGTTACATCTTGTTGAATTGACCTATGTATCATTATGTGATGCCTTTGTCTCTTATTACAGTCTTTGTTTTAAAGTCTTTTTTGTCTGATACATGTATAGTTAGCTACTCCAGCTTTCCTTTGGCTAATATTTTCATGGAATGTCTTTTTCCACCTCTTCACTATCAGTCTGTTTGTCTTTACATCTGAGATAAGTATCTTGGAGGCAGCATATAGATAGATCTCTTTTTCTCCAGTGGTATGCTTAGATTAATTCTTTATCTCTGTATACCTACTATAGGGTATAGGATTTTTTGCTTGCTGAGAATGTGAAGCTTACATATAGCAACTTATATATTTAACAGTCTAATTTAATTCAGTAATGACTCAGGTTTAATTGCATTCTGATGCTCTACGTGTTTTCTCTCCCTCATCTCACACTATGTTTTTGATGCCACATTTTACATCTTCTTGTGTTTCTTAACTAATTATAATTATTTGTATTACCTTTGTCTTTTAGCCTTCCTACCACCTTTATAGGTGAATTTTTTTCTTTTATCTTTATTTTTTTATTTTATTATGTTATGTTAATCACCATACATTACATCATTAGTTTTTGATGTAGTGTTCCATGATTCACTGTTTGCATATAATTTGTGAGCATTTTTATGAGCAGGAAGAGGGGTCCACCAGCTTGTCCCCAGGGAGTATCCCAGCAGGTCCCTGCCCCTGCCCCAAATGCTTTAAAATTAGCAAATGAGTCACTTTCACATAAAGCCTGGGCACTTTTCAAGGAGCTGTTTCTGAGCTGGGCCCTGAGGTGGGTATCTGTATGCAGACCCTATTATATCTATTTCTTAGTTTCACAGAGCCCCACAGGTCTCATTAGTGAGAGCCTCACTGGTCTTCAAAGCCAGGTGTTTTGGGCGTGTGTCACTGAGGTGTTGCTTTTACAAATTAGGGTGTCTACTGTGGGCTAAGAAGCCTTTGCTCCTCAGGAAGAAGATCCAGGTTTTGAGTTCCCTCCTAACTGTGGGTTGATGGCTAGGGTCACTATGTCTCTGCCCCAGCTACCCACTTCCATGAGGTTCCCCTCATGTCTACATCATTGAACTCTGCCAGCTTTAGGAGTTTTCTCAGAGGAAATCTTTCTATATATAGCTGTAGATTCAGTGTATCCATGAGAGGAGATGAGTTCTGGCTCTTTCTTGGTCTCCATGTTGAACCAGAACCTCAGAAAAGTCTTAGGATCTCTGTAGCTAGAGCTGAAACTTCAACTTCCCCACCCACCCACCCCTTGTGAGAGACATGTGGGGGGGTGGAGCTAGGAACATCTACAGGTGTTTTGTCTATGCAGGGCCCTCAGCTAAGTAGTGAAACTCAAATTTAGTGCAGTTAACAGGAAATGATGTAGTGGTTTTATATTAAAACATGGAAAACAATACCAGTCACTATTTTGTCTTTAATAGGAATACTATCAAATTTGAAAACATATTTATATGAATAAAAATATAGAGCTCTTGGGGCTCCTGGGTGGCCCAGTCAGTTAAGTGTCTGACTTCAGCTCAGATCATGATCTCAGGGTCCTGGGATCAAGCCTTGTGTCAGGCCCCGTGTTGAGTGGGGAATCTACCTGTTCCTCTCCCTCTGCCCCTTGCCCCTGCTCATTCTCTATCTCTCTCAAATAAATAAAATCTTTAAAATACATATATACAACTCTCTTATTAGAGTGTGTGATACACTTTGAGGAAAAATTCATACAATTAAAGTTTTCTTCTAATGTTGATTTATGGGAAATCATCTCTGAGATAGGATGTTTGTTGTTTGGGGTTGGTTTTCTTCTGAGGGTATGGTCTTTATCTGGTAGTAGAAATACCTACAAAAGCAGTTCCAGAGCATTAACAATCAGTGCTATCATGTGGTACTAATGCACTGATATCATGTGATATCAGTGACACAGGCTCTATGATATGATGATTCTAGACAAAGGGACAAGATTTCCTATAAATTTGCACTTAAAATAAGTATTTTTAAGCATTATGTATTTTAAGGTTCAACCTAATTTTATCCTATTTTTAAAACAGTACATTTTGCACAAAAATAAATTATAATGTTTATAAGCAAATGAATTCATTTCTTGGCAAGGTCCTTAATAACTTAATATATATCAGTAGAAATGTCCAGTAATATAGTGTACTATTTATAGGTGTTAACTAGCCATAGTGCTAATTACCACATGAAAAATCTTCCCTGCAGTATGACTGCTAGAATAAGGTTTTTAATCTTTGTCATCTTTAAATATATCATTAAAGCCCAGAATTATGGTTCCATTTACCACAGATAATTTTAGCTAGACATCTTTGAACCTTTCAAAGCATCACCACTCTCATTTATTTAAGACAACACTGACAAAGTTGGGAGTCTCAGAATAAATTTTGTTAGGCTTTGACTACATTCTGCATTTTGGATTTAAAATAAATGGTTTTCTTAAATGTCAAAGGATTTATGAAGTAGGAATACACTGGGGATGGGTTTCTCCTCATTTCTTTGACTCCCACTTGAATGTCAGACTTTATTTGTTCCAGGTGCTCTGGGAAAAAAAAAATGAATCTATTTTGTTTTTTAAACATGGAAACTCATCAGGTTGTGGCCCCTTTAAAAATTGCGGATACCCATGCTCAACTGCATTCTTACTGAATTAGAATTGACTTATTTAATAAACTTCTTTTGGAGGAAGGTCAAGAGTAACCATCCCTTAACTGGCTAAACCCATTGTCTCATGTGGACAAAACAACTCATGAAAAAGCTGTACAGGATGATGGCTTTCTATCTCGCAGAGTTGACCTTTTTGTTTATTTGTTATAACTAAGAACTGCAACATAAAAGAGTGAAAGCATTTGAAGGTTTTAATCTGGATCACACAAGAGAGAACAGGTGATCAAAGAGAGGCTACTGGTTGGGTCCATAATAGTGAATGGACAATGTGATGTTCTATTTAAGCACAAGACTATATTATCTTGAATGCAGAGATGCAAAGGAAGATGTGTTTTTTGTTTCCAAAGAACTTAGGGAAAGAAGGGAAGGAAACAAACCACAGAATCTGAATGTAGCTGTAGATTCGAAAAAGAATTTAAAAGATTAAAGTAATACAGATTTAGATCTAGAGGTGTGGCAAGGAGAAGAACACGGTAACTTCATTCTTCAACTCTAATGTCATCTGAGAGTGGGATTCCTTATAAACAGGTCTGTTTAAATTGCTGAAATCCAGAATGTTTTGAAAGGAGGTGATTTTATGGCTGGTATATTAAGGATGCCACTGGAGTGACACTGAAATATATAGACCACCGGAAGCATCGTCTTGGCTGTAACACTGTTCCCTAGTGCTTCCCAGCCAAGGATCAAAAGGAGGAGAGAAAAATCCCCCCAAAGTAATAGCTTGCTTAGAATTCTCAAGAAGTTCTGTCACTTAATCATGTGTCCCTGTTTATTTTACTACTGGACGAAATAATACAGCCACTTGGGTGTTGCGTTATGTATGCAACATACGCCGTCTACATTGACATTTTTAATGGTATTTGGCTCTCCTACCGCAGCTCAAGCTGGGTAATAAGACCTTGATATGTAGGGTCTTGATACTAAATCTAGGCAAAGTGGCAGATGTTAACCTTATTAAATCAATCAAGCCACACAATTAAAGTTCAACTTATTGCCGTTTAATTAGTACTGTGGCTAGTTAAAAGCCTATAAACAATATCATCTTTCACCAAACATTTATACTGACATTTTGTATGTTGTTAAGGAATCCTCAAAAAGCCTGTCCAATAAACTTATAAGAACATTATTCATTTGGGGTGGACTTTAAGGTTAATTGCTTTATTTTTTTTTATTTTTATTTTTTTTAAGATTTTATTTATTTGACGGAGAGAGAGATAGCGAGAGCAGGAGCACAAGCGGGGGAGTGGGAGAGGGAGAAGCAGGCTTCCCGCTCAGCAGGGAGCCCGATGTGGGACTCGATCCCAGGACCCTGGGATCATGACCTGAGCCGAAGGCAGACGCTTAATGACTGAGCCACCCAGGCACCCAAATATTAATTGCTTTAAAAAATGGAATGTAGGGGCGCCTGGGTGGCTCAGTCGTTAAGCGTCTGCCTTCGGCTCAGGTCATGATCCCAGGATCCTGGGATCGAGTCCCACATCGGGCTCCCTGCTGAGCGGGAAGCCTGCTTCTCCCTCTCCCACTCCCCCTGCTTGTGTTCCCTCTCTCACTGTGTCTCTCTCTGTCAAATAAATAAATAAAATCTTTAAAAAAAAAATAAATAAATAAATAAAAAAAAAAAAAAATGGAATGTAATGAACCACTAAAAACAAATATAAAGATGTTGAATTTTAAGTGCAAATATAAGGTAATTCATATGTTCTCTTTTCTACACAGTTGTTATTAGAGTTCACTATTTTGTGAAATTCAAAAATGCTTTAGAGTTTCTTCTTCCAAGAGCACCTAGGTGGCTCAGTTGGTTCAGCATCTGCCTCTGGCTCAGGTCATGATCCCAGGGTCCTGGGGTCAGTCCTGCATCGGGCTCCCTGCTCAACAGGGAGTCTGCTTCCCCCTCTGCCTCTCTCCCTGGCTTGTGCTTTCTCTCTCTCTCTCTCTTTCTCAAATAAATTTTTAAAAAATCTTAAAAAAATAATTTCTTATTCCAGTGAGAACACATTTCTATTAAAAAAAAAAAAAAACTTCAAAATAACAGTACATGCATTTTGCACTTTTGCTTTCTAATACCCCCAAAATTTGTAAGTAGTGTGCATAGAGTAGAAAAGGTATTTTAAACATTATAGTAAAGTGTCTTGTTAAACAGAAAAGGAAAACAGCATTATTTTCCTCCCAATCATCAAGCTCATTATTTGGATTTTTACATACTGTAATAATGAATTTATTTGAAACACAACTTTATGGTGAAACCATTAATTTCCCTCTTCAACTCTTAATAAAAAAAAAGAAGTGAGAGATGAAACCAGATTCTGAGTGAATGCATGTAAAATTGATTAGTCTAAAATACTTTTCTGGGGTCCCTTTTAAAATGTGCTTCTTTGCAAACTAAAGGCATTTTTATATCACTTGAACCAATTTAAACTGTTAAGGAGCATTTCAATTTAGTTCCCACTAAAGTACATACATAAAAACAATATATCCACGTGTGTGTGGGGGGGGGGTGTTAGGAAAAGCAGTGATTTTGCTGCCTGTGCACTTGCCCTGTCCCTCTCCCACTACCCTCTTGTAGGGAGAAAAGTCTGGGAAGCCTTTGACAAGAGGTGAGAGTCCAGGCACAGCACACGATACTTTGGAAAAGACATGCACCAGTATGATTTTTAGAATGTGTTATTTGGGTTAAGAGAATGGTAGTTCCTATATTCAAGACATTTCAGCAAGAAGTTAATTATTTTTTAAAGTTTTGGCATCCAATCTGTGTTTCTTTTGTGTGCATTAGAATGATGGAAAGGTCCTTAAACAAAAACAAAGAAGGTCAGATTTATTGAGGCTTTATACACTTTCTGTGTTTTATTTTTATAATTTGGATCTTGTACTTAGGACCAATTAGTCCAAGGTGGATGTACTTCTGTAGTCTGATCCAGTCTGTCATATTCAACAAAGCTTAATTCTCTACCTTTGCTAGGCCACCTGGTGTGTGCAGGTGAAAGATGCAAAGAAAAATAAGGTAAGGTCTTGGGTACAAGGAACTCACAGGCCACTGCAGGGGAACATCCTGGACAAATATTAGCTACAGTATACGAACCCGCAGTGTTTACTGTGCTCTCAACACAGTCCAAATGAACTAGAATCCTGGGTAGACCAGGATCTTAATTCTATTAGAATCCAAGCTAATCAATGAAGAAGAGCTGATTGATAAGCCTACTCAATCAATCAGAGGTTCAGTGATGTAACCTGCACCCTAGTGCTTGAAAGTGTATGTGAGTGCTACAAGAATTAACATATAAATACAGAGGACAAAGAGAATTTATCTTGCACTAATTTTCATCTCGTGTCCACAGAAATCCATAAAAAGCAGAATAGTTTTAAGGAAAAATTGCCACAGTTTTCAAAATGAGCAATTGATTATCTTGCAAATATTTTAAAGAACTGCAGGGCAGCCAATGCCACAGGGCTAGATGGGTGTGACCTTCATTACAGGCATGAGAAAACATCTGAAAGTCATCAGCCCCAGCAGACATGCCTGACCCATGCATTTCATACCTGGTATTTCATAACCGACTCAGGGTTCGTACGTGTGTTTGGGTTTTCCAAGAAGAACATTATAATTAGGAGAGTGGAAGACAGATGGAAGTAATATTTACTAAAAATTTACCAGACACCCAGATCTAAGCTCAGTGTACATATAATCAAGTACAACCCAGATTTGAACTTCAAAACCTAACCTCAATCATTCTTCATTGTGCTCACTTCATAATTATAATATGCTTATATCTAACATTTAAAATTGTGCTCCTATTCACACATTTCCTCTGTCAGAATTGAGAATTTTAAATGTGAGCATATGACCCTTATTTTCTTCTAAAAATGTTCTCAATTGTAAAAGCTCCAATAGGAGAAATGGAAATTATTAGAATAATTAGAATAATGGAATTATTATATGGAAGGTTCTCAGGGGTATTATATATTTTTTTAAGATTTTATTTATTCATTTGAGACACAGAGATAGAGAGAGAGAGAGAGCATGAGCAGGGAGAGAGGCAGAGGGAGAGGGAGAAGCAGACTCCCCGCTGAGCAGGGAGCCCGATGAGGGGCTCGATCCCAGGACGCTGGGATCATGACCTGAGCCGAAGGCAGATGTTTAACCATCTGAGCCACCCAGACGCCCCTCAGGGGTATTATATTTTATATTTTAGTATATTCCAGATCAGCATGAAATATTTATCAGTTACAATTGGTTATTTGATTTGGTAGATTTTCATATACATTAATAACAGACATTTTATCCATATGTACTTTTATTTTCTTTCTTAAAACATATAAGCTATTATTAGTTAAGATGTGATTTACTCTTATGCGGTGAGAGCCTCACAAAGACTATTACTAGAATTGTGCCTTCAAGGGAAACTTTATGATTTATAGTTTAAATAGCCCTGAAACTTGATTAAATGTCATTTCTAGTCACTAGTTGTAAGCTAACTCAGATCGACCTTACTACACCACACAGTCCCAATTTCAAAACTGCCAGGTGTGAAACCCAGCCCCTAATAATTATAAAAGAGCTGATAGAAATATTTCTCTAAGCCCCAAAAATATTATGAATATAAGTTCACACATGTAAACTTTTTTGAAAATGTAAATCATATGGAACGTTAAGTGAAAATAAATATTTTACTGATTCTTGGAAAATCTGAGTAAGACAGTGCACTTGCCTTTCACGTCAGTTCCCTCTAGTTTAGCTATCCAGTCAATGAGCTTGTGCTTACAAAGCTTTACTGTACAAGAAAAGTACAATTACAGACCATGTAACGTTTCTTTCTAGGTGAAGAAAAGAAATCACCTGTTAAAGGGAATAATTCCTTAGGTCATTCATGTTTTGGGGAAACACACACGTTTATATAATCTCGAAACAATGGATGAGCTTAAAGGTTTCGTTCGTTGGGAACCAGTAAATTGAGTACAGTGCCATAGCAGGAAAGGAGAGGTTCTGTGGGGAATGACTAGATGCATACCACCGAGGGTCTTGTTCTTTCAGGCAGCACTTGGAATGGTGGTAGCTGAGGCGTCTTTCTTTACAGTCAACAGTACTAGCTGTCACTCTACAACAATTAGAGACCTAAATATAAATTACTGTTCTCATCTCCGCAATCTCTGTGGAACACAGAGTATTCAAATGAGGTCCCTTTGTTACCAACTTAACACTTGAGATAATTCCAAATATTTTCATTAGTCAGATAGTTACATAATGTATCTTTTATACAAAGTAAAACTCTTCAGAAAAGAAATGAATTATTAAATGTGATAACTATCTATCTACATGTTAAATTTTTTACCATTCTCTAACACAGTAATATTTGCTCCTTAAAAATAACACTCATGTCCAGGGGGGACAAGGGTATGGAATGAAATTTTGCATTAATGATGAAATGATATTTATCCTCATATAGTAAATATTGAGACAACAGTCTAAATTTCCTAAGGTGCATAAATTGAGTTTATTGATTGAGAATAAGCCAGAATGTTTGTGAATGACTGTCTGTATATAGGAACCCTACACAAAAGTATGCTTTTGATTTAAAGTAGTTCACTGTGAAAAAAGTATTAAAAATCTTTGTTTCAAATATAAAAACTGGAGACCTGTAGATTTATAAATAATATATAATTCAGATAACCTGTGCCCAGTTTGTTTTATAAGATATTACAAGTTACTTTCTATTTTAACCATGCAGAATTTTGAGTATGACTGTTGAAAAGTTCTACCACCAAGCATTTAAATAGAGGAAAAAAAATGATTACAATTTTACATATAGAAGAAAAAACTCTAGAATATTAATGATGGCCATTTCAGGATGATATATAATTCTAATATTTTTGAAAATCTGTATTTTTCTATGTAATTATGTTAGCAATTATATGAGAGAGCTATTTTGAAAAATGTCAAATAATGACAAGACAATATCTATAATATGTAGATGGCTAAGAGGGGAAAAAGTACAATTTAAAACAAAACATTCAGTAGATTTAGTGAAATTTCAATTTGTGTCCTACTGCATGAAGGAGGTTGTGTATGTGTATGTTTGTATGTGTATACGTAAGTCACAATATTGCCAACCAATATGTAATTTTAAGTTTTGTCTTTGTGTTCCCAATTTCAGGAATTAAATATATATATATATTATGTATATATATATATAATATAGGCAGCTACTCAAAGAATTCTTTATTAATATATATATATATATCTGTGTTGTAGTAATAATAAGAAATAGTAAAATTGGTAATAGTAAAAAATTAAAATTAAAAAATTAAAAAATAGTGATAGTACGGGGCACCTGGGTGGCTCAGTCAGTTAAGCGTCTGCCTTCGGCTCAGGTCATGATCCCAGGGTCCTGGGATAAAGCCCCTCATTGGGCTCCCTGCTCGGCGGGAAGCCTGCTTCTCCCTCTCCCACTCCCCCTGCTTGTGTTCCCTCTCTCACTGTGTCTCTCTCTATCAAATAAATAAATAAAATATTAAAAAAAATAGTAATAGTAAAAATGTTAGTAATAGTACTAGTATTAAAATATAATATTAATGTACATTTAAAAAGAAAAAATACTATCTATTTTAATCAAATAATAAGCTTGAGTCTTGCTGAATGACTAAGTCCCAAAACTAATATTTTAATCAGATGCTATGAAATGTCCCATTACAACTATACTTCTTCCATATCCTATAATATTGATAAATATTTTCAAGTACTTTTATGACATCAAAATTTTCAAATTCTGAGTATTTCTGTCCATCAAACTAGAAACATTGTTTGATTTCCTGAAACACTGAATTCCTATCAAATGCATATTTGAGGCATCTGACTGGAAGGAGTTTAAATGTACATGACTTTAATTTGCCTTCTCTCCAAACAGTGAGTTTCCAGCGATATGGATGCCTACTCAATTAAGAAGTATTTGGCAATTCACGAAGAAAAAACTTAGTGGAAAAATAATTAAAACAAAACATGCCCTTGAACTACACACCCCTACAGAATTCAACTAGAATTTGAGATTTTTTTCCAAATGTTATTTTCCAAATGTTATTTTTTTTAATGATATAGCTAAATCTTGCATACAGCAGCATGGATATACACATACTCGATTCCACTCTCTTTTCCTCATAAACAAGGAAAAGTGTAAATTTAACTCAATTCCTCAACCAAAACTTTTTTTTTTTTTTCAGAAAGCGATCTAGCTAATGCAAAGACCAGCAGCTGATGATGTTAAAATGCCACCAAACACCCTCCAACACATTATTTTCTTACTCAGCATCACAGGGTATTCTAACAATGCATTCACATTGTTTAATGAGACACATAAAATCCAGAGTGAAATCATCCATAATGTAGCACAGTAGAGGAATTTTATGTCAGTCTTACAATGGCCTCTCAAAATGATGACTTCATGGGTACCAAAATAAAACTTTAGCCTTAGTCAAATACCAGTAAAGTGACTGGGGTATGGTGATTTCATAGTGTCATTTTTGTGGTATTTCTAATTAAAAGATCGAGAATGCGCCTAATGATACTCTCACTTGGTTTTATTAGCCTATCACATCAATTTGTGGGAAATTACTATAGCTGAACGGTTGCCCTTATTATCATGTATTCCCAAAATGTTTCTCTCATCTCACTTAGTGTTTAAATAACAAAATGCATGTTCTAAATGTCAATGCATATTTGACATCCTTTATTAGGACTGTGGGAATTTAAAAGGGATTTGCGAGTTATAGTGGAAAAAAGTGAAAATAAAGCTAATCAATAGGTAGGGCAATCAGTTCAGTATTGCATTTGGAGTAACAAATACCCTCCTCCCCAGTATACTGACTTGAACACAGTTTTAAATCTAGCTACACTGCTGTTTCTCAGAGTTAAAGATTATGGTCCATAATAGTACATCACTAATCAGGGCATCTGTACCAAATAGAGAAGTTTGATAAAGCTACTCTAGGAATTGAGAATTCCAGTATATTTCTAATGTACTGTTTGACCTATAGTGTTCAAATTTACAGCAGTCCTATAGTATTTTTTTTTTCAAAAGTGCTTCTATTGTGTACAAAAAGGCAAGGGTCCCTCTCTTGGCTGCCATTTCCAATTTCCCCCCCATAGCCACCCCTCAAACATGCCTTTTTCTTTTGGGTCTTGAGTAAGATGCATATTAAGAAATTGATGCTCAATGTGTAAAAACAAAGTTAAAAATTACTTATTTTTGTTTTGTTTAAATTTTTATACTAAAGACATTTGAAGAACTTGAGTATTCTCTTTAGACTTGTTACATAAAGGACATAGAAGGCAATTTTTTTCTTAATAACTGCCAGATAGTTGACTAAGTTACATTAGAATGTATCTTAGAAGCTCCCCAATACTTGTTTCTAGCAAAATTAGCAGAGGGTGTTAAAATTAGTAGGTGAAAATATGGGAAATGAAATATTTACACAAATTCATATCTCAATAAAGTATTTGTGGCTTTTCAGTTGTAATGTCTGCCAGACACCACTTAACCAAGAGTTCAAATTTACTGTCACCAGTAATAAGATAAATCAACATATACCTCCTGTAATGATTAATAGAGAAGGACACCATGTCAATTGTATTTCTACTAAAAAAAAATGACCAAAATCCAGTAACAAGGAAATAGAGAAATCCAAATTGAGGGACAACTTACAAAATAAATGGACTTACTCTTGAAAAGTTTCAAGGACACCAAAGGCAGTTTTTTTGTTTGTTTTGTTTGTTTTGTTTTGTTTTGTTATAAAGGGGGATAAAGATGGCAGCTCATGAATGCAAGACTGAAGTACATTCTGGACCAAAAAAAAACCAAAAATGTGAGATGACTGGTAAAATTTAGGCCTTTTCTTCAGAAGTGATGGATTATGAATGATCTCAGCAGTCTAAGTACAGAATCTTTTCAACTATTTTCATAATCTACATCCTCTATATATTTCCTATACAGATCTTCCTTCATTTACAATGGGGTTACATCCTGTTGAATTGAAAATATGGTAAGCCAAACATGCATTAAATACACCTAACCTACAGAACATCCTAGTTTAGCATAGTCTGCCTTAAAAGTACTCTGAACACTTGCATTAGTCTACAGTGGGCAAAATCATCTAACACAAAGCATATTTTATACAGTGTTGATTACCTAATGTAATTTATTAAACACGGTTCTGAAAATCACAGAGGTGTCTCTGTTGGTATAGGATGGTTGTCAGAGTATCACTTCTTCATCCTGGGGGCACTTCTTTGGCTGCTGTGTGTTGCATCTTTCTGCCACAGCCCAGCATCACCAGAGACCTCATACCGCTACATTAGTGCAGGAAAAGATCTAACTTTGACATTCCAAGTACATTTTCTACTGAATGCATATCCCTTTTACACCATCATAAAGTTGAAAACTCTTAGGTGGAACCATCCTAAGTCAGCAACTGTCTGACTGTATCTCAAAATTTATAGAAAATAGCGAAAGCCACTAATTCAGAGCACATTGAGAGAAAGGGCAAATTAAAAGGCAGCTACTCAAAGAATTCTTTATTAATATTACCATTAGGCAAACTAATGTTCTGGTAATTCCAATAATTAACTAGGCTGGATACATATTTTACTTGGGGAAATGACGAGAGGTTCTCTAATTTCTGCTCATTTTCTTTCCTTAGAGTACTAAGGGATAGAGAAACAAGAAAATGGTCTGAATCGGGGAATTTGAAAGCCAATGAGAAGCAATTTTAATCTTCAACAACCAACTTACACATGAAGTAGTATAAAAGGTAAATATTGATTTTATTCAATGATTATTCTAGCAATAATGTTGTTAGACATAAGAATGCCCTAATCACACAAATTATAGCTCCTACTTAGGCTGTGATGATCATTTTTACTAAGAGCTCAAATTTTTTGAAAGACCATTATGTCCCAGACACTATTCCAAGCATTTCATATCAATTATGCTCATAAAATCCTGTGATGTAGGTATTACTTTTGCCTTTATTTCAATACTAATGGAAATAATAATTATGATCTGTGGAAGACTTTATAATTTGTACTTGCTAAGTGCTCACATGAACATTATCTCAATTGATCCTAGCACAGCTATCTGAAATAGGATTACTACAGAGAATAAGTCTGAGATTTAGCAACTTTTCTAAAGATACCGAGCTTGCAAGGTGTGGCCATGGTAAATGCATCTTGATCTTATATGGATATATAAGATATGTATATATAATATATCCATATTAAAGAGTGCAGGGAAATTGTTTCATCTTTTTGGTGCAGATGTTGAAAAGGATCTTTTCCTTAGTGAATTAACTCAGATTTTTGTCCAGAATCACCTTATATGTTTTGGCCCACCTCTCGACTTCGTCTTCTCTTCAACTGAGCTATTTGTCTCTCTATCCACCAGTTCCATACTACCTCGATTACTATAGCTCCAGAAGTTTTCAAAACATGTATAAGTATTCCAACTTTGCTCTTTTTATTTATTTTTTTTATTTTTAAAGATTTTATTTGTTTGAGAGAGAGAGATTGAGCACAAGCAGGGGGAGCTGCAGAGGGAGAGTAAGAAGCAGGCTCCCCACTGATCAGGGAGCCTGATATGGGGTTCGATCCCAGGACCCTGGGATCATGACCTGAGCCGAAGGCAGACGCTTAACCAACTGAGCCACCCAGGTGCCCCCCTCCCATCTTTGTCCTTTTTAAAACTCATTTTGGCTATTCTAGGTCCTCTGTAATTGCATAAAAATTTTAGAATCACTACATCAATTTTTATACACACCAAAGAAACAAAAACAGCCTTTGGACTCTTGATTGGAATTGTGTTGATTCCAAAGACCATCTACAGACAGGTAAATATACATCTTAAAAACTGAGGGTTACAGAAGGGAAGGGGTGGGGGGATGGGGTAGCTGGGTGATGGGAATCGAGGGCACGTGTTGTGATGAGCACTGGGTGTTATATGCAATTGATGAATCGTTGAACACTACATCAAAAACTAATGCTGTACTGTATGTTGGCTAACTGAACATTAAAAAAAAAAAAAAATACCAACTTCTAGAGCACCTGGGCAGCTCAGTCAGTTAAGCTTCCAACTCTTGATTTCAGCTCAGGTCATGATCTAGTGGTTGTGAGATCAAGCCGTGTGACGAGCTCCCCCTGGGTGTGGAGCCTCCTTAAGATTCTCTCTTTAGCTCTCCCTCTGCACCCCCTAACTCATGCTTGAGCTCTGGCTCTCTCTCAAAAACAAATTATATATATATATATATATATAGTCTTCTAATCTCTATCTCTCTTTAAGCCATTTATTATTTCTCTTGGCAATGTTTTAGAGTTGGAGCACACAGTCTAGCACATTTTTTTAAAATATATATTCCTAAGTATTTCATATTTTGATGCTATATAAATAGTATAATTTTTAAGTCTCATTTTCTAATTCATTGCTGGTATTGTTTTAAATTTTGGCCTTGCCCCAGGCAACTTGTTACCTCATTTGCCCTGTTAGGTTTGTATAGATGTATTTTAAGTTCTATAGTGGTGATGACATCATATAAATAAAGACATCTTTATTCATTTTTTTTTAAGATTTTATTTATTTATTTGATAGAGAGAGTGAGAGAGTACAAGCAGGGGGAACAGTAGAGGGAGAGGGAGAAGCAGGCTCCCTGCCAAGCAGGGAGCCAGATGCGGGGCTCGATCCCAGGACCCTGGGATCATGACCTGAGCCGAAGGCAGACGCTTAACCATCTGAGCCACCCAGGCGCCCCTATTCATTTTTCTTGACCCAGCACTATCCTTGAACTCCACTACAATTTGAAAAGAAGTTGTAAAAGTAGACATTGTTACTTTGTTACTGGTCTTATGAGGAATGTATTTACGGTTTCATCATTAAGAAATTAGCTATAAATTTTCTTTAGGTGCCCTTTACTGGGTTGGAGAAGTTTCCTTCAGTACCAGAGAAATGAGAGTTTGTATCATAAATGGGTATTGACTATTTGTCCAAAGCCTTGTCCCCACCTATTGATATGATCATGTGGTTTTTTATTTTCAATCTATTAATACCGTGAATTACATAAATTTTCAAATTTTGAACCAATTTTTTTTCCTGGGATGGACCTCACATGGTCATGATATACTTATGAATTTTTTAAATTGCTGGATTTGATTTGCCAAAATTTTGTAACATGCTTTGTGTTTCCAATTTCACATAGTTCAAAATGTTTTCTTATTATCCTTGTGATACCTATTTTGACCTGTGGGTTATTTAGAAGCAAATTGTTTAATTTCCAAATATTTGGAGATTTTCCATAATCTTTCATCAATGTCTAGTCTAATTGCTATGTGATTAGAGAGTATGATTTTAAACCTTTAAAATTTATTAAGACATCTTTTAATGACCCAGAATATAGACTATCTTGGTGAACGTTCCATGTGGACTTGAAAAGAATGTGTATACCTCTGTCCTTGGAGGAGTGTTGTAAAAATAGCAATTAGGTCAATTTAGTTAATGGAGTTGATGAATTTTCCATATCCTTATTAATTTATATCTACTTCTGTTAATGAGAGGACTGATCTCCAACTGTAACTGTAGATTTATTTCACTTGCAAATCAGTTTTTGCCTCATTTATCCTGAAGCTCTATTATTTAATACTTAATATTTAATATTACCTTATTTCCTTTTAATAAACTGACTGGTTTGTTATTATGCATTGTCCACCATTATTTCTGGAAAATACCTTGTTCTAAAATCTTTATCTGATATTAATACAATAACTTCAGCTTTGAGTAATGCTTACTTTACATATCTATTTTGTCTTTTTGTTTTTAACTGCTTTTAATATTAAAGCCTTTATATTAATGTAGATTTCCTAATAGATTTCATGTAATTAGGCTTATCTCACTGACAGATTTTCTGTTTATTTGGGGATTTAAACCACTTTATCATATATATAATAATATGTCTAGGTTTCAATAGACTAGCTTACCATTTGTTTCCATTTTTTTTCTTTTTGTTCATTTTTTTTCCTTTTTGCTGCCTTCTAATGGATTAATGAATTTTTTAATATGTTACATTTTCTTTATGGAATTATTAGCTAAATCTTTTATTTTTATTAGAACTTAATGGTTGCTACAGGGTTATCATATATATTTTTTACATTATATAGCCTACCTTCAAATCTTGGCTCATATAGAATGTAAGGACAATACAACCATATGCTTCTATTTGCCTACTCCTTTCTTATGTGTTATTGTCACATTTTATTGTACATATATTATAAACACTAAAATACATTATTTAAATTTTGTTTTAAAGAATTATTTTGTAGTGAGTTATCTCAAAAAGGTTAAAATAAGAAATATATTTATATTTACCATTTCATGAGTTCCTCATTCCTTCTTGTAAGTCTATATTACATTTGGTATTATTTTTCTTCTGCCTATATAAATTTTCAAAATATTTCTTATACTGTATATCTGCTGGCAATGAATCTTAAGATTCTTTGAAAGACATTTTCACTGGGCATAAAATTCTAAATGAATTTTTGTTTCTAAACTTTGAAGATATTGCTCTACTGTCTTCTGGATTGTCCAGCTTTTCTTCTGAAAATGAATGTACTGTCATTTTATATTTGTTCCTTTGTACATAATTTAAATTTTAATTTTGGATGCTTTTAGGATTTCCTTTTTATACCTGGTTTTCAGGAATGTGATTATAGTGTGATTTGGTGTGGTCTTCTTTATGTTTCTGCAGGTTGGTGTTGGTTACCCTTCTAGGATCTGTAGGTTTATATTTTGCATCAAGTCTGGTAGTTTTTCAGCCAATATCCTTCAAGTGTTTTGTTTCTGTTTTTCCTCTGTGTCCTTTAACACCTTTATGGATTCAGATTATATGTATATTACTTCACTTGACCTTGTCCCACAGCTCAACAATTATATTATTATCAGTCTTTTCTTTTTTCCTTTTCTCTGTGCTTCATGACCAAGTGGGAAGAGGTGTAGAAGTAACTTGAGATGAAGTGGCAGAATTATTAAAACAATGAAATTGTTGGAGAGTGTCATAATCATGAAAATTGAAAACTATCCCAGATGTGAACTTAGCAACAACGACTGAATAGGAAAGCAAAGAGCAGACAGAGTAAATCAACAGCTTTTTAGAGCATGTAGAGATTTAGTCAATGACAGATAATTTGCAGTGAATAATGAATGCAATTTCCTCAGGATTATTACGCTTATTGAGTTAATATATGTAGAGTGTTTAAAACAGTCCAGAAACATAGTATGTTCTATATGTATTTGTAAAAATAAGGGACGTGTAGTTTGCATTTTTATTTTTTTATTACTTAAGTATTGAAGTATACTTTATACACAATGTTACATTAGTGATTCAATAAGTCTATAGTTATGTTATGCTTCCCAATGTCACCATACAGTGTTATTACAATACCAGTGATTATATTCCTTATGCTGTGCCTTTCACCCTATGACTTACTCATTCCGTAACTGGAAGCCTATATCTCATAGTGTCCTTCACCCTTTCTGCCTATTCCCCTACCCCCTCCCCTCTAGCAACCATCAGTTTGTTCTCTGTATTTCTGGGACTACATGTTTTTTTTTTTTTTTTTTTTTTTTTGTGTATTTTTGTTTTTTTAGATTCTGCATAGGAGTGAAATCATAGGGTATTTGTTTTTCTCTCACATATTTAGCTTAATACCCTCCAGGTCCATCCATGTTGCTGCAAAGAGCAAGAGATCATTCTTTTTCATAGCTGAGTAATATTCCATTATACATACACACACACACACACACCCCCATGTTCTTCGCCCATTCATCTATCAATGGATATTTGGGTTGCCTCCATATATTGCTTATTCTGAATTGTTTCACTAAATACAGGGCTACATATAGCTTTTCAATCTTTTGAGGAACTTCCATACTGTTTTCTACGGTGGCTACATGAATTTACATTCCTACCAATAGTGTTTGAGTGTTATTTTTTCTCCATATCCTTCTCCACACTTATTATTTCTTCTCTGATACTGGCCATGCTAACAGGTGTAATGTGATCTCATTGAGTTTTCTTGTTTTTGAGTATTGTTGAAACACTTATTATATTAGTTTCAGGTGTACAATTTAGTGATTTGACAAGTTTATACATTATGCTATGTTCACCACAAGTGTAGCTACCATTTCTCCCAATTCATCACTATTACAATATCATTGACTACATTCCTCAGACTCTTTTTATTCTCATAGACTTATTCCATACTGAAGGCCTGTATCTCCCTCTCCCCTTCGTCCATTTTGCCCAGCCCTCTCACCTCTGAGAACCATCACTTTGTTTATTCATTTTTTAAAGATTTCATTAATGAGTGGCATCATATGGTGATTGTCTTTCTCAGTCTGACTTATTTCACTTAGCATAATACCTTCTAAGTCCATTCCTGTTGCTTCAAATGGTACACACACCATATATTCCTTATTGATTTGTTTAATGATGGTCACTTAGGTTACTTTCATGTCTTGACTATTGTAAATAATTCTGCAATAAACATAGAGGTGCATATATCTTTTCCAGTTTGTGTTTGCATTTTCCCTGAGTAAATACCCAACAGTAGAATTATTGGAACATATAGTATTGCTATTTTTAATTTTTTAAAGATTTATTTTAGAGGGATGGAGAGAGAGTGAGGGGAGGGCAGAGGGAGAGAGAGAATCCTGAAGCAGACTCCCTGCTGAGTGTAGAGCCTGACACAGGGCTCAATCCCAGGACCTTGAAATCATGACAGCCAAAATCAAGAGTTGGATGCTTAACTGACTGAAACACCCAGGTGCCCTGCTATTTTTAATTTGTTGAGGAACCTCCATATTGTTTTGCACGGTGGCTGAAGCAATTTACATTCCTATGAACAGTGAATAAGAATTCCTGGTTCTCTACATCCTTGCCAACACATGTTGTTTGTTTTCTTGATTTTAGACATTTTGACAAGTATGAGATGATATCGTTGTGGTTTTGATTGGCATATACCAGATGATGAGTGATGTTGAGCATCTTTTTTTTTTAAAGATTTTATTTATTTATTTAAGAGAGAGAGAATGAGAGACAGAGAGCACGAGAGGGAAGAGGATCAGAGGGAGAAGCAGATCCCCCGTCGAGCAGGGAGCCCGATGTGGGACTCGATCCCGGGACTCCAGGATCATGACCTGAGCTGAAGGCAGTCACTTAACCAACTGAGCCACCCAGGCGCCCAATTGAGCATCTTTTCATGTGTCTATTGACACATCTGTATGTCTTCTTTGGAGAAATTCTATTCAGGTTCTCTGCCCTTTTTTTTAATTGATTGTTTTTTTGGTGTTGATTTGTGTATCTTGGATATTAACTCTTTATCAGATATATCATCTGTAAATATCTTCTTTCATTCAGTAGGTTGTCATTTCATTTTGTTGGTTGTTTCCTTTTCTGTACAAAAGCTTTTTATTTTGATGTAGTCTGATAGTTTTTTGTTTCTGTTTCCCTTGCCTTAGGAGACATATCTAGAAAAATGTCAATGTCAGAGAAATTATTGCCTATGTTCTCTGCTAGGATTTTTCTGGTTTCAGGTTGCAAGTTAAGGTCATAAATCCATTTTGTGTTTATTTTTGTGTATGGTGGTATACAGTACTCTAGTTTCACTGTTTTGCACGTAGCCATCCACTTTCCCCAGCAGCATTTATTGAAGAGACTATCTTTTTCCCATTGTATATTCTTACCTCCTTTTTTGTAGATTAACTGGCCATATAAATGTGGGTTTACTTCTGGGGTCCCTATTCTGTTCCATTGATCTCTGTGTTTATTTTTGTGCCAGTATATACCATTTTGATTACTACAGCTTTGTAGTATATCATGAAATCTAGGATTGTTATACCTCCAGCTTCATTCATCTCAGAATTCTTTTGTCTATTCAGAGTCTTCTCTGGTTCCATACAAATTTAGGTTTATTCTCGTTTTGTGAAAAATTCTGTTGGTATTTTGATAGGGATTGCATTGAACTTATAGATTGCTTTGAATAATATGGACATTTTAACAATATTAATTCTTCCAATTCTTGAGCATGGGGTATCTTTCCATTTGTTTGTATCATCTTCAGTTTCTTTCATCAGTACTTTATAGTTCTCCAGAATATAATTATTTTACCCCTTTGGTTGTTTATTCCTAGGTATTTTACTCTTTGTGGTGCAATTGAAAAAACCTTTAATAAAATTTCTCTTTCTGTAACTTTGTTTTTATTGTATAGATACACTACTGATTTCTAGGTATTTGTATTCTGCCACTTTACTGAATTTATTACTTTAGTAGGTATTTTTTGGTGGAGTCTTTAGGATTTTCTATGTATATTATCATGTTATCTGCAAATAGTAACAATTTTACTTCTTTACCAAGACGGATGCCATTTATTTATTTTACTTGTCTGATTGTTGCAGCTAGAACATCCAGTACTATGTTGAATCAAAGTGTCAAGAGTGGTCATCCTTGTCTTGTTCATGATCCTAAAAGAAAAGCCCTCAGTTTTTCCCCATTGAGTATGATGTTAGCTGTGGGTTTCTCATATATGGCCTTTATTATGTTGAGGTATGTTCCCTCTAACGCATGTTGTTGAGAGTTTTTATTATGAACAGATGTTGAATTTTGTCAAATGCTTTTTCTGCATCTATTGAGATGATCATATCATTTTCATCTTTGATTTTGTTAGTGTAGTTTATCTTGTTGATGGATTTGCAGATAGTGAACCATCCTTGCATCCCTGGAATGAATCCTTTTTGATTGTGGTGAATGATGCTTTTAATGAATTGTTAAATTTGTTTTGCTAATATTTTATTGAGGATTTTTACACCTATGCTCAACAGAGATAATAACCCGTAGTTTTCTGTCTGTTTTTGATATCCACGTCCTCCTGGCTTTTAGAATGAATTTGGAAGTTTTTCTTTCTCTTCTATTTTATAGAAAATCTGAATAGCCCAATTACTAGTAACAAAATGGAATATGAATCTAAAAATTCCCAAAACAAGTCCAGAATTAGATGGATTCACAGGCAAATTCTACCAAACATTTAAAGATTTCATATCTGTTCTTCTCAAACTATTCCAAAAAATAGAAGAGCAAGGAAAGCTTCCAAGTATATGCTGTAGTCTGCATTTTAACAGTTTTGTTGGGTTTAGAACTTGACGCGTTTAATACATGTGTGAATACAGGATTTAGGGAGCATTTCCCTGTGAAAGAGAAAGGGAGCACATGAAGATTAGAGCAAGATGTTAGGTTTTGTTGTCCTTTGTATTGGAGGAACATTACTGCTTCTCAAGAAATTATTTTAAACATTTTAATTGCCTCTTAATTATAATTGGATGCTGGATGGAGATTCTTTGTTTGATGTAAACCTGCTTCAGGATGAATGTGAAGCATTCCTGGCTTACTGGTTTCACATACTTATTTCTAAATACTTTTATGGAGCACATTTCTATAGAAGTAATAGAAGGATAAAAGTTCTATGCTGCCAATAATGAATAAAAACAGTGATCAATGATATGGTCACTTCAGTGGAATATATATGGTATTTCTTCAATATGGCTTGTACAATCAAAAGCCTAGTTTTATGAGACATTTCTCTCACATGGATGCTTGAATTTTCATTGTTTACATTGTTTAGCAATGAACAAAGAGAAATTTCCCCAGAGGACTGACTGGTATAAAAAGTAGTAGTAAGATAATTGATGAAGCACTATTAGAAAATTTTTATCATCAGGGTGAGAAATTGTGTGGGTATAATTCAAATTAATCAAACCTGAATTAGGATTTCCTAATTTGTAAAATGAATTTAATGTAGACAGGAGGATAAATATTATCTATATTATACAAGTTAAAATATTATCACTGTTATGACAAAGAAAAGCTGTCAATAGTGAGTGGTGCTGCTACTTAGGGGTTCTCAGGTGCTGAGAAGTTGAATGTGGGTAGTTTGTTGGCAGGTAATTTCAGACAGAGTTGGGTGAACAAGGGAAGCAAGAAAGAGGAAGAAAATATGGTATAAGAGTGTTTCTTTGTCCAAGCTAAGAAATGGGTATATGGCTACATCCCATTGGTATTTCTGAGAAGTATACAAAATGACCACCAAATCTGTGCTCTCAACAGATGGAAAGCTGAGGCATTTATTCCACTACTGGCTTCCGTTCTCCATTGCTTGAGGGTTCCCTGAGAGCATCACCTCCCTCCCAGGCTGCACCTCTATACAGGCCTGGTGAGCCCCAGGAACTGCCCACCACAGTTGCCAGGATCCTGGGGGATTCCTGTGGGTATTAGAGACATCTGCCATGCTAAAGATAGAACTGAGATGCTGAGAAAGGAAAAGGAAGCTATTTCCCTGTTAATCATCATAACAATAATGACAATTAGATACCTTATATTGACCTTTATTTATACATAGACTTAAGGAAAAGAGATAAAGTTCCTTGAGATCACAAAAAATACTAACTATAAAGTTACCCACCATTCAATGGAAGAATTAAGTTGTTGAATTTATTTGCAGCTTGATGCTTAAGCAAAATTTATTTAAAAAGAATCAATTTCCAATATTATGGTTTCCATTTAGAAAAGCCATCTGGCTTTAGCTAGTCTGTGTAAAGGCTAATAACTCCAGAAAAGAGCAAAGAATTCTCCAGTAGAGTTCCCAGCTGCCTAAGGGTCAGTTTAAGAGGCAGAGAGTGCAGCTCTCTATCATGGAAGCATTAGTGATTTGGCCACTAAAGTACCAACGTGCTGTGTGCCTTAAATTCCGTCTCTCCATCCACCACTGTCAGTTTTCTCAGTGTTTCAATACAAGCATTCCGCTTGCCTGTAGCCATACTATATGAAATATTGAACCACCATGAGGTTGTGACTCTGCAGGGAAATGTTTGATCTTTTTCTTTGTCATGGTTAAAGAGTTAATGTTTCACCACTACTTTAATAATGCATTATTGAACAGTCCATAAAATTTCTTACTTTATATGTAATTAACATTTTCAATATTTTATTTATTTCTACTCAGCACTAACAGTACAGAGTATGAATAAATTCTTCAGGCATAATAGACTTGATAATGAAAATTAATCTTTTCAAAGGACTATTCTATTTAGCATACTATAACTTTTTTTTCTTTTTTTCATAACACAACCATAGCAAGAGCAAAATTCATTTAGCTTTAGTTTTGACCTATAGTGAGGAGATTGTTTAAAGTAAAAACATACCTATAAATCTCTACAAAGGAGGGGATGTCTGGAAGTTTTAAGCAAAAACCCTTAATGAAGAACTTGGTATGTAATTGGTGGGGAATGACACCAGTGGTTTTAGTTCTAGAGTGCACCAAGAGTGGACTGAATCTTCTCCCAGCCCTTGCTTGGTCTTTAAACCTGGCATGGCATGTTTACTTCCAAAGTACCAGCCAAGTGTCATGCACAGAGCAAGGATATAATAAGGACATCTTAACTAAATGACTGGGAAGAAGACATGGGTTGACTGGTGGCAACTTAAACTCTGTTCTTTATAGCGACACAGAATTCCACACTCCCCTCCTCTTACAGGATTTCAATAACTTGCATAGAGATGACTGGCCTTGAGTGTAAGAAGTGAAGCACATATATGATCAAACACAGGAATAATCATATAGAGTCCCAAGTGCTAAGCACACAACTGTCCACACTGTGCTGAAAGATTTTTATGTCAGCTTGGGTTGGGGGGAAGTGGGGAAAGTCAGCTTTGGTAGGAGAAACCAAAAACTTATGCTATAGTGCCACCTCATGGAAAACAAAAGAATGAATCTAACGGTTCAATAGGCTGGTAATTACAGTTGACTCTTGAACTATGTGTGCTCAGCTAAGTGTAGATTTGTTGTTTTTTTTGATGCGGTACAGTATTGTAATTTAAGGCATATAATTCATATATGAGTTCATTGACTTTAAGTAGTTTGCAAAGCTTCCTATCAACAATAGGCTAAGTATTTAAGCAGACTCTAATGTTATCACAAATTTTTGACTATACAATAGGAGATTAGCATCCCAAGCCCAGGCTTTAGTCAATGGTCAGCTGTAGAATTCTAAGTAAACAAAGCCTCATCTCTATGAAAACAAGTTTGCTACTTCAAATGTAACAATGGTGGTACATCTCATCAAACACTATGAAGAAGCATGGCGATATGATATCACAAAAAGAAAATGAATTCTCCAACAACCAAACTCAGAGACATGGAATATTGTGATATAACTTGTAAAGAATTCAAAATAACTCCTATTAAGAAACTCAACAAGCTCAAAGAAAATCCAGAAAGGCAATTCAATGAACTCATGAATAAAATTAAATCCTGGATCTGAAGAACACAAAAACCACTGAAAACAGAGCAGATCAAATGGAAGAGAGAATACATAATCTGGAAAATAGGAATGTAGAAATGGTTCAGGTGGAAGAGGAGAAAAAACTAAGATTTTTTAAAAGTAAATAAACTCTAAATATTTACCAAATTGCATTAGAAAAAAAACTGCTATAAGAATAACAGGTATAAATAAAACAGATATAAGGGAATATTATGGGGTTCCTGGGTGGCTCAGTCACTCAAGCATCTGCCTTCGGTTCAAGTCGTGATCTCGGGGTCCTGCAATCAAGTCCTGCATTGGGCTCCCTGCTCAGTGGGAGCCTGCTTCTCCCTCTCCCTCTGCCTGCCACTCCCCCTGCTTGTGCTCTCTTGCTCTGTCAAATAAATAAAAAAATCTTTTAAAAAAAAAAAGGAATATTAACTCAGAACTTCCCAAACTTGGGAAAAGAACTGGACAATTTCACAAAGCTAATAGAATGCCCTATTATTTCAGTGCAAAAAGAACTTTACCAAGAGAAACTATAATGAAACTGGCAAAGATGAATGATGAATAAAGAATTTAAAGGCAACTGGGGGGGGGAGTAACCTATAGTGATTTCTCAGGGAATGGAACTTACAAAGCATAAGTTTTCCTCACATCTTTCAGTCTAGTCGATCTACTTCACCCACCACAGCTCATTCCTCTCCAAAGTGGCTCTAGCCCCACCAAATACCGTAGGCAGCCTCATTTGGGGCCAATGTCCCTAGATGGTGACCGCCATGCCCAGCAGCACTGGTACCACACCAAAGGGAGTCTTGAACCAAGTAGATGGGGCCAACCCTGCCCATCAGCATGTCTGTGACAACTGGAGGGTGTACACAGCTCACACAGGGGATACTCTGGAGCACATTGTTCTGATGACCATCAGGGCTGTGTTACTGGGCCCCACAGGATACCTTCTACATAAGGCCACTGCTTTCAAGACCAAGAGACACAGCTGAGCTACCTAATGCATAGAAACAAATACAGAAAGCAGACAAAAGGAGGAGTCAGAGGCATATTCTCCAAACAAAGGAACAAAACAAAACTTCAGAATAAGCTAAGTGAAGTAGAGATAAGCAATCTACCTGATAAAGAGTTCAATGTAATGGTTATGAGAGAGGATTGGATAAACTATGTGAGAACTTCAACTAAGAGGTAGGAAATATTGAAGCATTCAGAGTTGAAGAATACAGTAACTAAAATGAAAATATACTAGAGGGAATCAACAGATGAGTAGATGCAAAGAAATGGATCAACAATCTAGAAGACAGGGTAGTGGAAATTCATCCAAGTTGAACTGCAAAAACGTAGAATTTTAAAAAATGAGGCTATACTAATAGACCTCTGAGACAACATCAAGCATACTGACATTCAGATTATAGGGGTCCATGAAGGCAAAAGGGGCAATTTCCTTAAACTGTGGGGGGGGGGCGAAGTTCTTGGAAGAACAGAGAAGCCCCAAAAAGGATAAAACCAAGAAAGTCCACACCAAGACACATAATAAATTGTCAAAAATTAAAAAGATCTTAAAAGCAGCAAGAGAAAAGTAACTAGTTATATACAAAGGAAACCCCATAAGTCTATCTGATTTTTTTAGCATAAACTTTTCAGGCCCGTGGAAGGGACATAATATGAGCTGAATGAAAAAGACAAAACAAAAGCCTACAACCAAGAATACTGAACCCAGAAAGGATATTATTCATAATTGAAGGAGAGATATTTTCCAAGATGAAAAAAAGTTAAGTTCATCAGCACTAAACTGGCCTTATAAAAACTTCTTTAAGCAGAAAAAAATGATTATAACTGGATAAAGGAAAAAATTACAGTGGTAAGAGCAGAGTAAAGCAAGTAGGAACTTTAAAAGAAAGTACAATCAATTATATCTACAAAAGATACACAAAACAAAGTATATGTAAAATATATTTCACAAGTATGAATAACGAAGGGTACAGTAACTATGCAGTGTTGTTGTAATATGTTTGAAATTAGACAACCAAGAACTTACTATAGACAGCTATACACATAGCATGTTATAGATGAAACTCATGGTAACCACAAAAAAGAAAAACTGTAATACATAAAGTCATGAAATCACAAGGGAAGAAAAGAATTATGAAAAGAACCAGAAAAAAGTGAAGTACATACCTATTACTAATTACTTAAATGCAAATGGCATAATGCTCTAATCAAAAGACATATGGTGACTTGATGGATAAAAATAAGACCCATCTATGTTTCATACAAGAGACTCACTTCAGACCTAAAGACACAAAGTGAAGGGATAAAAAGAGAATTTCCATGTCAGTGAAAGGAAAAAAAAAGAAAAACAACTGGGGTAGCAATCATTATTTCAGACAAAATATATGCTAAAAGAGAATGTCACAGACAAAGGACTCTACATCTGATAAAGAGATTAAAACAACAAGAGGATATAATGATTGTAAATATTTATGCACCCAATATTGGAGCACCTAAATATATAAAGCAAATATTAAAAGACTAAGAGAAATTGATGATAAAATAATAGTAGGGGACTTCATCCCACTTACATTAATAAACATCATCCAGACAGAAAATCAATAAAGAATAAATGGCTCTGAATGACACATTAGACCAAATATATATGGAACACCCATCCAAAAGTGGAACATACATTCTTTTCAAGTGCACATGGAACATTTTCCAGGATAGAACACAAGTTAGGCCTAAAACAAGTCTCAGAATGCTTAAGATTGAAATAACAAGCATCTCACTCAACACAGTGGTAGAACTTATGCAACTTGGATTTACAAAACAAACTGGAATAAACACACACAAATAAGGAGGCTAAACTCAATATGCTCTTCAACAACCAAAGAGGAAATCAAAAATACAGGAGAAAATGAAAACAGACATTATGGTTCTAGTTTTTGGGATGCACCAAAAGCAATTCTAAAAGAAAAGTTTATAATGATACAGGCTGACCTCAAGAAACAAGAAAAAGTGCAATCTAAACTTATACCTAAAGGGACTAAAAAGAACAAAGCACAATGTTAGAAGGAATACAATAATAAAGATCAGAGTGTAGAAAAATGAAGGAGACCAAAAAAAAAAAAAAAAAAAATTGAAAAGGTCAATAAAACTAAGCACTGGCTTTGGAAAAGGGAAATAAGCCTTTAGACAGATCATCAAGAGAGATAGGACCCAAAATCAGAAATGACACAGGATAAAGTTCCATTGACACCACAGAAATACAAAGCATTGTAAGAGATTATGAAAAATATGCCAACAGGCTGAACAACCTAAAATAAATGCATAAATTCTTAGAAACATAAATCTTCCAATAGTGAATCAAGGAGAAATAGGAAATCCGAAAAGACTGTTAACTATTAACAAAACTGAGCTAGTAAAAAAAAAAAAAAAAAGCCCAGCAAGCAAAAGTTCACAACCAAATGGCTTCACTGGTGAATTCTATTAAACATCTAAAGAAGAGTTAAAGCCTATGCTTCTCAAACTATTGTAACAAAGAAAAAAAAAAAAAAAAAAAAAAGGTCATCCCTACCCTACTACCAAAACCAAAAACACAACAAAGAAAAAAAAAAGTTTACAGGTCAATATTCTTTTTTTTTTTTTTTTTCCCTAAGATTGATTTATTTATTTAGGGGTGTGTGGGAATGTGCAGTGGGGGAGAGAATCTCAAGCAGACTCCTATTTGAGCACAGAGCCCAACATGAGGCTAATCTCATGACCCTGAGATCCTGACCTGAGCCAAAAATCAAGAGGCAGACGCTGAACCAACTGAGCCACCCAGGTGCCCCATACAGGTCAATATTCTTGATGAACATAGATTCAAATATCCTCGATATCAGTAAATGAAATGGAAGAACACATTAAAAGGATCATCCTGCAACCATTAAGAGGGATTTAATTCAAATATGCAAGGGTGGTTCAATATTCACAAATCAAAGTGATATACCAAATTAACAAAATGGACAAAAATCACATGATTATTTCAATAGATACAGAAAAAAACAATTGCCAAAATACAAAATGTGGTTAAAACTCTCAAAAGAGTGAAGATAGAGGGAATATATAATCAATACCATATATGACAATCTCAGACTAACAATATGCTCCAGGAAGATCAGGAAAAATACAAGGACATCCATTCTCACCATTTTTGTTCAACATAGTAATGGAAGGAAGCCCTAGCCACAGCAATCAGAGAACAAAAAGAAATAAAATGTATTAAAATTGGTAAGGAAGAAGTAAAATCTTCACTATTTGCAGATGACATGATACTGAAGTGAATTCTGTAATGTTGCAGGACAAAAAATTACAGAAATCGGGTTTTTTTCTTAATTCCAATACAGTTAACATACAGTGTAATATTAGCTTCAGGTGTACAATATAGTGAATCAACACTTCTGTACAACACCCGGTGCTCATCATGACAACATCCTTAATGCTATCACCTATTAACTCATCCTCCTCTCCCACCTCCCTCTGGAAACCATCAATTTGTTCTCTATAAGGAAGAAGTTGTTTCTTGCTTTGCCTTTCTCATTTTTTCCCTTTGCTTTTTCATTTTGTTTCTTAAATTACACATATTTCACTCATAGTATTTGTCTTTCTCTGCCTGACTTATTTTGCTTAGCATTTTACTCTCTACCTTCACTCATGTCATTGCAGGAATATGGAGAAAAAGGAACCCTTGTGCACTGTTGGTGGGAATGCAAACTGGTTCAACCATTGTGGAAAACAGTATGGGGATCCTCAAAAAATTAGAACTACCCTATGATCCAATAATTGCCCTACTGGGTATTTACCCAAAAAATACAAAAACATTAATTCAAATGAATACATGGCACCCCTATGTTTATAGCAGCATTATTTACAATAGCCAAGATATGGAAGCAGCTCAACTGTCTATTGATTGATAAATGCATAAAGAAAATGTGATATATATGATATTAAATTAATATATATAATATAAAACTATTACATATATATCTATATATTAATATAATTTATAGATTAAATAAATACAATATAATATAAATAATATGTTAATATATATTATTCCCTACAATTATTATTCCCTACAATTGTATGCAATATATATTATTATTTCCTTCAATGGAAGATTATTCAGCCATAAAAAAGAATGAAATCTTGACATTTGCAACAATATGGATGGAGCTAGAGGGTATCATGTTGTGTTTTTCTACAAACTATCAGAATGGGAAATGAAGAAAATCTGCACCAAAAAGAATAAAATACCTAGGAACAAATAACTGTAAAATTTGTAGGGAATCAGAAAAGACTCTGAGTAGCCAAAGCAATCTTGGGAAAAAAAAAAAAACAAAGCTGGATATCTCATGATCCCTGTTTTAAAATTATACTACAAAGCTGTAACAATCAAAACTGTGTGGTCCTGGCACAAAAATGGACACATAAATCAATGGAACAGAAGAGAGAGCTCAGAAATAAACCCATGTTTATAGGGTCAAATAATCTAAGACAAAGGAGGCAAGAATACACATTGGGGAAAAGGCAGTTTCTTCAATAAATGGTGCTGGGAAAACTGTATCCCTTTCTTATACCATGCACAAAAATAAACTTCAAAGATCTTAAACGCAAGACCTGGAACCATAAAAGCCTTAAAAGAAAACATAGGCAGTAAACTATTGGACTTTAGCCTTGACAATACCTTCCTTATCCTAAGGTGACAGATCCAGAAAACAAGCAAAAATAAACTATTTTGACTACATCAAAATTTCTTAAACAGCAAAATAAGTCAAAAAAAAAAAAAAAGAAAGAAAAAGCAAGCTACTAAATGGGAAAAGATAATTTTAAACGATATACCTGATAAGGGATTAATGATATCCAAAATATAAAAATTACTCCTAAAACTCAGCACACACATACAAATAAACAAATTAAAATAGGAGCAGTGTACCTGAAAAAAGACTTTTCCTAAGAAGATACACAGATGGCCAACACATGAAAAGAGCATCACTCATTTTCAGGAGGACGCATATCAAAACCATAGTGAGATAGAAACTCACATAAGTCAGAATGAATAATATCAAAAAGACAACAAGTGATGACAAAGATAGGGAGAAAGAACTCTTGCACACTGTTGGTGGGAATGTTAATTGGTGCAACCACTGTGGAAAATGGTATGGGGAGGTTCCTCAAATAATTTAAGATAGAAATACTACATGATCCAGTAATTCCAATTCTTGGTGTCTACCATAAATAAAGAAAACAAATGAAAAGATGCGTGCATCCTTATGTTTGCTGAAGCATTATTCACAATTGCCAACACATGTAGGCAAGTTAAGTGTCCATTGACAGATGAATGGATAAGAAAATGTGGTATATATATACAAATATTAGCCACAAAATATGAAAATTTGCCATTTGTTACAACATGGTTGGATCTAGAGAGTATTATGCTAAGTGAAATAAGTCAGAGAAAGATAAATGATCTCAGTTATATGCTAAACCTAAAAAACAAAGGAACAAACAAAACAGACTCATAGGTACAGAGAATAAATTGGTGATTGCCAGAAGGGAGGGTGACAGAGACAGGGGACAAAATAGGTGACGAATTAAGATGTCCAAACACCCATCTATAAAATAAGTCAGAGATTAAAAGTATAGCATAGGGAATATAGTAATAACTTTGTTATTTTATACTTGTTATGGTGAGCATTTTATAACATGTAATTGTGAAATGTGATACACCTGAAACTAATATTGTATTTAACCATACTTCAAGTAAATATACACAAGATAGAGTAAGTTACAAAGGGACTCTCATTGGGTTCTCAGCAGAAAAACCTAAAGGTCAGAGGGAGTGGCATGACATATTCCATGTACTGTAAGATAAAATGTGCCAGTCAAGAATATTCTATCCAGCAAAGTTATATTTCAGGTATGAAAGAGAAATAAATGCTTTCCCAGATGAAATAAAAAACAATGTTCAGCACCACTGGACTTACCCTACAAGAAATGTTGAAAGGAGCTCTTTAAGCTAAAATAAAAAGTTTAAATTACACATAATTCTGAGTAAGGTGACAAATAGCCAGGAGTAGAAAACTATAACTCTACTTTAGAATAGTATATTAAACAATCATATGAGAAAGGTTAAAAGAGCATTAAAAAACTATAATTACTAAAATTTCGTAGTAAGTTCACAGTAAAAAGAGATAAATTACAACATCAAAATATAAAGTGGAGGGGTGCCTGAGTGGCTTAGTTGGTTAAGTGTCTGCTTTTGGTTCAGGTCATGATCCCAGGATCTTGGGATCAAGCCCCATGTTGGGCTCCCTGCTCAGCGAGGAGTCTGCCCCTCCCCCTGCTCATGTTCTCTCTCTCTCCCTCTCAAATAAATAAATAAAATCTTTAAATTTTACTCCTATAAAGTGGAGGAGTGAACGGCTGGAATCTTCATAAACAATGAAACTGCTACCAGCAGAAAAAGAACTGTTTTATCCATGAGATATTTTATGTAAACTCATGGTAACCGCAAAGGAAAACTCTATAGCAGATCCCTAAAACATAGAAAGTGGATATTGAACATACCACCATAGAAAACTATCCATTTATAAGAGGCATACAAAAAAAGAAAAACAATGGAGATATAAAATAAGCAGAAGGCAAAAGATAATCACCCTGAACGTACATGGACTGAACTAAGGAATACAAAGGCACAGAGTAACTCAATGCATTAAAAAAAAAAAAAAAAAAAAAAAAAAAAAAAAAAAGTTAATATGCTGCCACAGGTGACTAATTTTAGCTGCACAGACATATAAGCTCACAGGAACGGATAAACGAAGATATCCCAAGCAAGTGCAAACCAAAAGCCATATTTATATCAGACAAAATCGACTTCAATCCAAAAATGGTAATAAAAATGTCAATACATCAAGAAGATGTAACAATCATAAATATGTATGCTCCTAACAATAAGTACCAAAATATATTAATCAAATACAGAACTTAAGGGAGAAACAAACAATATGGTAATTGTAGAGGATGTAAATACCCCACTATCAGCAATGGAAGGATCATACAGACAGCAAATCGAAAGGAAATATTGGACATAAGTCCATTTGTTCTACCTATACTTTGAAAGATACAAAACATTTCATCCAATAGCAGCAGAATACACCTTCTTCTCAAGTCCACATTCAACTCTCTCCTGGATAGATCATAGGATAGGACACTATCCTTAAATTTACTAAATATTAGTAAATTTAAGATTTAATTTATATCAACTCTTTTTTTTTTAACCAAAATGGTATGACACTAGAAACTAATAAAGGAAAGTGAAGCCCTACAGATATATGGAAACTGAATAATACACTTCTAAACAATCAAAGGAAAATAAAAATTTTTCTCAAAACCAATGAAAGTGGAAATACAACCTGTCCAATCTTGTGGGATGCAGCAAAAGCAGTGCTGGGAGGAAAGTTTATAGCAATATAGATATATTAAGAAATAAAGATCTCAACCTAACTTAACACCTCAAGGAAATAGAAAGATAAGAAACTGAGCCTAAAGTTACTAGAATTAAGGAAATAATAAAGATCAGAACAGAAATAAAATAGAGACCAAAAAAACAATAAAACAGACCAACAAAACTACAAGCTAGTTCTATGAAAAGATCAATAAAATTGACAAATCTTTAGCTCGACTCATCAAGAAAGAAGATATAATACTCAACAAAATCAGAAATGAAAGAGAAGGTATTAAAATTATACCACAAAAATTCATAGGATTTAAGAGATTACCATGAACAGTGATATTAACAAACAACCTTGAAGAAATGAATATATTTCTAGAAACATACTACCTACCAAGACTAAATCAAGAAGCAAGGAAAATCTGAACAGATTAACAAGTAAAGGTACTGAATCAGTAATCTAAAACCATTCACCACAGAAAATTCCAGGACCAGAGAGTTTCACTGGTAAATTCTACCAAATATTCAACATAAAATTAACACCAATACTCCTCAAACTCTTCCAAATATCAAGAAGAGGGAATGTGTTCAAACTCAGTTTAAGAGGTCAGTATTACTACCTTGATATCAATACCAGAATGGATACCATAAGAAAGCAAAACTATAGACCAATTTCTTTGATGCATATGGATGCAAAATTTGTCAAAATATTAACAAGCCAAAGTCAAGAACACATCAAGATAATTTCACACCACGATCAAGTGTTTTTTTTTTTCTTTCCTGGTATGCAAGGATGATCCAACATACACAGATCGATAAATGTAATACATCACAAGTGTGATAATTATTAAAAGATTAAAAAAACACATAATCATGTCAATATATGCAGAAAAAGAATTTGACTAAATGCAACATCCTTTCCTGATAAAACCCTTAGCAGAGTGGGTCTGCAAGAGACATCCTTTGACATAATAAAGGCTACAAATGAGAAACCCACAATGAACAGGATATTCAATGGAGAAAAATTGAAAGTGTTTCCTCTAAGATTGGGAAAAAGGCAAGGATGTGCGCACTCTCACTACTCTTATTCAGTATAGTACTAGAAGTCCTAGATAGTGTAATTAAGCAAGACAAAGAAAAGGCATCCTAACAGAAAAAAAGTAATATTATGGCCATTTTCTGATGACTGTCTTTCTCTCTTAGAGAAAGTCATTTTAAAGAGCTAACCAAAAAACAATTGGCACTAATCAATGATTTCAGAAAAGTGGCAGAATGCAAAATCAATATATAGAAATCAGTTGCCTACCTTTACAGTAATGATGAAATATCTAAAGAAAGAGAAATAAAACCATTCCATTCACAACAGCACCAGGAACAATAAAATTCTTAGGAAGACTACATACACAAAAACAGTCATTTTTGTTCATGCACTAGAATTGATATTGTTAAAATATCCATACTGCCCACAGTCATCTACATCTACATTCCCTTCCCTGCAAAAATACCAAAGACATAGAAAACAAACTATGTGGAACTACAAAAGGTTCTAAATAGCAAAAGAAATCCTAAGAAAAAAAGAACAAAGATGGAAGTATCATGCTGCCTGATTCAAACTATAGTATACAAAGCCATAGTTATAAAATCACATAGATAATAGAACAGAGAGCCCAGAATTAAATTCTGGCATATTCAGTCAACTAATAGTCAACAAAGAAGTCAAGACAACCCTATGGGAAAAGCATAGTCACTTCAACAAATAGTGCTGGGAAAAGTGGGAAAACACATGCGAAATAATGAAATTGTACCCCTATCTTGTACCACTCAAAAAATTAAATTGAGATAGATTAAAGACTTAAACATAAGGACCTGTGACCACTTGGTGGTAACATCTTCAATGGGCCTCCATCTGCCATAATCAGCCCCTCAAAATATTACTAACAAAGCCAGCTAATACATGGCAGATTTCAAGCAATGTTAATGCCAAGCACACAGTTATTGCATTCACAATGAAACAAAATGACAATTAATGTCCATAATATATATTAAAACACAACCAGGGAAAAAGAAACACATTCTACTAGAAAAATGAGCCAAACATAGATATAGATATTTAATGGAGGAGCACATTCAAACATGAAACAATGGGGAAATGAAAAGTAAATAACGCTCTCTCTCCACACATGCACGCATGCACACACACACACACACACACACACACTATATATGTATTTAGCTGATTGGCAAAAGTTTTAGAAACCATTTGGTACTAACTATTAACATTAAAAATGAACCTATATGCCGACGTGAGGCAATCCAAATTGTGGGGCTCTCTCTCTCAAGGAGAATATGGAAATATACATTTATTACAATATTAGCTAAGATGACAAAAATGGAAATACAGGGAATGCCCATATGCAGGGTGGTTGAAAATAATTTGTATCTGATATGAAACTAATATAATGAGTTAGAACTGCACTTGCTTTGTCTGCGTGGTAAGAACACTCAACAGGAGATGTACCCTTTAAACAAATTTTAGCATGCAAAATACAGTGTTTTAACTACAGGTAAAATGTTATATAGCAGATGTCTGGAGCTTATTCATCTTGCATAACTAAAACTTTATGCCTACTGAGAGCCACACATTTTTGAAGGGTAGACACATTTGCCTATTTGAAGACAGTGGTTAAGAACCAAACACCATACCCTTGATTCATACTCTGTGACTGTGCTCAAGTTTCTTAATGTCTCCATTTATTGTGCTTTTTTTATGGGGGGGGTGGATATAAGTATATTTTCTGTCTCATAGAGTTGTGGGTAAAATTTGATAATATAAGCAAATTTCTCCTTAAAGTGTGCTGGCAAGGAGAAAGCCTCTAAACATATCCATCGTATTACTTTTACTTTTACTTTGAAAAAATTCATTTTAGTTTCCGATAAATGCCAAAAAAAATGCGCTGGATATACATTAACATGGAATTTTGTTCATCATCTTCAAAACTCATTAAGAGAGAGGCAGGAAGAACATTGCACTTCCACATATCTCAATGTTGCCACCTGGGAGATGTGAATTTTAACATTTCTCCTATTTTTAAAGATTGCATAAAATATTTAAATAAAACCTTTCCTAGAGTGATGGCTGTAGCTTAACATTTGCAATTTAATAAGTATTTCATTGATGGGACAGTAGGAGAAACTGCTGAATTGAACCCATCAGTTTTGAAGAAGCCTTCACACTAGAACCTTGAGCCCATTAAGTTATCCTCTACCTTAATATGCTGAAATAAAAACGATAAATTCCCCTTCTCACTAGTTCACAGACTTTAAGTTGATCCTTAGGTTCCATTTGAGACACATAAAAACAAAACAAAAACAAAAAACAAAAACTCTTGACTCTTGTCCTATTATGTTTTCTCTACTGATAAGCCTGCCAGCCAACATCTATTGAATCAGTAGAGAATCTGGGCTTGAACAACATGTTTCAACATTACATGTGGCAACTCTGCCCTCTGTGATGTTCCATTCTGCTCAATACTAAATGTCACCAACAAATACTTCACAGTCTCTATTCCTGCTGATGCAAAAACAGTGTCCCAGAGGGATACAAAAGGGGATGGGTGGTAGGGACATCAAAACTCTTGAAAAACTCCCCAAAATTGAGAAAAAATAGAGGGTCAAAATTTTAGCACATACATATGTTGAAATCCACCAAGTTGTATATGATGCATACAGTTTTTGTATATCAACTGTATCTCAATAAAGCTGTTAAAAATTAATTAAAAAGATATAAGTACATCCAGCTCCTCAATGTCCCTTAGAAGTTGTGTCCCTGTGGCACCAATACAGAGTGAATCCTGCCCTAGAGAGAGGAGGAGATAAGCCCACACACCAATATGCCCACAGTTCCTGCAGACAGGTCTGTTAGCTAGCTAAATAGGGAGCAAGCCCTGCTCTTCCATGCATCTGAAGCTGTGGCAGAGGCTGACTGCCAGCCATGCCCACCAACAAGCCTGAGGAAGCCGCAGGTCTCTGAACAGCTTGAGGATCAAACCTGCCCAGCATATATGCACATAAGACAAAGTGGGCCACCATATCCAGCTGGGACGAGGGCAACTGTGACTTAGTCACCATGGAAGGACACATGCAGCCCACACAGGGATACCCCTAGAGCACCTGGTTCTGGTGACCAGGGGGATTGCACTACAGGGCACCGCAGGGCACTCTTCTACACAAGACTATCACTACAAGACCAGGAGATGTAGCTGACTTACTACTACATAGAAACAAGCACAGATAATTAGACAAAATGAGGAGACAGAGAATAGGTCACAACTCAAAGAATAAAACAAAATCATAGTAAAAGAGCTAAGTAAAATGAAGGTAAGCAATATGCCTGGTAAATAATTACAATAATGTTCATAAAGATACTCCTGGAATTGAGAGAGTGGATGAACTCAGTGACAACTCCAACAAAGAAACTGTAGGAATCAAATACCTGAAATAAAAATACACTAGAGGAAATCAACAGCAGATTAGAGGATGCAGAAGAACAGATGAGAATTCTGGATGAGGGTGTAAAGAAAAGCAACCCAGATGAACAGCAAAAAGATAAAAGAATAGAAAATTAGAATAAGTTAAGGGAACTCTGTGAGATCATTAAGAATACCAACATTCACATTATAGGCACTTCAGAAGAGAGAGAGAAGGGGGCAGAAAACTTACTTGAACAAATAGCTGAAACATTTCCTCATCTAGTGGAGGAAAATGACATCCAAGTCCAAGAGGCACAGAGAGCCCCTAACAAGATGCACCATGTGAGGGTCACTCCAAGATACATAATAATTAACATGGTAAAATGTAGTGATAAAGAGGATTTCAAAAGCAGCAAGAGAAAACAGTTATATGCAAAGGAAAACCCTCAAGGCTATCAGCTGATTTTTTAGCAGAAATTTTGCAGGGCAGAAGGGAGTGATGTGATATATAAAAAGTGCTGAAAGGAAAATCATACAAGTAAGAATACTCCATCCAAAGCTATCATTCAGAATAGAAGAAGAGTTTCCTAGACAAACAAAGGTTAAAGGAGTTCACCACCACTAAACCAACCATACAAGAAATGTTAAAGGAAATCCTTTCCATGGAAAGAAGAGACCATAAATACAAATGGAAATAAATTACGAAAAGTACAATTTTACAGGTAAAAGCAAACATATAATAAAGGTAGTTGATTACTCATTTATAAGGCCAGTATGGAGGTTAAAACACAATAATAGTAAAATCAATTTTATCAAAAAAAAAAAAACTGTCAAGGGATACACAAAAAGATATAAAATATGGCATCATATACAAAAAAAAAAAAAAAACCGGGAGGGGGAATAAGCATTTAGTGCTTTTAGAATACATTCAAATGTAAGTGACCAACAAATTAATATAGATTGTTATACACATAAGATGTTATATATGAATCAAATGATAACCACAAATCAAAAATCTATAATAAATACACAAAAAATAAAAAAGGACCCCAAGCATAACACTGAAGAAAGCCATGAAACCACAAGAGAACAAGACAAGTAAGGAAAAGTGATGAATTGTAAAAAGAACCAGAAAACAATTAACAAAATGACAATAAGCACATACCTATCAATAACTACCTTAACTGTAAAGGCTCCAACCAAAAGACATAGGGTGACTGAATGGATTAAAAACAACAAAACAACAAAAAACAAGACCCATCTTTGCTGCCTACAAAAGACTCACTTCAGATGTAAAGATACATGCAGACTGAAAGTGAAGGAATAGAAAAACCTATACTGTGCAAATTAAGTGAAAAACAAAATGACAAAACAACAAACTGGGGTAACCATACTTATATCCAACAAAATAAACTCAAAAGAAAGACTGTAGCAAGTGACAAAGAAGGATATACGTAATAATAAAGTGGTCAATCCAATAAGAGGATGTGACAATTATAAGTATCTATGCATCCAACATAGGAGGATAGAAATGCATAAAGCAAATATTAACAGACATAAAGAGAGAAATTGGCAGTAATAATAGTGGTGGACTTTAACACCAGCTTATATCAATGGATAGATCATCCAGATGGAAAATCAATAAGGAAACAGTGTCTTTGAATGACACATTAGACCAGATGGACTTCACAGATATGTACAGAAAACACCATCCGCAAACAGCAGAATGCACATTATTTTTAGGTACACATAGAACATTTTCCAGAATATAGCACATATTAAGCCCCAAAGCAATTCTCAATGAATTTAGGAAAATTGAAAGCATATCAAGTATCTTTTCTGACCACAAGAATACAATATTAGAAATCCAATTACAAGAAAAAAAATCTGGAATAAACACAGACATATGGAGACTACACAGCATGCTACTAAACAGCAAATGGGTCAAAAAAGTAATTAGGCAGGAAATTAAAAAAAAAAAAAAAAACATGGATACAGATGAAAATGAATATACACTGGTCCAAAGTCTTCGGGATGCAGCAAAAGCAGTTCTAAGAGGGAAGTTTAGAGCAATATAGGCCTACCTTGAGAAACAAGAAAAATCTCCAATAATGTAGTGTACACCTACAGGAGCTAGAAAATGAGGAACAAAAACAAGAAAGTCCAACCTGGTAGAAGGAAATGATAAAGATTAGAGTAGAAATAAATGAAATGCAGATAAAAAAATACAAAAAAAAATGGAAAAGATCAATGAAACCAAGAGGTGTTTCTTTGAAAAGACAAACAGAATTAATAAACCTATAGCCAAAGTCATCAAGAAAAAGGAGAGTGGACTCAAATAAAATCAGAAATGAAGGAGGAGAAATAACTAACACCAGAGAAATACAAGGGACTATAAGAGAGTATTATGAAAAATTATACACCAACAAATTGGACAACCAAAAGAAATGGATAAATTCCTAGAAATATATAACCTTCCAAAAATGGAAAGAAAACATAGAAAATTTGAACAGAACTATTGCTAGCAATTAAATTGAATCAATAATCCAAAAACTCCAGGACCAGATGGTCTCACAGGTGAATTCTACCCAAAATTTAAGAATAAGTTAATAGCTAGTTTTCTCAAACTATTCTAAAAAAAAAAAAAAAAAAAAAAAATAGAAGGGGGAAAACCTTCCTAGTTCACTATGCAAGACCAGCATTACCCTGATAACAAAACCAAAGACACTACCAAAAATAATGCCAATAACTCTCATGATCATAGATGCAAAAATTCTCAACAAAATATTAGCAACCTAAATTCAACACCACATTGAAAAAATCATTAACCATTATTTATTCCAGCAATGCAAGAGTGGTTCAGTATTTGCAAATCAATTATTATGATATATAGCATTAACAAGAGGAAGGATAAAGATCATATGATCGTCTCAATAGTTGCAGAAAAGAACTTTTGACAAAACATCCATTCATGATAAAATCTCAACAAAGTAGGTTTAGAGGGAACATACCTCAACATAATAAAGGCCATATATGAAAAACCCACAGCAAACATCATACACAATGGTAAGAAACTGAAAGATTTTCCCCTAAGATCAGGAACAAGAGAAGGATGTCCACTCTCATCACTTTTATTCAACATAAAAGAAGTACTGGGAATCCTAGTCACAGCAATCAGGTTAAGAATAAGAAAAGGCATCCAAAATGGTCAGGAAAAAGTAAAATGCTCACCATCACTAATCATCAGGGAAATCAAAATTACAATGGGATATTACCTCAATGTGTTTTGAATGGTTATTATGAACAGGAAATTACAAATATTGTCAAAGATGTAGACAAAAAGGAACCCTTTTTTCACTCTTAATGGGGATATAAATTGGTATAGTCACTATGGAAAACAGTAAGGCAGTTCCTCAAAAAATAAAAAAAGAATAGAAATATAGGATCCAATAGTTTCACTAATGGGTACTTATCCAACGAAAACAAAAACACTAACTCAAATAGATATGTACCCCATGTTTTTTTGCAGTACTATTTACAATAGCTAAGATATGGAAATAATTTAAGTGTCCATTGATAGATAAATGGATAAAGAAAATATGCTATATATATATACACAACAGAATATTATTCAGCCATAAAAAAGAATGAGCTCTTGCCATTTTTAACAGCATGGATGGACTTTGAGGATATTACACTGAGTGAAATAAGTCAGAACAACACCAATGCCATATGATTTCACTCATATATGGAATGTAAAGCAAAATAATCATAGACATGGAAATAGATTTGTGGTTGCTAGAGGTGGGGGGTGGGAGAAATTTCTGAGTGAAAGGGGCCAAAATTTACAAATTTCCAGTTATAAAATAAGTGTTGGAGATTTAATGGACAGCATCATGATGGCAGTAAAAAAAAAAAAATATATGATATTGTGTCGTTGCAAGTTGCTAGAAGTACATTTAAAATTTCTCATCACAAAAAAATAAATTCTCTGTGTGGTGATAGATTAACTAGACTTATTTTGGTGATCTTTTTGCAACTTACATAAACATTGGATCATTATACTGTACATGTGAAACTAATATATGTCAGTTATACCTCAAAAATATATGCATGGACACTGAGCTGATCAACGCCCCATAGAAATAAATAGTGTCCCTGATTGGCTTAGAGGACTTCCCTGCCCTGCCACCACAGTAATGTCTCTGTTTTAGGGCTACAACCCTAGCCATGACAGGGTCTGATCCAGTCCTGCCCCTAAACACAATCATCTTAGGTTGAAGAAGTTGTGCAAACTTTCAGGTATTAGATGTATGGAGCATACAGGGTCCCAGGCACTGTTCTGAGCAGTTCATATATGAATTCATTCAGTCCTTAAAAAAGCAAAAGCCTGAACTTGAAACTAATATTATCCCCATTTTAAGACAAGAAAACTTTCTCAGAGAGTTTAGTCACTTGCTCTATGTGACAACTAGAAGTAATAGTACTGGAATTCCAGCCTCAGAGGCCTATCTCCACAGCCTGTGTTGTTCACCACTGTGCTGTTGTATTCACATCATCCTTTCAAAGCATGATTTTCTTCAGTGTCCCAAATCCGACACACGTGCCGAGAGTATAGAAAAAATAAAGAGAACTAGTTGGTAAAAAAAAAAAAAAAAAGAAAAAGAAAAAAAAAAGAAACTTTTCATGGAATACTTGATGCTTATTGAATATTGTATCATGTAGTTTTCATAAATAATTAATTGTAATTGCAAAGCTAAGAGGTTATTTTTGCTTTCAGAGAAGACAATTGTGACTCCTACTACTTGGAATTACTAGGCAATGGGTCAGAACCTATATTTGAAAATAGTCTGGTGCAAGTCCAAGCTTAAGGTTTTACCCTTTTAAAAGAATAGGCTCATCTGCCTTCAGCTCAGGTCATGATCCCAGGGTCCTGGTATTGAGTCCCCCATCCAGCTTCCCTGTTCAGCGGGGAGCCTGCTTCTCCCTTTCCCTCTACCCCTCCCCCTGCTTGTGCTCAAGCTCTCTCTCTCTGTGCGTCAAATAAATAAAATCTTTAAAATTTTTTAAAAAATAAATAAAAGAATGGGCTCACAGGCTTAGATACTGACTGAACCTTTACTCAAGGAACGGAGAGCATTGGGAGGTTCACCAGAGTACATGTGCCTTGAAATATCATGTCCACATGGCTGCTAGCACTAAAAATTCCTTCCACATCTAAAAAGAGCTGTGCCTTTTCTGTATGAACGAGGAATGGGGACTGCCTCTGTTTCCTGCTGGGCTGGGATAGGAATGGAAACCCAGGCTAAGGTTCATAGGTGGAAAGGAGAACGGTGAGCCTATCTGGGATGGAAGAGAGTTACCATGGGGACAAAGACACTAGTAGGACACTCAGATGTGCCTCAAAAGGCTGTCTTCTCATATTCTTTATTCCTCACTTTCCCCAACTTCTCTCTCCCATGTCTGTGCCCTTCTCTGTTACATTCCTGCTCTATCGAGAACATAGAACCTTTCCATAGGGAGAAGACAGAAAACGGGGCCAAATAGAGCTTCCAGATCTATGGCTTATGTTCGCGGTGGGGAATCCATGCTCCTTGCTCCCCTCAGAAGCATGTGTTCAGCATCATTTTCTTTTGCCGCATATATATGAGTATCTCTAACTTACTAGGCACTGAGGAAGGTGACAGACACACAAAAATGTATTATGATTTCAGGGTTGGAAATCTAAACATGCCAGTCCATAAGGGTTCTTGTGCCAACAAACCTACAAATTTCAAGAATCTTTGCAAGCATTTCAGAAATTCTGATATTTTATGTACCATCTATTACAGTTTTTTTTTTTTTTAATTCAATTCAAATGGTCTTGAATCTAAATTGCTTGGGATATATCTAAGAGACCCACTGAAGAAGTTAAGTTTTAATGTATATTTTCCACATCAAGAAGAGCTGCATCGGTAGGTTTGTTAGGCTTAGAGAAAACTTATGGATGTGGTGAATTATGCAGGCGTGGCAGGCACACGGGGCTGGTTCAGGGCTACTGCTGGGGGCTTACTTCCTCCATCTGGCCAGAAGAATACTTCTCAAGGGTGCAGGGTATAAAATCTGAAAAGAGTTTTGCTTTTATTTCTTTTTGCTTGCTTAACATTCTAGGTTAAACCAGTGGAGGACAAGAGATAGCATCCCTTTCCTCAAAGACAGAGAAAGTAATGTCAGAGTTGCAACACTAATGGGGTCAGAAAATGGAGCATGGTTGTTGCCTGTATATTCTTCACAGACTAGCTAAATTCTGGAAGGAGAAGGGCAACATTTCAATGAAGCCGTGAAAGCCTTATGGAGCATTTTGTCCCTCTGACAAGCAAATACAATTACTACGTGGGAGAAAACACACCAAGTGATACAAAGAAAAACTTCCTATATTATGATCTATATATTGCATGCTCTGCCTGTTTTCCTGTTGGATGTTGGATGTCTTGGTGGGCCTTGACGCTCCTATAGTAGGCTTTTGGTCATATGGAATTTGCACAAATGTGAAATAAAATAGGTTCTATGAATGACAATGTGTTTTTAAAGATTTAATCGCTTGCAAGGAGTCTTCCGGCACATCAGTGAATACGTGCATCTCCCCATGATCGCCTCATGAAGCAAGTGTGCTGCAGCCAAGTAAGGAATAAATTTTCCAAATCCAGGGCAATTTCTAATTGTGACTTTAGAGACTTTAATTCATGTAAACTACTAAGAAAATCTGAAGAATAGCACTTAGCCATACCATTTAGAAAAGTATTTGTAGGCTTGAAGGATTTCATTATTGATAAAGCAAAACAAATTATCTTAAATATTTTACTTACATACTAATTTAGATATTAATATATTGAATTGTTTGGTCACCTAAAATCAAGAGATTATGGTAAAAGCTCATGGAGAAATTGTTAAATTACCACTTATTATTCTTACCAGATGAACGTTAGTCTGTAATGATAACACTGTAATAAAATGAGAAAAATGTAAACCAAATATTTGTACACAGCATCAATTACAGAGTCCTTACACTCTCCTGTCAAATCCTCACAGGTAATGAAGTAGTAATATGACCCTTTAGTGCTGTTTGGATGATTCAGATCCTTCCCAGAATGTGTTAAAGTCTTATGAAACATATAAATTCTATTCTAATACTCGACACATGAGGAAGAGAGAATTCACAATCCAAGCAAAATGGAACATAAACAAATCCAAAAGCTACAAAGACTGTGAATTTATTGATTGCACAACATTTCTCACCCATGGGGAAAACTCTGCATCTTTGTTAGTATAACACAGCATTCTCTCTGCCTCTAACATAATACTCATCCTCTTGATTAAAGAAAAATAAACACTTCTCCAGGTAAATCACTGAAGAAAAATGATTCCATGTTATCGAGTCCCCTCAGCATTATAGTTCCAGTGTATTTTCCCAGATATTCATCTTTGACGCAGATGAAAATGCCATTTCCAAAACTAGCCACGTACGTCTTTATTGGAAAGACTTCTTGAATTCTGAAAACACTAATAGATCTACTGTAGGAAGTAATTTCCACTAAAAATGTCAATAAAATGCTTTGCGATCTTAATTTTCTCTGGCACGATTTGCAATATAACATCTCTTTGCGGAAACCTCTTATTCAGAAATAAATAAGGAAAGTAAAAGCAAACTTCAAAACAAGGTAGCCATGAAACTTGTATGGATGTTTCTTATGTACTGTGTAAAGCACACGGTCCCTGGTCTTTCGCTACATAGATATCAGGGTTGGTGAGGAACTGGGCTTTTAGCAGGTCCTCCTAGAAATACCATTAAATAAATAAAGCACAATCATGAGAAGCAGAGACCTTATTCTTTAGTCCTTAAATGGTAATGCTTTATTACTTCTTCAGTCATCACTAAAAAACACATGGTTTTATTTACAAAAATAACAAATTTTTCCTGACACATAAAAGGAAAAGCAATGTTACTCAATGTAAATCTTTTTACAGGTTTGCATGGTTCTGTTGTCTCCATATCATTTTTTCAGAGTTCTCGGACAAGTGAGTGGACACACAAACATTCCTTTCTAGACCTAACTGGAGCTGCGGTCCACGGTCAGCCAGGACTGTCCCTCTGACCTGCACATCCAGTTGATGCTACTGGATCTTGTCCACATATCTATTCACTCTGTGTTCGCTGAAGGAACAACAATCCTAAATCAGACTATTTAGCACCTACAGTATTCTTCCCTTCATAAAGACCTTCCACTCTAGATCCGGTCGTTGTTAGATCCTTCCGTTGTAAAATCACCACACATGTTCAGCTGAGAAGAACGCGGTTCCAGTAGTGTGGCTGCACATGGTGAGGTGTCCACGTTCAGCCTGCGGTCGCAGGGACTGGTCACGGTTACTGCATGGTCACCCAGCAGACGCGGAGTCAAGCTGTAGCTTTGTCCCCCATTTGCGGTGCCACGTGGGGTGAGAGTATTTGTGCCCTACCTGTCACCCTCCTGTTTGTAACATCAAGGTCAATGATGACACCAACATCAGTAGTAACAGGTTAACTACATAGAGAAGTGTAAGGATCATGATTTCATACCACAGAGAACAAAAAACAAACAAAATCCATGAGAGAGAGAGACAGGAGCGTTGGTGGAGTTGCATCCTCATGCAAGTGAGACTGAATGGAATTTAACCCCAAAGTGAAGGGATGGACTTAAAAGAGGAGCGTGGGTGCTGAGCTGCAGGGACAGCTGGGGACGCCAGTGGAAGGGTGCAGATAATGGTGTGGGTGCTCTGCCAGGGGCCTGCAAATACTCTTCTGATTGATCGGAAGGCTTAGGGCCCTCCAAGTGGCTGACATCTGGATCACACCCGCATGTGCAATTATTTAGATACTGAAGGCATTGAGTGTCCTTTTACACCTTACATGTGCTGATGAAACTGAAACGATTTCCCTTACTCAGTACGTGTAAGGCTGTAAAACCTTTGAAATCAGCATTTGCTTTTACGTATCTTTATTCCCCCCCCCCCAGGACATTTTGCTTAGTATTTTAAACACTGTGCAGATTTAATAATCATTTAATAAATGAACACACGAATACATGAGTGGCAAAAGAGCCATGTCAGTGTCTTTCATCCAGTGATGCCAATTCAATGTGTTTTTGAGAGGATGGTTGGTATTCATCTAGTAATATATTCAGTAATATCTTCATGTCCTGTCCTCTATGGTTAAAAATATCTCACTAATCTCATTGCCCTACTTAATATAAATATCTCAATTTTAAATTGTGCTTTAGAGTATTTGCGGTTTATATTTTTAAATTTAGAGAGCACTGTTCTTTATTTTTTAACACTGTTCTACTTTAAAATGTAAAATAAATTCTATAATATTTTAAGTGCATTAAATATACTAACAAAAAAGAAAAAGGTTTAAATGTAATAAAACAATGAATTGTTTCATTTACAAATAGTAAAGCTATATGTATTATATATATGTGTATATATATATGTGTGTGTGTATATATATATAGTGTGTATGTGTGTGTGTATAATATAGTTTTCTTCCTAGACAAAATGCAGTCATTTTGATGGCAAAATAAAAGTCATATGCATATAACAATAGCTTATTGTATATATATATAGCAACCCACATCAGACTAAAACATAATTTTCAAGTATATTCTGTATAAAACTTCTGTTTTGAAATGAAATTAAATAGAATTTTAAAATATTAGTCTAAGGAATCAAGTTCTATGTGTCATTTTATTCCTGGAAGAATTTCTAAACTCCCTCCAGCCTTAATTTTCTCCCTCTTAGAAGTTTGTTGAATTTAAAAGGTATTTAGTCAAACAGAATTACTTGAACATTAACAGAATATACAAAGAACCTTCATGCTTTGCATAAATTATTTTCATTAATAGCACGGCATGAGGTGCTTGCTTGAATAACTTTTTTGTCAACAGTAAAAAGAACCTGCTTTCAGAAAAGAGGTTGTGCATAAAATTTACAGAAGAGGGTGACAACTAATTTTCATCTTAACAAGTAAACATTAAAGTCATTTTTTTAAAAAGACTATATAAATCAGAGTAATTTACTAAATTATACTTTTTGCTAATACTCCCTCTTTGAGACTTAGAGCTCACATACTAACATTTCTAAAGCAAACTGGTGACTTTAGGGAAAATTCCACAGTCACTAACAATAAACCCTACCATGACTTATTCGACTATTTGCACAAGTTAATTTATATGCACTTGCTTTAATTTCAATATATTATTTAGAGTCGGTTCTCTGTTTCTGACTCGGGCCTTGTTAGTCAGTGGAAAGAGAAGGAAATGCTTGTTTGTTTTAATTCAGTCTTTGCTCATGGTACTCCAGCTGGAATGGAGAGAAATGAGCACCCCGCCCCCCGAAATGAAGTCCTCTAGATTAATTCCAGCATCCATTTAAATTCCAAATATAACTTCTGAGTTTTTGGAAGGAAAATACTAAATTTATCTATTAAGGTGGAGATTTCACTATATTTTTATTTTAAAACTGACCATAATTATTTAAAAAAACCACACACATAAAGAAGTATTAGAAATCAGTTTTAATGTACTTGCAAAATATCCTGAATCTCTCACAAAAGACTCATGTACTTAACAATTACTTGTTGAGAACCTGTTAAGATCACACATTGATCGTATGTATTTCTTCACTAGTAGTATTTCTATTTTTAAAACAAGTATGATTATGTATTATCCATACTTTTATTTAATCATATATATGTATATATATATATGTGTGTGTGTATATATATAGGCTTTCACTTTGTTTTCAACATGAGATTAGTGCTCAGTCATTTCAGACCCTCTAAGACATTATTTTCTCATTTACTGAGATTATAATTTCTACCATACTAGGGTATAAAATTAAGTGAAATGAAATACATAAATCTTGTTTTTAATAAATATATTTTATATTTCATCTTGTTTTATATTTGATTTATGTTGCTTTATTATATGTTTGAGTACCCATATGTAAGAGTCCCCAACAAAACCTCATGAGGAGCGAGAGGAAGGAGGGGAGTTTAGGGCTGCTCGACGGAACATAAATGGGGTAGGCTTTAGAGTTAGCTATGGATTTACTCTCTTGAACTCATTGCTAAGATCTAAGCATTTGTCTCCTTACTGCTAAAATTATGATAATGTTCTTTGATAGTGAAAGCAGATTACGTTTTTAAAGGTTTTTGTACATAAGCTTTATATCCATATATGGTGACATAGAAGTGGTTTTTAAGATGGCACTGGAAAAACCGGTAGGATGTTCCTGGTAGAATTCTGTTTGATTAGAAGATGTAACAAAGTAAGATTGAGAAGTTGCAGTTGGCTACACACCTGTAAGAATGGTCAAAATCTAGAACGCAGGCAACACCAAGTGCTGGTAAGAACGTAGAGTAGTGACAAGAACTGTCATTCACTGCTGGTGGGAATGTAAACTGGTACAGCCACTTTGGAAGATAGTTTGGTGGTTTCTCACAAAACTAAGCATGCTCTTCCCACATGATCCAGAAATTGTGTTTCCTGGTGTTTACCCCAAGGACTTAAAAACTTATGTCCAAACAAAAACCTGCATCCAGATGTTTATAGCAGCTTTATTCATAATTGCCAAAACTTGGAAGCAACCAAGATGTCCTTGAGTAGATGAATACATAAACTATGGTCCATCCAGACAACGGAATATTATTCAACTCTGATATGAAATGGGCTATCAAGCCATAAAAAGGCATGGGGGGGGAAACTTTTTTTTTTTTTCTTAAGATTTTATGTATTTATTTGATATAGAGAGAGAGCACAAGCAGGGAGAGCAGCAGGCAGAGGGAGAGGGAGGGACAGACTCTCCACTGAGCAGGGAGCTCAATGCAGGACTGGATCCCAGGACCCTGGGATCATGACCTGAGCTGAAGGCAGACGCTTAACGACTGAGCCACCCAGGCGCCCATGGAAGGAAACTTAAGTGCATATAACTAAGTGAAAGAAGTCAATCTGGAAAGGCTGCCTTTTGTATGATTCCAACTATGTGACGCTCTGAAACAGGCAACACTATGGAGACAGTAAGACCAATGGCTGCCAGGGCTGGGTGAAGGGAGGGACTAAGAGGAAAAACATAGAGGCTTTAAGGGTGGTAAAAATACTCTATTATAATGGTGGATACATGTCATTATACATGTGTCCAAACTTACAAAATGTAAAATAGGAAGAAAGAACTCTCACGTAAACTAAGGACTTTAGGTGATAGTGATGTGTCAATGTAGGTTCATCAATTGTAACAAATGCACCACTATAATGAGGACTGTCGAATAGTGGAGGAGGCTGTGGGCATGTGGGGCAGCTGGTTGATGGGAAATCTCTGTATCTTCCTATCAATTTTGATGTGAACCTAAAACTTCTCTAAAATTTTTTAAACAAATTTTTGCACTTTGGCTGAATTGTAGAGCCCAGAAAAATAGGTCATGGAATAGAGAGCTTTTAATTCCAGACCTTAGAGTTAATCTTTATTATTTTTGTAAGAAATAAGAGCTAGTAAAGTTGTTTAAGAAGGAACTTAGGGAGGGGCGCCTGGGTGGCTCAGTTGGTTAAGCGACTGCCTTCGGCTCAGGTCATGATCCTGGAGTCCCTGAATCGAGTCCCGCATCGGGCTCCCTGCTCGGCAGGGAGCCTGCTTCTCCCTCTGACCCTCCCCCCTCTCATGTGCTCTCTCTCTCTCTCATTCTCTCTGTCTCAAATAAATAAATAAAATCTTTAAAAAAAAAAAAAAAGAAGGAACTTAGGGAAAAATAAAATCGTAATTTAAAGAATGGATTCAATTTTAGACAGAAGGAAATACTGACTAGAGAATTATCATAGAATAAAAAAAAAATGAAGGTCTGTATGTAATGAGAAGGGGCTAGCAATGCACCACTGATTGAAGAGTCACCAAGGTACTTTGCCTACATTATCTCAGTGAAAAAGGATGGCAAAAGAGAGGAGGTCTGAGACCAGACAGTACAAAATACGCCAGATTCCCAACTCATTGGCTAAATGATTTCCCTCCCATATTTAATCAGTATTGTACAGTTACAAACAAATGCAGGGAAGCTACAATGATGAGTAATGAAGAAAAGAGAAAGAAAAACCTGTCTTCATCATTCACTTTCTCAAAATTATAAACATCCAAGTATTGCAACTTTGGGACAATTTTGATTCTTTTTCCCCCCATTTCTGTTATTGGTGTCCTGGAGAAATAGAAGAGTACTTCCAAGGGGGGAAATAATGGCTTTGGTTATTTTCAGGTTTATTTTATTGATGTCTGTCCTGTAAACACTGGCTTGCAGTTTTTGGCATGTAGTGCTCATATTCATTATTTTTTCAATTAGCCTACAAGGTCCTTGAGGGCAAAGACCATGTGTTGTGTTTCTTGGTATCTACGAGCACGGTCTATACAGTGTTTCACAGGCTGTGCATGTACACACACACACACACACACACACACACACACACACACACACCCCGACAGGTCTGTGGATGGGTCTCAAGAAATAACGTAACTCCTACTTGAATCTAGTCTATACACATTCAAGTGGTATCATGTTACATGCAATATTTTTGATGTGTCAACTTTTCAATTTGAATTAAATGCCGGTGAACTGAATTAAGAGATTGGCGGTATGATAGGAAGTTATCCAGAGATAAGGCAAGTCCTTCATTTAATTCTAAAGAGTTGAGGATAAGTCTGACACTACAGAGTCATATAGTGAACTGAGGAAATTTTCTCGAAGGCAGTTTTAGACCGTGTAATCAAGGCATCGAAGTCAGACATGAGTAAGTCATTACAAAAGGGCAACAAAGCTACAATTTTCATAGAAGAATATTTAACACTCTTATGTTCCCCTGTTCAACTTTGAACTGGAGTCTCTATATTGCTTTGGGCCTTTCTCCTTCAGATCTTTTCCTACTCTGACCCAGGTCCAGCAGTTGTTTCCGTCCTGCACTCCTCTTGTTGTCTTTGTTCGTCTACTTTTACGGGACTAGAGGTGGCTGTGCCCCTTCTCCAATTCGACCCTGAACCTGTAAAAATGACATCACAGCTTCACTGTTCTCGAGTTGGGCTCTTATTCAACCTGCCATTATTTGATGGGGTCAGCTTCCTCATGCCAGCTCTACCCGCTTAAGGAAGGGACATAAGGACAGTTGTTGAGACAGATGTGCTGCTGACCTGGGCAGAGAATTAACAAGGGAGACAGAAATAAATGGTGTGTGTGAGCTCAGCAAATGCCAGTGCTCAGTCTCTGTGTTTGGACTCTGATGGTTTCCACTAACATGCCTTCCTTTCACGTGTGCTCCTCACCTGTTCTTTCTCTCTCTGCTTCTAGCCTACTGGTGTTCTTTGTCAATAGATAAAGGGTTACATTCCAAAGGGAGATGAACATGGGAGGCTGAGTAAAAGGTGAACCCAACAAAGACCAGGAAGGAAGAATGGCATTTAGCATGAGATATTACTTCTTACATGAATATTACCTGTTTAGGCATATATCCTTTAGGGATGGGAAACAACTTATCATGAAAGCATTCTGGTTTTTCTTTAAGATTTTATTTATTTGTCAGAAAGAGAGAAAATGAGCAGAGGGAGGGGCAGGGGAGAAGCAGACTCCCCGCTGAGCAAGGAGCCTGATGTGGGACCCGACCCCAGGATCCTGAGATCATGATGTTGCATAACGTTTTATTTCAAAATTTTCAGGGCCTGAAACCTCTCATTCTCCTTTATTGAAAACCAAGTGTAGAAATGCCATATTAAAAAATAATAATAATTGCACAGCAAAGGAACCCAAATGAAAGTCACCTGTAGAATGGTAAGAACTATTTACAAACCACAGCTGCAATGTGGGGTTCATAGCCAAAACATACAATATACGCAACTCAATGGCAAAACGATAATAACCCGATTAAGAAATGGGCAAAGGTCCTGAACAGACATTTTTCCCAAGAAGACATCCAAATGGCCAAGAGGTACATGAAAAGTACTCAATATCTCTAATCATCAGGGAAATGCAAACTAAAATCTCAATGAGATATCACCTCACACCTGTTAGGATGTCAGTTATCAAAAAAACAAGAAAAAACAAATGCTGGCAAGGATGTGAGGAAAAGTAACCTTCATGCATGGTCAGTGGGGATGCAAACTGGTACAGTCACTATGGGAAACAGTATGGAGGTTCCTCAAGAAAAGAAAAATATAACTATCATATGATCCAGTAATTCCATTTCTGAGTATATATCCAAAGGAAACAAACCATTATCTTGAAGAGCTATTTGCACTCAGATGTCCACTGTGGCATTATTCACAACAGCCAAGGTATGGAAACAACCTAAGTGTCCACCAATGGATGAATGGATAAAGCATAGAATACAATATTCTATTGTGTGTAGATCTAGATATATATAGATATCCAGAATATTATACAGATATGTATTCTGAATAGAATATTATTCAGTCACGGATAAGGAGGGGATACTGTCATTGATGACAACACAGATAACCTGGGGTGCATCATATAAGTAAAGTAAGCCAGACAGAGGAAGATACACATGAAATGTATCACTTTTATGTAGGATCAAAAAAAAATTAAGTCAAATTCATAAAAACAGAGTAATATAGTGGTTGTCAGGGGCATGGGGGCAGGTGAACTAGGGAGAAGTTTGCAAAAAGGGTACAAGGTTTTAGTTACAAGATGGATAAGGTTTGACAATCTAATGTGTAACAAGGTGACTCTGGTTGATAACAGTGAAATGGTACAATTGAAATATGCTAGGAGTGTGGGAAATTAGTCATTTTCATGCAAAATAAATAAGCAAGATGAAATGTGTTAATGGTGCAAATCCTTTCATTATATATATATCGATGTGTGTGTGTGTTTTTAAGTAGGCTCCATGCCTAACGTGGGTCTTTAACTCATGACCCTGAGATCTAGAGTCGCATGCTCCACTGACTGAGCCAGACAGGTGCCCCCTACAATGTTATTAATTATACTTTTATAGGGCTGAAAAAATAATAATAAAGATTAAAATAGAGCAGATCTGGCAGAGCATGTTGAGCTTAGAAGGAAAGCCCATCTTCCCAGGGCCACGTCTCCTCACCTTGTCTCCTGCTGCCACTGCCCAGAACGCACAGAATGTGAAAATCACTCACGTTTAAGGTACAGCTCACTCCATCTCCTTCGTACAGTAAGACTGGTGCTCATGGTAACTGGCAGTGCGGGAGACTCTAGCCTGTCAACTAGTGTTTTGTTTAATCTTGTTAAAGTTATTCAATCTGGGGAAATCTCTATAAACTGGGGATGGTAATAGGACGCGTCTCGTTGCCATGTTGTAGAGGTTAAATAAGATGGTGCCCTGAACATATGTAGCACCTACAAAAGAAAAAAAGAACACCTATACTATGCATGTAGTAACTACTGGTACTTTCCACCCAGTTCATGGAAGTACTCAGTGACTGAGAATTGGATATAATTCCCTACTTATTGGGGATATATATGTGTACATATACAAATATTTATATAAGTGTATATATACACACACAAATATATATACACAAATATATAATATATACATATATGCACATAATGGTATATTTATATATGTAATTTATTTGAATATACATTAACTGTGTGTGCATGTGTGTGTGTGGTCACAAGACAATTATTTTTCTATCAGTAAAATGGTAGCGTTTTTCACAGAAAAATTCCTGGGGAACTTAAAAAATCTGTGTCTTTCTACCTAAAATCATGTTTAATATAACTGTATACTCTGCTGAACATATACTCACTTGGCAATGACTCAGCAAACAGAAGACAACAATGTAAAAGCAGACACCGCCTTTCTTGCTTCCAAATGTATTTTGCTACCTGGGTCCACAAATGCTCTGCCCATCCTCTTTCGATTTTACTGGGCTTTGGATCCCATGGCAAGGGTGTAGCATATGGAAACAAAAATAAGCAAAAGTTCTTTGATTTGTGAAAAGCCATCAAAATAGTAAACATGACAGTGACCGAGCAATGGAAAAACAAATCCTAACTCTCTATGAATTGGTCCATTCCCATCTAGAAAGAAAAAGGTTAGAACTGTCTTCAAAGCGTTCATGGTGATCTTGTATCTCTCTGCCAAGTAGCGGTGATGGAGAAGAAAGGTCTTTTTTTATTGTGATAAATCTGGAAAAGCAGCACAGAAGAAGACAAACTCAAGAAGGGTGCACAGAAGCCCAGAGCAGGGGCATGCAAGCAAGTGGGGCCATGGGACAGTGGCCTCAGCTCTGCTCCCCAGGGACCACACCTGCGGATCCTGCCTGTCACTGGTCTCCAAGTTTCCCATCATAATAGAGCTGTGATGTGAATGAGCTACCTCTATTGCAATTAGGAAATAAATCATAACAAAACCATGTGTGTAGGGTCAATGCGGACTAAGAAAGGCACCACTGCTGACGAATCAAGCAAAACTCTGAAATCCCAATTTAATTCCATATCGTCACTGCTGGGAGGGGTAAGCTCCAGGAAGAAGCTAATCAGAAGTATGGAGTTGGGGTGATAGCAAGAAACTCTGTCCCTGAATATTGTTTTCCAAAGCGTGTACGCCTTAATGCTTTAGACCTCCTATTTTAGAGAATATGGATTAGGTGAAGTACTACCCTTCTGCTCAGGTTCTCTTCCAAAATATAAACACTACAAGGAAAAAGGAATATGCATAGGCAAATAATTTCTCAGAAGCTTTCTCTGGGCTGGGATGGGAGTCTCTGGGAAGCTTGGTGTTATTCCATCAGGTGGAAGGAATAAGGGAGAAGCGCCCAAATGGAGACACACATGCACATCAGCTGAGGATAAATGTGGAGACAAGACATTCAGTTTAAATAGCTGTTAATAAGTGGACCACCTCAAGCCCTCGGTGGCTCAACAATGGCACTCTGTCCAGGTACCCAGTGGTTTCACAACCCTGAGCTCCTCAAGGGTCTCCCAACACACAACCCAGAGGCTGGGGGTGACAGAGGGCTCATGCTGCCAATCCTAGTTCAGGGGGGCAAAAAGAGAGGGACCAGAAAGTTACGGACAGCCCCACAACCTTGCACGCTCCCTGCTGGGAGAACACACAGCTCGCTACACTTACTCATTCACTGTTATCCTTTAAAGAATTGACTTAAATAACTTAGGGGTCCAGGGGTGGCTCAGTCAGTTAAGCAGCTGACTCTTGATTTCAGCTCAGGTCATGATTTCAGGTTCCTGAGAACGAGCCCCATGTTGGGCTCCACACTCAATGGGGAGTCTGCTGGAGGATTCTCTGTCTCTCCCTCTCCCTCTGCCCCTCCCGCTTGCTCTCTCCCTAAAATAAATAAATGTTTTAAAAAAATTAAGTCCTTTAAATCTCTCCTAATATTTATTTTTTCCTCTCCCAGTTTTTAATTTTGATGAATGTTGATGTTTTGTTGTCTCAAATCTGTTTGAAGCTTCTTAGAGGCTAGGAGTCCATTTTCCACTTGTTTTCCCCTGCCATCCCCTACAAATAGCAGATGCTCGGCGTGCAGGATTGTTACTGCAAACTATGAACCTAAGACACTGAAGCAAGTGGAGTGATATTTCAGCATTGATGGAAAAAGGGTCATCTGTGCTCCTTTATTTTGCTCATGGCTGTGTATCCTAAAGCATCCCTCACCTTACAATATTTTTTTTCTTTATGAAATGTAAATTTGGTGACCAGAGCTTCTCTCTTCCTCAAATACAAAATCCCATCTCAGATGGCTTTCCCTATCGTCCTCTCATGGCACATGTAATGAACAAGTCTATACTGCACGAGAGGCTACTTGCATCTAGCAAGTTTTTTGGCTGCCCACATTGGAGGTGCCAGCTTACTACCCCAAACGGATTCAAAACATAACTAGGCATTTGAAGAGATTATGAGAACATGTCAACCTCATATCCACAGGTGACAGGATAAAGGAAAGTGAACTGTGTTGCCTCCTAAGTCAGCCTAAATTTAAATCAATATTTAAGTAACTGCTATAACATTTTAAAAGTCCAAAATGTTTTCAGTATGATGACACAGGTGGGGACTATTGATAGATCAAGTGATAATTCTGACAACAAGATAACCATATAAAGTTCCTACAAACAATATTATCACTTCAATTCGCTGAAGAAGAAATATCTACCCTCTCCCCAGGAGAAAGGGGAATTTTAAAATGAAGGGTTCAGCTATGAGAGAATCTCTGGAAAGCTACCAAATTAGAGTGGCGAGATCTAGGTAATTAAAAAAAAAAAACAAAAAAGAAACTTATTTTAAACAACGTCACCCAGCATTGTTGTCACTCAAGAAAAAGTTGTTAGTCAACATCTGAGTTATTTGGTGATTTTACATTTCCTATATTATTCCTATGGAGTTGCTACACTACCATAGAACCTGAGTTGACACAGTTCTGAAATTAAATACATGTTTGCATGAGAGGTCTTGAGCCATTGCAATATGCTCTGAAATAACGATGTTTTGGGGACATCTGGTTGTCAAATAAGAAACCCGTCCAGCTGTGGGTTTTCACTTCCCAAACAAATGCATGCCCAGAAGCACCTCCTCTTCCAATCAGTCAAGAAGATCAGCAAGGTAAAATAGGTCCCAAATCTGTGAAGTGTTCTTCATAAACATAGAGGCACTAAGCTTATGACAAAGTACCTGAACCAGCAGAGGACTTCACAAGAGCCCACTGGTAACCAGGCTGGGACCCCCAAGCCATGAGTGATGAGGCACGTTCTGGACTTTATGGGCACAGGGATGGGGTCGTGAGAAATACCCATCTCCATGCTGACTCAAAGAGCAACCATAAGAAATTTCATCATTGCTGATATGAAGGACTCCAGAAATACACTGAGGGACCCCAAAGCCAGATTCCAGTGTTTTGCTATTGACATGGTGCTATGAGCACAACAAGAGTTATGAGCAAGGGCAGTAGAGAAATGACCCCCTCGGGGTCATCTTCAAGGACGTGCTAGAAACAGTGCCGTCGCATAATCCTCTATCAGCTTTGGTCTCTCAGTTGGCAGTGGGGACTTCTAAGGAAACACCCATTTGTATGTCCGCGTCCACGCCAGGCAAGTCCAGGGGGTCCTGGGGAAACTGTGGAAGCTAGGCTAGTCCTCCAAACGTCTGTGAAATCTCGACATGTTAAATCCTCTATTTACACTGCCTTCTGGCACAATGAAGAGACACAGCACTGAGTATCCTGTTCACGTTTAGAGTCGCTTGAGTCTGTAGAGTGCTCCTGCCTCTGCCTGTGTTTTCATCTCTCAAGCCGTCATTTATATTCCCCTCACCTCTGCCCGGGCTCTCATGAGTTCCCACCGGCTGCAGCTGCCGTTTCAGATGGGTTCTGTTTCCAGTAACATTCTGAAAATACAAATGATTACTGTGCCCATTAATTTTCCATAAGATCTGTTTCAAGCATTTTTTTTTGTTTTTTTGCCCTCTTCCTATGCTTTGGGATTTGACTCGTCAAATTGCAAGTTTAGAAATTCAGATAACCTATTTAGTAAATCAGAATTCTAATCTAATGGTTGAATTTTAAATAGGAGACAAACTCCATGAAAATTAAAAAAAAAAATTAGAATGCCACAATTTTTGTAGGATACAGATTTTTTTTTTTTTTTCATTCTTGGAGTACTTTTAGTTCTATTGGCTGATGTGAGCCTTAAGTCAATCCTATTCCATTTTAAAAATAAGAAAACAGAGACCCAGAGAAGTGAGAAGGAGTTAATACCAGGCTCTCACTTTTGACATCAGTTCTCTTGGCTCAATGAATAAACTGCTGTATTTTTGTAAATTCCATAAGGGGAATCATCAAAGGGGAGAGTTGAATTAAACACTGAACTATTTTCTCTGATTGGCATATGAATTATTAGAAACTTTCAGTTTGCCTGTGTACCTGCTGCCTAAATTCACAGAGATGAGAATTTTTATCATTTTCTGGAAAGGAAAAAAAAAAAAAAAAGAATGTCATTTGAATCATATTGACCTTATTTCTTTTATTTTTTTTTATGTTCTGTTTTTTTGGAGGGTTTTTTTTTTTGTTTTTTGAAAGCATTGGTTACATAAGTTCTTACCACAACCCAAGTTTAAAATTCCAGTTTTCCAATAACATCATTTTTCTTCTAAAATTTTACTCTTTGCTAAGGCTTTTTTTTTTTTTAAGACTTTATTTATTTATTTGAGAGAGACCCAGAGCATGAGCAGGGGGAGGGACAGAGGGAGAAGCAGACTCCCTGCTGAGAGGGAGCCTGACCTGGAGCTTGATTCCAGGACTCTGGGATCAGACCAGGGCAGACACTTAACCAACTGAGCCCCCCAGGCATCTCTGCTAAGGCTCCTTTCTACATACAGAAAGCACACTGGCAAGTTGTGTAATTAACGGATATTTAATGCTACCATAGGTCTTTGTAACCCCTTTTATCTTGGCTCTTTCTGTTCTTTCCCTCCTGGAATGAGTTTTTGTCTTTGCCATTCTGTAGAAACGTGTTCTCCAAGTGAGTGAGTGTGAGCACACATTGCCCACAGGGGCTCTCCAACAGTATTCATATTTACAAAATGACATTTTTTAATGTAATTACTAAGTCATTTATAGAAGGAATTTCACATTTGATAGTAAAAACAGCAACTGATTATAACCAGTATTAGCATGGATATTGCCAGCAGTTCTTTTAAATACTTCTTGTGGGAGTAAACGAACAGGGCCAATTAAAACCATAAAAAAAGTGCATATTCAGTGTCCTAGCCAGTTTTAGGAATGTCATGAAAAAATCTGGATATTTACACATACACATTGGCATTCATCTCACCATTATATAAAATAGCAAAGAAAAAAAATCCCACCAAAACATAAAGTAGGAAAACTAGCGATATGACCAAAATAGGGAATTAGTGGAAAAATAAATAAAATTAAAATAAAAATTACAATGCTTAAGTAGAAAACTCAGGTTAATCTTACTTACTGTATGCTTAACTTTTTATTTTTCTCTTAAAACTCGCTTTCCAAGCAGATCATGGAAAAGCATTGTTTGAAGACATATTTTATAGCAAGTCTACTTCTTGCAAGCATGTTTTCTTGGCAGATGGGAACCAATGGAAATAAAATTTGAATAAGTCCTTAATACTTCACCTGAAAACTAGTTTGAAGGCAGGATTTTGCCTCCAGCCATACCCCACACAAAGCTCCCTTGGGCCTGGTGGGGGTGCACTGGGGGCTGAGCCTTTATCCTGCACCCTGCTTAGAAATGTTCCCACCTGCACAGAGGGATTTGCATTCCCTTCAAATGGCCACAACCTGCTTGGGGCTAGTTAGACTATTTTCCAAAGAATGTTTAACTTTTATATATTTACCTCCTTTTGTGACCTGTCATGCCCTGCTAATGAAGCATATGCATAATATAAATATTCTTTGAAAATATATTGTAATACTCCTGAGGTTATCTTTTAAAAATAGCACACAACTCAACAAATCATTCCTGTGTAAGTAGAAATGCACTTCTGAAAACTACAAAACTCTTTGTCATTCTAGAATTTAGAAAAAAAAAGTAATAATGGAAAGGAAAAATTCTATCACTGTAGTATTTGATTTTTTTGAATTTAGTTTCTTAAATATATCACAATATCATTGGTATTAGAAACAAAGGTTTAATAGGAAGTATTTTATCATTTTTCCAAAGTCAGTCAATATTTTGGTTGTGTATTTATTTAAATCATCCAATTTGGCATGATTTGAGAATTAGTAGCTTGTTGCCAGAAATCAGCTGTGGTCTTATATGTATTTTATATATAGTTTTATATTTGTGTCTGTGTGTATTCACTGTAACATGCACATACACACACACACACACACATGCACTACACACATTTTGCTCTCTTAAAGTCCAAGGTCTTTTTTTTTTTTTTAAAGATTTATATATTTGAGAGAGAGATAGCAAGAGAGAGAGATAGCAAGAGAGAGAGCATGAGTGAGGAGGAGGGGGAGAAGCAGGCTTCCCGCTGAGCAGGGAGCCCGATGTGGGGCTTGATCCCGGGACCCTGGGATCATGACCTGAGCGGAAGGCAGATGCTTAATGGACTGAGCCACCCAGGTGTCCTGGTCCCAAGTCTTTTACAAAAACATTTAAATTAAAAGTATCTAGTTATAGAGCACCTGGATGTATATATAGATCTATATACTGGGAAAACAAAGTATATATTTTATTTTCACTTGAACCAGATTGTCAAAATAGTATGTGCAAATAATAGTACATAGCTAGCTATTAAACTATGGTAAAACTGCAAAAATGTTTGGACAATAAAAAAGGAAATATTGTATAGTACGTATTTAGTTCTCTCAAAATATTTAAATGTTTATGTTCACAACTCACAACAATCATACATTCCTCTCCATAATAATAACCCTTGCTCATAATAAACACTCATTATTTGGTGAAAGAACATTCAACTGCTTAAAAAACAGGGAATGTCTTTAAATGGGTTGGTGATTCTGTCTTTCACAAACAGCTATTTATAGACATATGCAATAAGACAATTAACGTGTATTACCAGATTTACAATGAAATCAGCCCCATATCATGTTAACTGAAATAGTTTGGAAAGATATCAGACTGATCAGCCATTGCAATGAAATTCTCTTGTTTAGATAGAACAGATCCCAACCAGTGTCCGTTAAGAAACCAGGATTTCCTCTACTTAAAGGGTTTATGCTGGACTTATTTGCAATGTTTAAAATGAGTTACATATTTAGAATCTCATTTGGCAAATATAGAGCTTTTCAGGGAAGTTTATTTCATAACCCTAAAAAAAAAAAAAAACTTGCTTTAATGATTTGAAAAGTACTATTCATGTTTACATGCCATACACATGATTGGCACATTGCCAAAGTATGTCCCAATTAAACATGTAAATTTACAAAAGATTAGCCATTCATGTGAATTACAAAACTGCTCAGAGTCACATTTGATTAATATAAATCAACTTAACTAATAGGAGATAACCAAACTCAGAATAACAAGAGGCCAAAAAATCATTAATTCATTGCATGGTTTCCTTGCTTCTGAAGAGAGTATTTTCAAATTCCAATGAGGGGTGTGCACACTTTGCTCACAACAGTCTTGCTACACATGGCAAGTCCTGGATTTGAGGAAGGGTGATCATCTACTCACTTGACAAGTGAGTAGCATCTTACTGAACATTCTAGGCCATTTTTTTTTATTTGTAGGATGATCCCTATCTCATAAGTTTCACAAAAGTTAAATACTATATATATATATAGTATACTTTATAAAATGACTATGGTAATTAAAAATAGGGATGTATGGGCAGAAGGCAGGTGAAATTAACCAACCGACAAATTAATTACAAATAATAGCATTTCTGATAAAGCTGTCTTATGGCCTCTACATTCAAATTCTATCCAACACTTTGACTTTCTTCCCTGAAACACTGGGCATTATCCACATGCCTTTCTGGTGGCAGCCATGCAGGGATGCCCTACAACTAGCCACTGGATCCGGGACAATCACTCTCTTTTAACTCCTTTATGTTTGGTAATCACTCAGCTTCTAGTTACAATGTTGTTTCTCCTATCTAGATACTTCACGTCTGCCATCCATCGCATTGCTATGTACTAATACTGTCGTATAGAAATAGCTATATGAGAGAAAAGGTTGTTCCAAATTTATTTTTTCCATTTCTTATGCAGTACAAGTTTGAGTTAGTTTTAGATGTTTGTGTGCATCCACTGAAAAAAAAAGAGGCTCTGTGCTTTTTTAGGGATATGAGCTAAATGGACATTTCTTTTTAACCATTAGATGGAACCCATTCACATCCCCTGTAAAAATTCAATTTTAAAACACCCTAATAAATTGTACTGGAAGGACTGTCATGGCATAAAGTGGGATGGAGACTCTTCACCCGCAGCTCCCTACCGCAGTTCTCTTCCCACCTTGGGAGAATGGTCAGCCCTTTATCACAGAGGCTGCACACCTCACATGACTTATAAAAAGGGTTTCTGTGAATAAAGCCCTGTGACTTCACAGTAATACTTAACAGTACTGATTGAGGAGATGTTCAGATGCTGGACTTAAATGCATGGTTGGCACCAACCTCACTATATGCAAAGTAAAGAAAAGGGGGAAAATCATGGCAGAGTAGCCCAAAGTATTCCCTATCTTACTTTTTAAAAATGCTTGTGTATTTTAATTTTTATTTAAGAATTGTAATTTTTTCACATGTAATTTCTAGTTGCTGTTGTCCTTTGTCATTTAAATAACAATATAGTATTTTCATTAGTTGCAATATAAATGAGTTTTTTACATGTAATTTCTAGTTACTGTTGTCCTTTGTTATTTAAATGACAATATGGTGTTTTCATTAGTTGCAATATGAGTGAATGTACCAGCTGCACAAACTGTAGGATGTTTTATCGATCATTAAAATCAAAAATTTGAGAATGAAAGTGAGAGATTTATTTAATATGTACTGATAGAAATCTATAATTCACCTGCTAGATGTTTTTTTGTCTGAGACTACTAAGAATCTAATAGAGAAAACTCATTAACTAGAGTAGAAATATTATACCAATGATGCATAACCTAAGATTTTAAATAATAAATGATTTGTGCTTATTTTTTAATCATTTATATACTGGTTTCATGAATACTTTAAATATATATATATTTAAATTATTAAAAACTTATCATCTTAGGTTACTTTTACCTGTCAGAGTAAACTCATACATTTTTCTCATATGGTCAATGCTTCTTTAATTACTAAACCAGGAAGGTAAATATTACAATGCTGGTGAAGACACTTGAGTTATTTTCAAGTTGTGTATTATTCATTAGTGTGAAACACCTCAGGGAAAGTTTTTTTTTTTTTTTCCCCTTTTGTTTATTGATGCATCTGTCTCCAGGGTCTAGAAGAGTTACTAACACATAACAGTCAATAAATATTTGTGGAATAAAGTCAAAATTTATTTTTACAAGCTCTTGTCGATCTTCCCAATCTTACCAATTAAGATCAAGGAAAACAAAGCCAGATCTGCATTAGTAATAATTACATCGTGACAGTGTCTTTTTACTACTCTCCTGACCAGCTCCGTTCAACATGGCCAAGACTTCCTTGAGCATCTACTGTCCCAAGATTTTCTATCAGCTTATTTAATCTCCACAAGAATGCTATGACATGATCCTTATTATTAGTGTTGTTTAACAGATGGTACAAGCGAACTCCAAAGGCTCAGGAACCTTGCTCAAGTCTGCCTGCCCCGTAAGTGGCCTTTGTGACATTCTCCCCTGAACCACACTCACTTCCCCAGGGTCCTCTAGGACTCGAACTGTGGATCTGACGTGTGGGAGGCACCTCTGTTAGCAGCCCACTTCAAAGGCTCAGGAAAAACCCTCTGTGGCAGAAGAAGGGTATGAAGCCTTCAACGTGGCCATTGGCACCGGTTCTAAGACATCCAAATCTCTAACCTACATACAGGTAGATTTTCTTTTCTTTTTTTTTTAAAGATTTTATTGATTTATTAGAGAAGAGCATGCACGTGAGAGAGCATGAGCGAGCAGGGCGAGGGGGAGCAGCGGGAGAGGGAGAAGCAGACTCCCCGCTGAGCAGGGAGCCCGATGCGGGGCTCCACCCCAGGACCCTGGGATCATGACCCAAGTCGAAGGCAGACACCAACTGAGCCCCTAGATTTTCTATACCTTACATGTTTGCATTGCATATTTTTTATCATTATTAATAACATGACAATATTTTCGCCCATAAGTTGTTTTTTAATGTTTTGGACTAATTTCCTAAGATAATTTTGAGGACTAAGATTTAGGGCAAGATGGGAAATTACTTTCAAAATAGAAAAATTTAACTCCTGAAATAGAGGAGGTTATAATTTATCATGTTTTTTTGAGCCTTCAGTAGTTTTATACAAAATATCTAATTAAGCAGATATTTTACCTAACTTTTGTTTTCATCTGTTTTTATTGAAATGTGTTAATAAGTGAAGTTATTATATTATATATTCTGAAGTCATATAAACATATAAATGTATATAAACTTAAGTTTATAATGTATAACTTAATCTATAACTTAAGTATATATATTTTTATAGAAGTTTATATTTGTAACAAACTTATATACACAATATATACTATGGACAGATATACTTAAGGATTTACATTCTATTTTGTGTTGTATATTTAAACCCTTGGACACTTGCTCAATAGTATCTTCGTGGATTTTATTTCTCATACTTTACATGAGTGTATTTTGGTCGAGTGCAAAGCCTTGGGCCATTCAATGTGGTGGGACTGAATACTGAAAGTCAGAGTCCCATCCTCGTGAACCCTCAAATGTAGGGAGAACTCAGACCCCAGAAATTGCTGGGAGTTCAGGTTAAGCTTGCCGGCCAATCCATGCCCAGTTCAGGTGGGCTCCATTATGTCTCCATTTTATAGCCATGGAAGGTGCAGGTGAGGGGTACTCAGTGAAGTGACGCATGCTGACATGTTTCACTGCAACCCATGTGAACCACACAGTGGTTCACTGCCGAGAACTGACGCTCTGGACTACCCAGGCAACAACTGAGGTATTTATCTCTGATCATCACAATTTAATCATTTACTTTCATTTCCAGTGTAGAGGGAGACATGCAGGTGACCTTTGTAGATTCAGTGCTTTTCCTTTTTATCTTCAGCTTTACTGAGGTATATTTGACCTTTCCAGTGAGTTTTACACTTTCATCTCTTTTCCTGCTACTAATTAGCATCCGCTCATCTTGAGGAACCCCCTTTTACATTTCTTGGAAGACCACTGAACCCCTTCAGCTCTTGTCTGTCTGGAATGGACTAAAGGCTTTCAAGGATTGATGGGACTCATCTGAACGGGTCTCCTTTGAGTTTTTCCCTGCTCCCTTTTTGTCTCCCCAAACTTCCTGCTCTCCCCACTACCTGGAAATTGTCTGGACAGATCACTACTCTCCTCTCACCCTGCTTCATTCACGGCTCCTATCATAGTTGGTAGGTATTTGCTTTTTTATATGTTTATAGATTGTAAAGTCCATGAAGGCAAGGACATTGAGCTCAACCTAGGAAAAGTAAGTAAAATTAAAATGGAATTCATTAATAAATGAACTTGGTCTAAGTAGATGATCTCCTTAGAGAGAAAAAGAAATAAAGTTAATTTCAGCTACATTAAGTACCTTGCCTAAGTGGTTGAATTGGGATTTGTCTGACTTCAAAGCCCTTATTCTTTTCACCATGACAAAAAATACTTTCAACTTTTACACTATTGTTAAAAAATACTTTTAGAATCTAGTTTTATGTTTTGCCCAGGTATTAGTAGGCAAAAGAATAATTGCCAAATACATGGATTTTGTTTCCAGTTATATAATATTAAAGCTCCATTAATTGATTGTTTGGCCTCAATTACACAGTTTATACACTTTGTGTTGATTTTATAGCAAATAATAAAGCTCCTGAAAAATGGAATGTGGCCCTACAAGAAACCAGGGCAAATACTTTTTAAAACTGTATCCTTCCAAGGACACAGAAAAAAGAAACACATTTTAATCTCCAAATTGTTTAAACAGGAGATCATCTTCATCACAAGATTTATTTCTCAAGGGGGAGGAGAGCAGCTGATACTAACTATTGATATCACGACTATCCATACATACAATGAACACTTCTTGATTCTCTATATGAGTAATTCCTGCCACAACTGGATTGAAACAGAACTCTTTAATACAGACGAATGCTCTGCAAAGTTAGAGTGAGGCCATTCACACTTCTTGCTATTTTAGTTAATAGCAGGGTGATTATAGTATCAGTCGGCCATATTTTACACATGTCCCAGTCTAATCATAAGTGATTCAGTCCCAATATACGTCTAAGGGTTAGAGTGTGAGTGTCTGTGCATGCTTACAGGAAGCAGGTTTAGGGAGGGTTACAATCCTTTTTCCCTCCATTATTTACCCCCCTGGATTTTTATTTCATTCTTTTCATCCTAATTTCTACCTTACAAAAGCCTGAAATCAAATTTTGATGACTAAAATGAGCCCAATCTCTCAAACTGCAATGTCATCTAAATTCATCTGGGGTTACAATCAGTTAATAGTCACTACCTTTCTTAGGATACGTTATCACATTTCACATTCTACCGACCATAGTAAGTAATTCCCATAAGATGATCCAACTAGACTACGGTTTCCCTGAAGACAAATTGTGTCTCATTTCTCTCTGGATATCCTGCTGGACCAAGCACAGCAATCTAAAATAGAATATGCAAAATAAATCTTGTGAGGAAGGGAAATATAAAGGTGTGTGTGTGTGTGTGTGTGTGTCTTCTTCTCTGAAGTGTTTTGGATGACTTCGACTTGAATTAAAATTACTTTGAGAGAAACTCATAGGTAATTTGATATTGAATTCCACACTCTCCTGTTCAGAACATTAAATATTTTTATTCCTCTGGGACCTAGGCATCTAGTCCTAGGTTAAATTTCATTTTCAAATAGCACTAAAAAAACAAACAAAAAAAACAAAAAAAAATAACAAAAAAAACTTTGCCACTCTTCAGAGAAATTTGGAAACTTCTCTTTTCTGTTAATGAGGGTGTGGTAAATTGCCAACTTTTTTTTTTTTTTTTGCTATAGATGCCTGGAAATTAAAAATTAAATATTAATTTCTGTCTCTGCCATTCTATTAATCTCCATTTATAGTTAATTAATTCACTACTCCTGGCTTTCATTTTATATTTCATTATATTATTCTGCATGTGTTTTGTTCAAACAAGTCACTAGAAGGAATCTGTAAACACAGGTTATAAATATATTTAATAAAAGAATGGTAACTGATCTCTGGATACACTGCACTCCCATGATGGCAAAGAGAGCTCATGTGGACATCTGAATCCTACTTGTTCATCTTTTATTATAGCTTCCCCCAAAGACAGGGAGGGTACCAGAACAAATGCTAAACGAGGCAGCTGTAAATTTGAATTTTTATACCAACCAGCTCTATCATCAAAGAACCGTTTACAGAGAAGCTCCCGGGGAAGGCGACATGAGTAGCCAGCTCTGCGGTCAAGGAAAGCGTCCTCTCTGGTGAAGGAACTGTTGGGCAGGGAGAGCTTCCGCCGCCCCATAAACTCACATTCCCCAGGACGCCGACTGTTTACACGTTTCTCTCTTTACTCCGCTCTTTGTTTTCTAAGCACATATAATTTTTACCTCTCATTTATAAAATATTCATCATTCATAGATTTATTCACCTCATATTCTTTCTATTCACACTCTTGGAACCTACCTACCAATAAAGGCATTATTGCAAGAAACCCATGAATGTGTCTGTAAATTTAAATATTTCAATACATTCTCGAGTGCAGCATGCAACACACACATGCGAATTTGGCAAAGGGTTTGAAAAATAGAGATCCTCCTAGGGACTAATGAATAGATTTAGTCATATTTGTGGGGAAGTAATTTGAATGAAAAGTCGTCCGCAACACTCACTCTCTTTGCTGTGGTACTGAAATTACTCTTGCCCAGCTGGCCTCTAATTATCACTAATTGAACACTCTGATATTGTTGTAAAAGATGTATCCCAAGTATATTACATGAGTGCATTGCAGTGCTAATGCTTTTAGGGAAAAGCAGCTCCTCGTTTTGGAGGCATCCATTATTTACTGAGGTCTGGTCTGCTCCTGGTACCTTCTCAGAGCTGTCATTAGCTTTAATGAAAGGAACACAATATGGGAGCCACGAGTAGATGGGGAATTAATGTCATAATATGCATGTGATTGCTAGCCACAGGTTCCACTGTTTTTAAACTGGCTCCTGGAAGCTTGCTCTTTACGACAATTAGGAGATGAGAAGGAGACAAAAAAATAGTGTGTAACACCTGGGCCCCAAGAAGTCTCTTCCAGATGTGCACAACAGTCTCTGAATAACACAGTGGATGGTTCAATTTAACCCATTTCAATATGGTGCCTTTCCTGCTATCTTCTTCTTCTTGGGAAGAATGAGGCGGGGGAAATCGGAGGGGGAGATGAACCATGAGAGACGATGGACTCTGAGAAACAAACTGAGGGTTCTAGAGGGGAGGGGGGTGGGGATGGGTTAGCCTGGTGATGGGAATTAAGGAGGGCACGTTCTGCATGGAGCACTGGGTGTTATACGCAAACAATGAATCATGGAACACTACATCAAAAACTAATGATGTAATGTATGGTGATTAACATAACATAATTAAAAAAAAATTTGAAAAAAAATATGGTGCCTTTGTCCCTCCTCAAATTTCAGAACTCTGGCCAGCTTTTAACACACACTCAGACACATGCATGACAAAATCTCAACAGTTTATAAGATGTTTTCGGCCAGCGACTTTCAGACATCTTCTTCCCTGGGAGCAGATGGAAATGTGTTCTAATGGGTCTGCATATCACATCAGACGTGCCGGCCATGTATTATTTTATTTTGGCTGCTACAACAAGATGCGATGGAAATATTCATACAATTTTAAGGAGGCATCAGCATGGCGGTAAAGGTTAATGGAAAAGTGAGAAGGAAAGGTGGTTACCCAATTTGTATTTAAATCACAGGGTAGGGTGTGTCTTATGGACTGAATGTGTGCTCCCCAATTCACATGTGGAAGCCTTAATGCTTCAAAGTGATGCTATTAGGTGGTGGAGCCTTTGGGAGGTGACAGAGGTCATGAGGGTGGGGCCATCCTCATGGGATTAGTGTCCTATTTATAAGTAGAAGAGATGAAGCTTCTCACCACCCTTCCCCCCAACCTGGACACAGGGAGAAAAGAGAGTCCTCTGCAAGCCAGGAGGAGGGATCTAGCAGGAACCTTATTGGCCCGCACACTGATCTTGAACTTCCAGGCTCCAGAAGTGTGAGAAATAAATTTCTGTTGTTTTAAGCCTCCCTGTTTACGGTACTTTGTCATAGCTGCCTGAGCTGACGAAGACCCTGCAGAAAACTATCTAAATGTTAAGGGCTGTTTGTATTACTGGATGCTCACGTAAACCTAGCAAACACAAAGGCACACTCCCAAAAGACCATTTGCCTCTAAGAATGTACCTATATCCTCAGCCAGAGTCAAAACAGCAAAACGGGGGAGAACGCTTCCCAGGTATTTTATACTGTGTGTTATCGTAGGAATACCTCAACTGCTTTTCACCCACAGGCTCATCAAAATCACATCTTCCATTCCCAACTGGTTACTTTTCTCCATTATCTCCTTTCTACATTTTCTTAAATATAAAATTGGCTTCATCGTCCTATAGTGTTCTCCAGTTCATAAAGCATTTTCTAACATAGGCTTTAACGTCAACTTGTTTAAGGACTGTAGGAGTTCTGCATATTATCAAGTGTTGGCATATGTGGGAACAGAAACATCAGGGGGAACAGTGAGTACTCCATGCACCTAAGCATATTTTAATGCTATCTTAGGTCCGAACCTATGTGCACTGGGAAGAGGGCTGCAGCGTGTTCCTGAACTTTAGATTTATGTTGGGTTTTATATGTGATGCATTCCCAGCAGCATAACACAGTCTCCCATTTTCTGGTCAGAGAAACTCTAGCATCTTAGACTGCAGCTAAAGCATTTGTGGCCCAACTTTCCATCTATTGGCCCTGCTTCTCTCTGCTTGGGTGTGGCTTTGCCATTTGGTATTGTGGGTTCTCCTATGGCTTTTCTGTCCAATACTCTGATTGCAACAGTATCCTCCATCAGCTCATTCCCTTTGTTAGTTACTCCCCAGGATACCTTCCTTCTGCGCAGTTAATGCTAACGTTGTCCAGTCTTTCCCCCCTCCAAAGAAAAATTCACTGGTTTCTGCTTATTTTTTTTTTCCAAATTTGGATAATTTGGTAGCTTCTACTCTCCCTAGATTTTTCCCCCAAGGACTGTGTGACAAGGCATGATGGCCTGGCAAGCTCCCAGTCCTGTCCAGTGCAGGCAGGCTTCTCACCAGGATTGAGGCCACCAGCTCCTGACCCCAGAGCCTCACAGCCGACCTCCCACAGCTGTGCTGGCCCCTAGCTGGCCTCTCCACAATCCTTTCAAGTTGTCATGGGTCAGTAGTCTTTTCAAGCTGAAACTCCCACAACTGCTCCAAAGCATCACTGCCTTTTCCCCCCAGGGGTTTCCAATAAAAGAGCACATCCTGCCCCTCACCTGGGTCCACACAACCACCTACACCCAGAGCCTTACCGTCAAACTGCTGGTGCAAACCCTCACTGTGCCACGGTCACATGAGCCCATGTGGATTCTTAACCCCATCACCCACTATTTGTGTGACACAATTCGCTGAAATGTCGAGAGACCATCAGACGGAAACCCGTGAACACTCTGCCCCAGGTACAGGGACTCCAAGAATATAGAATCCACAGAGTGTCCCCAGTGGAGAAAACGCAACCTTCTTTACCTAAATCTTTCAAAACAACTTTCCACAACAGATGACTACAATTTTACATTTTGATTTTGATAAATTAGACAAGGAATGTCCCCCTCAAATTGCCTTTCAGGGGTTCCATGCCACAATGTCTTTGATTTGAAGAGTCCCCTAAATAGGGACTATTTGTGCATTCATGAAGTCATACACTCAGCAGACATGCAGCAAAGAACCTCTGAGCCCGCACACGCGCACTTGGCAAAAACAAAAAGAGCAGGAGTTGTCCGAGCCTCGCTCTTCAGTGGGTCAGCGAGTTGCTGTGCACTCACTAGAAGAATACTTTGGTTTTATCTGCCAGGCTTCCTTGAATATAAAGCTAGTGAAAGTTAACCACAATCTGTGTTGAAGTCCAAATGCTCAGATTTCAATTCTGGATCTGCTTTTATGGGCTGGTTGATGTGTTGCGATTTATCTAATCTCTCCGTGTCTTAGTTCCCTCATCTGAAAAATAGGGATCGTAACTTCACACGCACCAAGGGTAGTGGGTAGAATTAAATGTGCTAAGATATGGGAAGCCCTTACAACAGTGCTTGGTACACAGAATCAATGCACAGATCTTCACTCTTTTTATTACTACTGCTATTATTAAATACGCGTAATGAGCAGAGTACTGATTCACCAAAAATTATTTGTACATCATTTAGATCTGGTATGTCCATTGAGAAGTGCACATGTCATTAAGAAGTACCATTTTTAAAAAGGGCTACATTAAGGACAGCAAGGTGCTCTCCAGGAAGGTCAGAGCCCAGGATGCAACACTGGGATGTCTCTGAAGTTCCAAAGACAGAGAGAAGGTAATGCACACCCAGCGGGAACTGAGTGAGGGAGAAGCTGACAATAGCAGAACAGAGAGAGAGGAAGGGGAAGACACTGGAAGATCAGAGGCAACAATGTTAGTAACTACCATCATTATAGCTCTCCCAGGGCCAAGCCCAGAGTTAGGCTACTAGCATCCTTTCAAAACGTGATCCACACGGTGAAACACTACCCCCACATCAGGGGCAAGCTTAACTTCAAATGCCAGATTGATGTTCTCACTAAAATTTCACACATGCACCCAGTGGACTGAGCCAAATTCTGATCTCCTGCCAAAGAGAAAATGTAGACTACGGTTAAGTTGTTTTCCAATGTAGAAGGTCCAATTTCAGAGCAGTTACTACCTTTGGTGATAAGATGATACAGCTAGATAAAGAGATACTTTAATATAGGTTTCTATAATGGAATATGGCATTAAACAATGACTAGGTCACTTTGCATCCCAGCACTTATGATATTTTGATTTTCAACTAGGTACATTAAGGAAAAAAAATAGCCAATATTTTGATTTTTCAGTTAACATGAGAAAAGATATAGCTAGAGTTTGATGTTGAACAAACTGTTCATCTTTTCTAAAAAATCACAGCATTTTCTTGGTTCAGGGCTCAGTGGGGTAGTGCACACGCTCAAGTATAAAATGTACCTGTATGCATGTGACAGAGAATGGACGGAATGGAAGGACTCGATGGGCAAGGGAGAAAGGGAAGCAGGGAGGAATCCTGAAAGGAAGAGAAAGCCTGACTGTTTAGAAAATTATATTCTCTCTCTCTCTCAGCTTGTAGTTTAATTCAGAGAATGCTGATAAAAACAACACAAATTAGAATTTGGTGATGATGGGGGAGAGGTGGAATATCCAGATACAGAAATACTAACTGACCCCATAGGGTTGTTCTGACCAGTTTTTTAGGACTATATCCATGTTCTCAGCTTTCAAAACATTGCAGCTTTTATGGTACTCAGGTGTGACCTGTATGAGAAATTACACCATAGATCCTGTGCTGCTCCAAACTTCGGGATGTGGCGTGATGGATGCAAATGAAGCCTTCCTTGTCCCTTCTCACAGCTGGTGGCAAATTAGAAGGTACCAAAGAAGCACTGATGTGTTATAAATTAAAGTCCCATTTTATGCTTTAGGATATTCCCTCATCATCAACAAGGCACATTTGCTGAGAATAAATGGTTTTTTAAGCAGGCATATCTGTTTCCATTCATTAGGATTACATATTATACTGTTTTTTCTTTTTTTATTAGAAAGCAAATAGATGCATAACTACCTTCTTGTTGGGTCTAACACAAACACACACATGTACTCACACACACTTTTGAATGGAATCACTGCTTACACACTGTCCATTAGCAATATGTCAACAGTTGAAGAAAATGTGCACATAATTCTACTTATTTGCTTGCTCTTCTTTTGAACATTAATAGTTTCCTTGTATTGAGTAGTGGCCACCTTCTAGAAGCCGTAGGGAAACAAATTTGCCATCCCAAAATGCATGTCTTTGGCATGTGGATTATTTTAGGGTGATTATTTTTTTAAAGATTTTATTTATTTATTTGAGAGAGAGAGAGAGAGAGAGAGCACGAGCCAGGGGGTGGGGTGGGGGGGGGGGTTGGGAGGGAGAAGCAGGCAACCCGCTGAGCAGGGAGCCCGACCTGGGGCTCAATCCCCCTGATATTATGACTGAGCTGAAGGCAGATGCTTAACCAACTGAGCCACCCAGGTGCCCCTAAATCCTCTCTGTGTCCCTCTGTTTCTGTGTGGCCCAGCAAACATCTGTTTAACAGATGAACTCTTTCCATCCCTCCTGTGAATTGCATTTTTACCTTTGAAGCCCCAGACCCTTAAACCTTACCCTTAGTCCAGAATGAAATCTATATCTCATTATGCCTGTTTTTGGAAACTCTTATATTTATGTGGATTCATCATACATATGTAATTAAATTTGAGTTTCTCCTATTAATCTGTTTCATGTCAATTTATTTTTAAGACCAGCCAGAAGTGTAGAGAAAAATTATTCCTCCCCAACAAAGTTCTTCATAAAACTAATCTATACACTCATAAAATCTGCACAAGGTAGATATTAGCATTCTTACCACAAACACTTTTTGAATGCTGAGAGTTTTCCCTGTGTCTGTCTGGCAACTAAATAGTTTTTCTTTTCCAATTTTTCATGCTTTCCTGCTTTGAACATTTCAAATTCCTCTGCATTAACTGGATGATATATTTTTTTTTCTTTTTACTAACTCTAGCCTAAAAGTTTCCCTTGTTATGTTCTTACTCCAGGTTAAGGCAGACTTTCACCCTGGCTGTTTTTTGAGGTTCTGATTCTTCTCCTACTTCCTTATACGAAGAGGCCACACTGAAATCTAGGATTGCACTGTTGGGAGCTATAAGCTGAAATGAACAGTCCCTCAGCTGATTTGGGACCCACTGCCTTAGAAGATCTTCCAAGAACATTTCCATTTTAAACCAGGCAGTGCTCTGTGTTGGCAGGAGGATGAGGGGCGAGGAGAGGAAGGATGGCCAAGTCTTCCATAACTGCCCCTGCTAATTTAGCTATGAGCATCAATCTTTCTACATGTGTCACCCACATGTTCTAAAAAGTTCCGTTCCCTCAAACCCTTCCAGAGTGCTGAGTAAAATGGACATTCTTGGACACATCCAGACATCCCCAGTCAAACTTCACAGCCATGAGTCCTGGACATCTGGGCTGTTAACAAGTTCCTAGTGTAAGCTGAAAGTTGAAATAGCTCTGCACACCCATTTCAAAGTCCAGGATCCGACTTTACTGACTCCCAATAGCACCACCTCTTTCCTTTGTCTTTCTGATACTGTAACCACACAGTCTGATACATTCTATGTGTCCTAGTCACAGGCATTTGTAACTGTTTATTATCTTTCCTTTCTTCTTTTCCAATCCATTCAACATACCAAAATCATCTTCATTTCCCTGAAGCATTATTTTCCTTCTACCAGCACATTTTAGAAACACAAAGTACATTTTCTTGACCAAAAAATAGAGCTTGCCATCAAAAATGAAGTTATTTGGTTTTGTTCAATCAAAAACAATGGGTTGCTTTCTTTCATATCACCTGAATATTTCTTGTTCTTCCCCACATCTGTACTTTTTATGTTATAAATCGCATGCCTAAAATACCCACACACATTTTCTATCCAGACCCTTTCTACTCTCAGGGTTAATGTCAATACCAATTTTTCCGTGACATATTCTTTGATGACCTCACTAGGGAATTGTTTCTCTGTCAAGCTCTGACAACTTCTCGTTACCTCTATTGCTGATTTGTCATTTTTCACACACAGCATGATGATCACTAACTGATAGTTTACCAGGCACCTCTGTACTAGGTACAGTGATAGATCCTGACCTATATTTTAACCTTCGCCCAGGAAGATGAGTATCATTAACCTCATTTTATAGTCAGGAAACAAAAACTGGGAGTCTGAATAACTAGCCCAAATCACCCAACTCCAAGGGAAAGGGCACAATGGTTAACCTATCGCCTCTCTTCATCCCAGTCCAGCTCCCTTTTGACGAGAAGAGCTCAGCGGTTAAGGATTACTAGGGCTTTCCTGGCAGCACAGAAGAGAAGCCTTTCTAGACAGAAGAAATGGACTGAGGCCATAGTGAAGGGACATGGTATGCTGAATCGAGCCACTCTCAGCTTAAGTGCAAAATGCAAGGTCAATGCCTACAGAGCTAAGGTCAGGCCCGTGTCTGCACCACATCAAGAGGCGCAGCCTAATTCAGACCCACAATCCCAGATGGTAACCTGCACCCCTCCAAAAAGAAAGGCTTCATGGTTAAATACACGTGGTGAATGCAATGTCCTCTACCTGATCTCCAAGTCACAACAGCCAGTAAGATATCAAAAGGAGAAATCTAAGAAACCATTATCCGGAGGAGATAGCCACACACCCCACATTCACTGCACCATATTCACAACAGCCAAGACAAGTTAAGTGTGTATCAACAGAGGAGTCGATTAAAAAAAAAAAAATGTGGTTTATGTGTACAATGGAGTATTACTCAGCCTTAAAAATAAGGAAATCCTGCCATTTACACCAATAGAGATGGCCCCTGAGGGCATCATGCTAAGTAATATGTCAGGCAGAGAAAGACAAATACTCTATAGTCTCATTTATATGTGAAATCTAAACGAAACAAAACAAAAGGTTGGACTCCTAAAGGCAGAGATAGAATGGTAGTTTCTGGAGGTTGGGGGGAATAGGGAGAAGTTGGTCAAAGGATACAAAATTTCTGTGATAAGATGAGTAAGTTCTGAGGATGTAGTGTGCAGCAAAGTATATTCCACAGTTGAAATTTCATAAGATATGACTCTACTTCTCTTATTGTCAACTGTGCATCATCCACACACTCTGGTCCACAGAATGTCAGCATCTATATCACCAGGGAGCTCGATACAAATCAAGAATCTCACCTACCCCAAATCTACTGAATCACAATGTACATTTTAAGAAGATTCCAGGAGATTCCTGCACGCATTGAAATTTGAGAAGCACTAGACTAGCACCTATCACAATCTCTGGCACATGCTATGCATTCGAACAGTATTTGCTAAATAGATGCATCTGCACTTTAGTATAAATTCTATGGTTCCCACATTTTGTTTTTTACTAAGTTGTATACCATTAACCCAATATCTGATCTGGACACATATAGCAGTTGGATTTACAAGAAACTGAACAGTGTATATACTGATATCCCTGAATATTAAAAATGATTTGCTATGGTCAAATACATTGCTCAAATCAAACAGGGGTCAACATTTTGGCTCTAACTTTTCTTTGAAAGCAATATTATTACTGTGGCTTTTATTATCACAGAGGTTTGTAGCAAAGATAAGACATAGGTTTTAAAAGTTCATCACAGAGGAAAGAGTGATTTTCTAATTTAAAACATTTGAAACTTACTTAATGAAAATAGTCTTTTAAGTGAAGAACAAGTTAGAAACTAAACTGTGTTTTAAAAAACAACAACAAGATTTTCATTTCAAAAGATTGTTGCTGTGTTCTAAGGTAGAAATCAGAACTTTTGATGACGGGACTGTTTCTTAGAGCAATAAACATGCAGCAAGTTACAAAACTCCTTGCCTGTTGTAGGCATTGTCCTGAGGGCTTTACAAACATTCCCTCATTTGCTCCATTTAACAAGCCTCTGAGAAGGCCTCTCGTGATCATTTCCATCTTACAGACAGGGATCTGGGACTTGCAGAGAGCAAATCTGCTCTAGGTCATCAAGCTCACAAAGTTGTGAAATCAAGACTGGAGCCCAAATCTGACTTACACTGAGATCTGAATCCACAGTCTTGGCTTAGTGACTTCTTGTCCTGCCTGCTTATAGAAAGAAAAGGAGGAAATACAGAGCACATTGCCCCCCCATGGCCCCAGCTTCACAGTAAGTCAGAACCAGCTCTGAGAGCAGACAGAAGACCTCGCTTCTCTCCTAAACAACCAATTGTGCACTTAGGGCAGGCACTTGATATTTTAGGATGCAGCTTTCCTTTGCACACAATAAAATGATTGCATTAGATTTCTCATGTTCCAGCTACACTACAATTTACAATGTATGAAAATCAAAACCTCCAAGATGTATATCTTTATTAAGAATTGATATGATATGGGGCAGCTGGGTGGCTCAGTTGTTGGGCGTCTGCCTTCAGCTCAGGTCATGATCTCAGGGTCCTGGGATCGAGCTCCGCATCGGGCTCCCTGCTCAGTGGGAAGCCTGCTTCTCCCTCTCCCACTCCCCCTGCTTGTGTTCCCTCTCTCCCTGTCTCTCTGTCAAATAAATAAATAAAATCTTAAAAAAAAAAAAAAAAAAGAATTGATACTATAATTCCCTAAAGGGTTTCAAATCAGAATAACTTGGGTGCTTTTATTTATTAAAGTCAAAAGATGGGAAATGTTAACATTTCCAGCAACTGATCATTGAAAGGGCTTATCAGGCTTGCATGGCAGGTACCCGTAGGATGAATCCTAAGCAATAAAAGGTCACATTTGTTGGAGAAGTATTGGATTGCACAAAATTACCTTATTCTCCTAACCAGTCCTCCATGAAATTATACAGACTCTATTTTAAGAAGAGAAAAATTAGATATTCAGGGTTTTGAGAGAAACTTTAAACGGAGATATCAAAATGTATAATTGGAACACCATGAGGTACAAATTGACTGAGTTGGGCTAGTAAATGAAAGTCTGCAAGGATTATTGGAGAATAAGCAAAACAGAATGGGCACAATGGCCCCTAAGAAAGGCAGTGTGCTTTTAAAAGGCAAATTTATTTAAAAATGTTAATTTAATTCCGCTGCTTTGGTTTCCTAGACAAAAGACCACATACAGAAAGACAGACCTGTGACTACAAAAAACATGTACGTTGTATTTTGCAAAATGAATGCAAATCTCTAAAGGGGAAAAGTTTTCCCATTGCCTTCGACATAAATAATTAATAGGAAGTGTATTTAAAAAAAAAAATGAGGTCAAGCAGTTGGGATTTCCCATGATGAGAGCCATATTACGACAAAGTCGCAGGTTCTGCAATTTGGTATGTGCCCTGACTGTGACATAGAAACATCACTCTGGGACTCTCCCGGGGCCCATGATCCATTTTCCCAATGGCTTCCAGCTTCAGGGAGCAGAAATGTTTTATTTTTCTCTCTTTTGTTATCTCTTAGTCTGGTCATTGTGCATGCAGTCCTAGGAGAGAATACTGCCTTTTATCCATGACTACCACCATTAAATAAACTATATACATTTTCTATACTCAAAATATTAATTAAAATGGGTAATTTTTTACCCAATTCTGCTTCTGAAAATCTGGATCTTGATGTCAGCCAAACTGAAAGTTACCAAAGACACACTATGAGGATGATATTTCGGATGAGTGAAGAAATAGCCAAGTCAGACCTAATTCTGGGCAGTGAAGCGGTAAGATGGCACGTGATGCATCTGTTACACAGGGGAGGAGAGTGCAGGGCTTGGAGTCCCTCACCTCCAGTGCATTTGCCTGTTACTGAATCTGGGGCACACAGCTGGAAGACTGAAAATAAGGCAGAAGGTTTCTATGGCTCCATCAGAGAGCGCCTCCTGCTTTTCTCCTCGAGGTGGATTCCAGCATCCAAGACCCTTGGGTGTTGGCTGCAGACGGGGCATCTCAGGGAAGGGGGAAGGGATCAGTGCCTTCAAAAATCACACTGACTGGAACCTTTGCAAACACAGCCTGCCTGTTTTGCTCAGCCTGTAGGCCAGCAACATTGTTTCCAACGACTCCTTTTGCTAATAAAGGGTCCCAGGACAGCTGAATGCCGATGGGAGGAATGGAGTGGAAACGGATTTCACTATAGGCATTGTGGAGGGAAGTTCCCCAATCTCAAGAAAGATAAATGTCGTTTGGATGATACGGGCAAAAGAATATCATAGATCAAGTTAGAAATTCTCCATTTTGTACAATTAGCTGTTATCAAATAAATTTTCCTTTATTACCCTTTTGAGTTTTGGGGTGGCAGTAACACAGGCTTGGGATGATCTGAGCTGGCCATTACTTTCCCCACCTACCTGCAATTTAAAGGAGTCAAAGTTTACAGAGAAGCCTTAATATTTACACTGTTAGGCCATAACTTTAGGAGAACTTCAGACCTGTCATTTTATGCCCCATGTTAGAAGCCTTAATAATATCCACGATAATATTTATACCCCAAAGTATATATAACAGGCAAGTACACTAGGATTTATTTATTACTTAACTATACAGTTAATAACACACACACAAAAGGAAACTTCAGAGGCTTATTTCATGGTGACGACAGCACAAAGTAACAGGGCTGACTGTGGACTTGAAGTAGCCTCATTCTTCCCTTGTGGTCCACGGGGATGCGCTGGTATTGGAGTATAAGCATACTGCTTTTATTTTCCTGGTTTAAAGTCAGTAAAGACGTACCACCTTGACATATGTAAATAAAGGAGGAAATATGGCTTGGGACTCTTTCTGTTTAAATCCCCACTCTGCCCCCCAATAGCTGTACAGGAAGATATGGAACTCTGCTGGGTTTGATTTTTCTCATCTCTAAAACGGAGATGGTAGTATCTCTAAGGAGTGGCTTTTGTTTGCACTTGCCTGGTACAGAGCAAAGAATCAATGAATGTTATCATTTAGTGTACTGTTTATAAAAACATATTACTCGAATACATTTTTATAAACATATTTTGATTAAAAAAAGGTTTAGACAAACTGAGGGTTGCTGGAGTGGGGGATGGGGTGGGAGGGATGGGGTGGCTGGGTGATAGACATCGGGGAGGGTATGTGCTCTGGTGAGCTCTGTGAATTGTGTAAGATTTTTGAATCACAGACCTGTACCTCTGAAACAAATAATACATTATATGTTAATAAAAAATAATAAATTAAAAAAAAAGGTTTAGGAACAAGACTAAAATGATATCATGTCGATTATGTCCTTAGACTCCTGGCCAGTGTGTAGAGGATCAAGAAAAGAAGAAAATCATATTTTATAAATATATGTATGTGTGTGTGTGTGTGTGTGTATACACAAACACAATACACAAATTCACATATGTATACATATATATGCATTATATTTGTTTTTTATTTATCTTATGCTTGCTTCCATAAAAAATGCGGAAATGCATATATTACAAAATCTTTGTGGAATAGTGTTACTGAATTTAACTTTAAACTGGAAAACATGAGAGAAAGAAACCCAGTTATTTCAGCTGGTGATGATGGGGCCTTGCTCAGTAGTCTCCACAGTCCTGAATGATGGCACTGTCTTTCCAAAATACTGTGACCAGAGGGAATTGTTGACATGGAGGAGGCCAAGGTCATGGAAACAAAGAAAAACGGAAAACAGCTATAGGTTGGAGGACGCAAAAGAGGCATACCTAAATGCCAGGTAGTTCCCTGGACCGACTCCAGGAACAGAAAAAGAACACCAGTAGGATGGCTGGAGAAACTCAGATCAGTTCTGTGCATTAGTTATACCTTGCACCAGTACGAATTCCTTGGTCTCCCTTATTATACTACGGTTGTGTAAGATGTTCGCAGTGGAGGACGCTGAGCTCAGGTATACAGCGACTCTCTGAGCCAGCTTTGCAAATTCTCCGTAAAATGATTTCAAAATGAACAGTTAAAAAATAAAATAAGGAGAGAGGGGAAGGGTCCTTCCTTTTCTTCTACCTTGGGCAGGGGAGTGGAAGGGTTCCTTCCAGGGAATCTGTCACTCTGTGTATGACTCCGTAATCCTTCCTCATTATAAATTAAATATGCACCAAGTCACTTCTCAATTAAGTGACAAGTTGGATAAACATTGTAGGTGTTAATTGACCCTTCAAGGGTTCTTTGAAACTCACTCAGCTTCTCCAATTTCTTTGAAGTTTTGTTTTGGCTTCAGCAGGTCACTGATTAGATTGATTTAATAGTGAGATTATGCTTCATTAATGGGAACCAAATAAAGTGCAGTTACAAAACTTTTTTTTTTTTTTTTTGGTCCCCTCAAGAGTAATCTTGCACAAATCAGATAGACAAAGGGGTAGAGATATACTGGTTAGTGAATAATTGAACTGAAACCTTAAAAGAATCATAAAGTAACAGATGTTCTATTGATAGAACGAGGCGGGTCTAATCCAAAGCAGCCCAGAGCATCCTTGCATTTATCACCGAGGACATCTTCCAGGGGAGGAGATCGCACAGACTGTTCCACTTGTAGGACTCCTTTAAGTGGGAGGCCATCCATACGGTGCCCTAAGCATTAGGTTAACTGAATGTCGATTCAATTGGTCAGTGTGGGATTTCCGTGTGGAGGCGTGTACCTGAGCACATGTGCCAGGGACGCAAACATGTGCTAACGTGAAACAGAGATGTGTTCAGAGAGGCAAACTGCAGGATGCAGGGGTGGGGCGTGGCAGGACGGAGGGCAGGCTGCACGTGCTATGTCAAGCCTTGAACGGCATGCTAAGGCATGTGGTTCTAATCTGATGGCCTGAGGCTCGGTCATTGAAGATTTTGGGGGAACAGATGCCTTTCACCATGTTTTGGGAAGCTTCTTAAATGGGTTTACTATTCTTTCTTTTCTTTCCTCCTCTACCCTACGCATGCTACCTGTCATACACAGGGATGAATAAATTATTCTCATTATACGAGTGCAAACTTGAAAGATAGGAAATACTCCGTTAGTTGTCTCCTATCAAGACTATCCGTTCCTGGTCCCTTTAACCACCACGTCTTAATTTAGAAACCACTGTAGGTTAACTCCGAAATAATACCAATTTTCTTTCTTCTTGATATTTCCAGAGTTAGGAGCTATATGCTACACCATCAAATCACTTCAGAAAGAAAGAATACTTGGCAAGCTTCAGTGCTAACCATGTTTTTAATTGCAAAAAAAAAAAAAAATCATAATTACTAGACCATGTTGCAAAGAGAATTAGAAATGGCAGCTCTCTGTTAAAGTAGGATATTGACAGGAAGTCAGCCTGTGTAAAATTAGAATCTGACTAGTAAAAAATAAAATATAATAATAATAATAATAAATATATCAGCCCTATCTTACATATATACGTGTGTGTGTGTGTGTGTGTGTGTGTGTGTGTGTGTGTGTAGTGAATTAGGTTTAAATCCCATGCCCTTCCACATTTAATATATGGATAATCTGGGCACATTACATCATTCAGCACATTTAGACTGTTCGATAGTAGTCATGGCAACCCTTACATAAAACATAGCTGAGTTGGTAATTTCACTCCAAATTCAATGAAAATAAGGCTAATCCTATTATTGTTCTTAACAATTTTCCAAGTAGCTTCTTCTGAGAGTGCCCTTGCTGGTATTTTATGTCTTTTAAAAACAGATGATTGGAAAATTATGTGTGTTGGTGCACTGCATGTCCAGCTTCCGCACTGACCGACTGTCTCTGCTTCGTGACCTTGCGCTCGAGGGGGGCACACACACCTACACTGTCCTTAGGATCTTCCTTCAACTGGAGGGATAATAAATCTTTTAAATATGCCAATCTGAACCATTAAACATTTCAGAGACTGACAGCCCAAAATTATAGTAAAATAATAGTCTTTTTTTAAGATAAGCCATATTATGCATTTGTATAAATCTTAGAAGGGTACTTCAGGTGACTCCTTTGTACTCTAAATGTGCTCATGTATGTTTCAGTGGTGATGTAGGAAAACCATGTACTCCTCTGCAGCCTCCACTGAAAAGTAATTGAAAGATGAGAGCTCCATTTAAGAGTGCTCCCACGGCCATGTCAAGATAGTTCTTTTATAATTATGATAAATGCCAAATGTCACCCCAAAACGCTCTGTCTGCCCTGACTCTCTATTGATGCAGCATGAGTGTGAAATTGCCTCTCAGTTGGTTCTTGTCCCCGGTGGTAGTAACCTGTTCAAGGCTTTAGGATACAACCTACAGTCCTGAAATAGAGAAAAGGTAATTTTGCAACAGAGCATTAAGCCCAGACCTGCATTGTCCTATTGTGGGGATTGCAGTGGAGTGAAAAGGAAATGTAATTTGGAGTCAGAGGGCTTGAGCTTGAAATCTAGCTCTGCCATGTGCTCTCTGAGCTTTGCTCTCAGCTTCTTCATCAATAAAAGCTAGATAATGCTAACAAGTACCCCCCAGGGCTCTTGTGCCAAGCCAAATCATCATATGAATAGAGTTATGAACACAACTCTCTAATAATAACCACTGAGAGAAAGAGCATGTTGAGCCCGTGGGCCACCCCATTTATCAGACTGGAAGAAACACAGACAGGGTCAAAGTTCCCACCAAGAACTTTCCCAAACTCTGCCATTTTTTTTTCCAGTTTGTTCACAGATCATCAATCTTGGTGCCCTGGCAAATACCTAGATATATTTCAGAGAGCTGGAAAATGTTTTCTAGCCTGAATCCAGACACCAAGAAGGTGTGCCGATCTCCCGGCCGCCATGCAATGCTCACTCTGGCAACGATTAGGAATTGTTGTTCCCAGGCTACACCAGAATCAGTAGCCCCACTTGACATTTCAGACAGAATTCAATTTTAGCTCACCTGTGACCCCATCCTCACACACTTTTCTGGGTCTGATGTTGAAGTAGCTGGGGACAAGTACCAGGGGAACACACAGATAGAGATTAGGCAGAGAGGAGAAGAGGGTGTGAGAGAAATCAATAGGGAGAAGCAAAGAAGAAATGAGCAGTGAGTCATACAACATCCTTCAGCTCCTACTGCCATTTTTATGGAAACAAATGAAATGAACGAGCTTTTGCCTTTCAGTGGTAAGCCGCAATGTGTTCATAGGCGCCAGAAGCCCTTTTGGAGAGTTGTGTCTCCTTCTGATTTCACATGTCCTACTTTTATTTCAGACCTTGACATGGACATCTGCACCTCCACGTTTCCTCTCTTACATAAACTAAATCTGTTCGGCAAAAGCTGTCCCAACTGTGAATTCTAAAATCATGGTCAAAGATGCCTCACTTTTTTCCTCTCTTTCCTAGCCTCACATCTCAGCAGCAATGTGGTTGGTCCGTGCCCACGATCTCTAGAATCTCTCGTAAATAAGACCTCTTCCATTGATCATATAGTTTCTTAGAATCACTCACCATATATTTTATATTGCAATAAATTTCTGAAAACCAAAACAATTAATTTTATAACTAGAATGTTACATCCCTGAATCTCTTATAGTGATTAACAGAGAATATGCACTCAATTGATATTTAATGAATGAACTTAAAAGTTGATTTAGTAGCTCCCCTAAGTTATATAAACCATTATGTGATTTGTTCAAGGTCACAAGGCAGAACATGGCAGAACTTGGAAGAGAACTCAGGACATCCAGGTTTAGGTTCACAACTTGTTTCCATTAACTCTGATGTTACACAAAATGAGTCAGATACTACCAACAAATTCTTGAGTGTTTAAAATTGCGTAGCACAAAGTAAACAAACAGGTAAACTTGCTCAGTCTAAGAGTATTGTTTCAGATGAATCAAATGTAAAGCAAAGATCAGACAGGCAGTGACTATTTTTCTCTTAATTGAGGTAACATCTAATATAATCACAGCATAACTAAAGTAAATATTTTACCCATTAATATGAACCTCTGCTTTGTGTCTTGAGCCTTAGAAAGTAAATTTCCATTTCAATAATTGGTTTAAAACAGGTGGTCTAATTTTATAACATGTTTCAGAGTTGATATTTTTTATCCTTTATCCTTTATCCTGAAATGCAAACTTAAACCCATTGAAATATTCACAATCGCTCATTTCATATTCTCCTCTAAATTACACCCTAATTTAAATACATGTATATTCAAGTTAGCTTACCATTCAAGATCTGAAGCAGAGAACTAGTAGGGTTTTTAAAACACTAAGAAGTGAAATAATTAAAACAAAGCCAGTTCAATTCACAACAAACAACTTAATCTGAGACATAAAGTCCTCAAACAACTATTCTTTGAATTCTCCCTCTTCGACTGCACTTACAGACACAATTAATGCTGCTCTTGTGACCAAGAGATAGACCGAAATCCACTGTAACCGATTAGACCCACTTTTCTTCTGTCTCCACCAGCACACACACCAGAGAAGTGATCCTCAGTCGACTAATTTTTTATCTATGTTGGATCACTATTTATGGTTTGCCTCTGACCCTCACAGGTACAGCATCTTCAGGAAGGAAAATTAACATGCTATCCTGTGTATCTGCAGCAGAGTAGATCCATGATTGGTAACATGACATTTTCAAATGGCCACAGCCTAAAAATATCTGCTTACACTGAATCAGCTCCAGAACAAATCCGAACACTAACTTAGCTGGCTTAGTTACCATCTCTGAGTTGCTTTACAAGAGTCCAGAACGAGGGCATGTTAAGTGCCCGTGCCCGTGTGCTGATAATTTCTCCAGCTCCAAAGACCAGCACAAAAACACCTTGGACACTTTGAAATCAGTCACAATATAAATGACCTCGTTAGTGGTCAAAATAGCAAAGCAAGAAAAGAACACTTACGTTTGCCAATGAATGTCCAAAGAAAGCCATCTTATAAAGCCTATTGTTGGATCTGGGGTAAACACATTTCTTGCCCAGAACTTACCATATGGATGGTGCTTCTGTTCCACTGATCTCTAAGAAATCGTACCCTTCCTCTAGTTGAAAGTCGGTGAAGACTAAAGCGATGGTGTCGCCCGGCTCGGCCAGGATGGTCCAGGTGCAGTCGGCATTGTTCCCATACTCCGAGGGGAAGTGGGGGCTGGAGATGGTGCTGCTGGTTCCCCGCAGGGTCCCTCCGCAGGCTCCCTCAGCTGGCAGGAGCAGAAACAAGAGGCAATCAGGTTTCCAGACAGCCTCATACACAAGTGCATCTACAGAGTATCCCTCTTGATCAGTGACCAGTATTTTCTGAACTCAAAATTGATACTCTCACTATGACAAAGGCTTCTTCTGATTTATTAATTTAGTTCTACGGAAAAACTTACAAAATTCTAAATAATTACACTGCATTATTAACTGAATTCTCACTATAGGAGAGAAAGAAATTGCGGCTTTTCTAATATCTGGACTGTGTATTGCCATACACCTGACGTTCACAGACAGCTTAACAATTTTCAAAGATTTTCTCTGACTCTTACAAGATGGAGATAGTTCAGAAACATCTTGAGATTTAAAAGTGTGTAGCAATCTTTTATTAATTCACTGGTACCTGGCTTTGAAAATACAGTGCTCTTAAAAGTAGTCATCACCTTATTTTTTATTTTCCTATAGAGTTTGGAATGTGTATTTGGTTCTGAATTTCAGGTAAGTTCTTGACTAATATGATAACACAGACACATCAATTCATAAAAACCTTCTGAGTAGGAAACAGTTGCATGAAAAAAAGTGGAATAACTTGGAAAGTGGCAAGTAAAAGGTCAGGGATGACAAAATGCATTTAAGATATAAATTAACATTAAAATGTTGGTTTGAGGAGAAACAGATCTTGTAAGGTTTTCCATAGGGTAAAATATACATGTTATTGAATTTATATCCTCTATTACAAAATGCTATGTACATAGGAAACTGTAACACAGGGTAAATAAGTATTTGTAAAATACTTCTTTTAAAACCTGTCTATGGGTATCCTTCTTTCTTTCCTCCCCTCCTTCCTTTTTTCCCATCAGATAATTTCTACCCTAAGAGCATATTTAACATTTATGGGTATTGGTGCTGCAATAGGAGGGATGTAGGAAGTCACCCTGTCACCAAGTTGGGGGAGTTTGCCTTTAGCAACTTCTGTGACTGCACAAGATCAAGGGGGACAGATATTTACATTGGCTACTAATAAAACCACTGAGAATGCAAACATATTATTCACTTACCTATACTGACACCTCTATAGTAATATGGCTTTTCATACATAACATATATACATGTATGAGCATTAATACACATAGTGTAATTCTATTTAATACATTGGTTTTATTTCTCTAATTGTATCATATGCTGCAAAAGTCACCCCAATATAATGCAAAATCATTATAGCACTCATATAAAAAAGATAAAATATTGTAAATGAGTGGATTTAAAGGTTATCAAATCCAGTGCTATGACTGGCTGATGAAATGAAAGGCATTACTTTAATTACAACAGTCGAGATTGCATAAATGCTTTGTAATTCAACTCGGTGGTGAACAGCCCCCCTTCCAAAGTGATAGAGGGAGGAAAAACTTATATCAAATCATACTGGATTTTTGAAATGGTATCCTAAGCACTGAAGCACTGTTTATGATTTAAAAGGCATTCAAACAGGTGTGTTTATACGTATAACATAACAGAAATATAGAATGAGAGTGAATAGAAAGAAGCACGCCGGTTTCTTCTGGGAAAGTACATTGGCAACCTTCCCCAGACAGGGGTGATTTTGCACCTGTCCATCAAGAGCACGCACAGGCCGGCACCAACCAGGGACAACGGGCGTGAGCAGTGGCTCTGCAGCCCGGCTCTGGGGCCTCTCTCTGTGCCTCTATCCCTCTAGTTGTTTGCCTGCTGGAAAGTCTGACGACCTGTACAAAGTGCCTATGAAGCTGGGGTGACATGGTTGCTCCAGGGACTCCAGGAAGTGGTTGTACATGAACTGCCACGGGGATATTTTAATATCTCAACAGCTGATGGAGCTGTGTTGGTGCCCACCAGCTGATATAAGTCCCAGTCACATGAGCTTCCCTCTCAGGAATGCATCCCTTTCCCATGTAACATGACAGTGGGGAAGTGAAGAACCCCCACTGTCCCTTCTACATCTCATTTTTGATGCAATGAGCCTCAAAGCTTAGACAGGAAGTCTATAGATTTTCCTAGGACTTCAGGTGATGGCTTGAGCAGAGCATGGAGGACCAGACTGCAAGGGGCTGATGAGTGAGGACCACACTCACTAATCCCAGAGGACTGCCGGGCCCATTATGGGAGTGGACAAGTGGTACAATTTTATGGCAACTTTGCTGTAAACAGGAGATGATATGAGGAAGACAAAGAATAGAAAATGGAAATAAAGAGAAAAAAAAGAAATTGGCAGAAAGAAAAAAATATATACATATATATATATATATATATATATATATTTATCCTAAACCTGCAATCACCATTGTGTTTTCTCTGATAGACATTTTAATGGCCATAGGATATTTAAAAATGTATGACAGTTAAAATTATGTCAGGCTAAATACATGCAGGATGTATTATGATTTCTTAATGCAACATTTCACCTAAAATGTTACAAAATGCTGTTTAGATAATCTCATTGAAATCTTGGAGAATTCAGAATTAAGCACATAAAACAAGAAGTACTTTATGTCACTCACTGGATAAAAAACTTAAACCACAGAAAACTGCCTTTAGTACAGAGTATGGTAAAAATATTTGTGTGTGTTATTTGTGTGTGGAGGGATATTTAAAAGCAATTGCAATGGTGCCTCAAGTATTTCTCCAATAGAATATTTTAACACTTTATTTTCTTTCCTGTTTTTGTATGAGAATTTTTTTCTAAACTGTAACATTTTACTCATCTGTACACATAAAAGCATTTAAGGAAGGGTAACATAACTACTATATTAGATTGGCAAATATTTTTAAAAAGACACTGTTTTATTATTAGATTTATAAAAATATCAGTAGAATAATTATATAGATAAAACAACTGAGTAAACATCTTCCAAAGCACATTTGGCCTTGGAAAATTTATTTAATCTTAACTCATTAATTTTGGAAATCATATTAGTTGTGAACTTCCAGTATGACTGCAAAAGATATTAAATTGTCTTCTTCTAAAATATCACTTAATGATAAAGACTTTGCTAAGTAGGAATGGGAACCTCTCTCCTCATAATACAGGGTGTTATGAGGACCCAAATACATAGGACGATTCAGGATATGATAAAATGATCATCATCAGTGATGGGAGAGGAGTGTATTAACAAAGTGACTAGGAAAAGAGAAATTTGAAAAATCATTTAGAAACAGCCTAATAGAAAATATATATTAATTGCATTAATTAAAATGTTTGAATGTATAAAATAATAGGTAAATTAGCAGAATACACTATATTACCAAATAATGTATTAACTAAACAGAAAGTATATTATTAAAACAAAAGAAACATTACAATAAATGAAACTACCTATATAAAGAAATTATTTTCAAAATAAATCTATAAAAATAAAATTCAAAATAAAAAACAAGACAATGAAAAATATTTGCAATGTAACAAAGGGTGCCATCTATACTTTATTCTACTCACATTTTTAAGAACAATACACAAAGATTGATAAAAAAAGATTGTAAATGACAATTTAAGCAAGAATGAATTTCAGAAAGAAATTCTAAACACAGGCAAAGGTTTAACCTCTCGTTATCAGACCCTAAAATTAAAACAATGGTGAAATAATTAGTTAAAAATACATTTTTTTAAAAAGGAAAATAGCTAAGGGTAAAATGACATCATTCTTTACTCCTGTATATTGACATGAAATTTTGGGGCAATTTTATAATATACATGAGGGATAACATACAGGATGTTCATACCTTTGGCATGTTACTCAATTCGGGGTCTTGTATTTATTGAGTACACTTTAGGTACATGATATTTTGTACTGAGCCTTTTATCTGGACCATTTATTGAATCCTTTCAATATGTATGAGAAAATTATTGTTGCTATTCCTATTTCAGTTGTCAAAAGTAAGATTCTCGTGGATGGAACTGGAGGATGCTTTGCTGAGCGAAATAAGTCAATCAGAGAAAGACATGTATCATATGATCTCACTGATATGAGGAATTCTTAATCTCAGGAAACAAACTGAGGGTTGCTGGAGTGGTGGGGAGCGGGAGGGATGGGGTGGCTGGGTGATAGACACTGGGGAGGGTATGTGCTATGGTGAGCGCTGTGAATTGTGTAAGACTGTTGAATCACAGATCTGTACCTCTGAAACAAACAACACAATATATGTTAAAAAAAAAAAAAAGAAGAAGAAGGAGGAGGAGGAGGAGGAGGAGAAGAAGAAGAAGAAAAAGATGATAGCAGGAAGAAAAGAATGAAGGGGGGAAATCAGAGGGGGAGACAAACCATGAGAGATGATGGACACTGAGAAACAAACTGAGGGTTCTAGAGGGGAGGGGGGTGGGAGGATGGGTTAGCCTGGTGATGGGTATTAAAGAGGGCACGTTCTGCATGGAGCACTGGGTGTTATGCACAAACAATGAATCATGGAACACTACATCAAAAACTAATGATGTAATGTATGGTGATTAACATAACATAATAATAAAATAAAAGATTCTGGTTGTTCATGAAAAACCCACATCTGGAAAATGTTAAGAAAGTCATGAAGTATCAACAAGATCAGCCGAGTAGCATTAAAATTAATCTTTATAAATATTATTGCAAAACATTAAGAGAAGTATAAGTTCTGCCTTGCATAAAAGCAAAACAAATTGACCAGTATTAAGGTGTGTATGCGTCAGTACTTTAACATCACTTTCTGGGGCGCCTGGGTGGCTCAGTCAGTTAAGCATCTCACTCTTTGTTCTGGCTCAGGTCATGATCTCAGGGTCATGAGATCAGCTGAAGTCTGGCTCCAGGCTACTGGGGGGTCTGCTTGGGATTCTCTCTTTCCCTCTCCCTTAGCCCTTCCCCCCCACTCATGCACTCATGCTCTAAAATAAATAAATCTTTATAATTTTTTTTTTTAATCACTTTCCTGCCTCACTTCCTACTACCTCTCTCTGCTTCCTGAATCGCTTCCCAATTAAACTGGTTGCACCTCAGTCTGGACCTCAGAGTCTCTGCACTCAAGGGACATGGGCCAGGAAAGTGTAGGTGTGATGGCGAATTTTCTGTTCAGTGGGACTGGGCCACAGGGAGCCCAGATATTCAGCTGGACTTTACTCTGGGGAGATCTGTAGGAGAGCTTTCAGAAGAGATTAACATTTGAATTTGCAGAGAGAGTAAAGCAGATTGCTCTACCCAGTGTGGGTGGACCTCACCTTACGTATTAAAGGCCTGAACAGAACAAAAGGCCGAGGAAGAGAGAACAGGCTCTCTGCTGGCCTGTCTTGGAGCCGAGACATCCATGGTCTGAAGCTTCGGGCTTGGCTTCCGGCTGAACTTACACCACACACTCTCCTGGAACTCGCGCTGGACGTAGTCTCCACAAGGGCATCAGCACATTCCTCACAATAAATCTCTTTATGATCCTCAAAGTCTCAAACTAAGTCTCAAAATCATGTACCATATTATACTTACCTCTGTATCCTACTATATACTACTAAAACGTGCCCCAAAATTGTATGAAAGGAAATTGGACTTTCCTAGAGAAACTGCTGTTATCTTGATAAAGCCTGAGTGTGAAGCAGCCATTTATCTATGGTCTTCCCATTGTGCTAAGACAATGAGTTGCCTCAGTTTGTCTCAGAGCCTTAGGACACAGATTCTACTGTAGCTCAATACCTGCTTGTTGATTTCGTTTTGTTGTCCTTTGTAACAGGAGAGAAATGCAGCAGCTGTAGCCACACTGTTAGTTCAGTTTCAAAGACGTTCTCTCAGTTGAATGGCTCCAAGAAACACACAGAGTATCATACATCCCTGTCCTAATGTTTAATTACATCACCAATTTCCAAGGGAAACATGAAAATCTGAGATGTCCACCATTACAAAATATTCACTCATAAGGCATCTGCAGGAATTTCCTCGGGAAATAAACATGAATGAAGACTCTGCTTTTCGAGGAGATGCCTGTATCTCATTATTAAAGGTATCTCCTAGCATTAACAGTAAGCGGGAGAAAGCAATTTCCATTCTTAAATTACCATTAAGAGAGAACACTGCATCATGGCTTCTCAACCCAACCACTGTTGACATTCTGGGCAATGTAATTCTTTGTTCAGAGAGGATGTCCCCTGCATTGTGGCACACTTGGTAAGCATCCTAGTCTCTGCCCACTCAGTGCCAGAAATATCCCCAATTGTGTTGACGAAAAATATCTGCAGAGATTGCCAAATGTTCTTTGGGGGACAAAATTGTCCCTAGTTGAGAACCATTTACTTAGATGAATTTAATTAGTGCTTTTTTCCAGGTCTTTTCAGTAGTACTATATAGAAGAGGAGAAATTAAACAGGACGAATTAAAGCCATTAAAATGCTATGTAGTATTCTTTCCTTGAGTCAAAATTAATAATCAATTAGTATGTGGCTTACTTAAATGCATTAAAATGCAGGGGAAATACACATGGCCTTCTCCCTTAACTAATCTGCTTATATAAAATAATTTAAAAGAATTAGAGTAGGTACAATAGTATTTGAAAATGGTCTCATTTTTGATACACAACACACAGATTTTTCTCACAAAGAATAAGCCTAAGTAAATAAACTTAATTAGGAATAATTTTCTAAACTAAAATATTTTATCTCTAGGAAAACCAACATAATCACTAACGGTATAATAGATTCATGGTCCTTGATTTAACGTATCTTTAACCTGATGATTAGTATTTTGATGAAAAGTATGTGTGTGGCAGATGTAACTTACATTCTTTTATATGATGAATTATATTTTTTCAAATACATAAGTCTGTAATTTCTGACGTTTTCACAAGGAGGCTTCACCCATCATATAAGAACTAGTAACGATGCAAAAAAAAGTAATTAAACAGTAATATTTTATCTCTAATTATTCATAAATAAAATGCTAAATATGAGTGCTTTATTTGAAAATTACATGTAGGAGTCTCAAAATTAGATGTCACTAACCAGATTTAGAAAAAAACTTACAGCCACAGACTTTTGGATTTATCTCTTATTACGATTTACACACATGCACACAGGGACACACACACACTCACATGCACACACACGCGACAGTACTCAGAACTAACCCATCTCCTTGCCTCCATCCTTTCTCTGTGATCTGTTCCACTCGAATCAGCCAAATGGATTTTTTTAAAATTTAACGTGAATTTTAAAATTTTCTTCTCGGAACCATTACACTTCTATGAGCACTCAGAATCACATCAGGGCTCCGAGTCATCTGGCCCAGCGCCTCCCAGTTCCCGGTGCCCGCCCCATCCGCATGCGCCCCTCCCGGGCCCCTCCCCTTGCCTCACTCTGTTCTAACCAGGCTGCCCCCCGGGGCAGAGCCCGGCGTTTGTGCTGCAGAGCTTTGGCTCTTCTCACCCTGCCTGAGACAGGGCTCCCCTTCCCGGGCCCACCTTCTCCGACCACTGAAGGTAAACCGGCACCCACTCTGGTCACTCCCTGGCTCCTCATCCTGCTCTGGTTCACTTCTTAGCACTTCGCTAAGCGCAGAGCATCGGCCCGTAGGCTTTATCAGCTTGTCTTTGGACTAGTGTCCCTGTTCCTAGAAGGCAGCCTGAAACTCCGTGAACTCCATTCCCTCTCACTGAGTGATGATCCCAGAACTATAGAAGTTACCATGTGCCGGCGTCCAGTTATATTTAGTGTGATGGGGCTCCAACAAAATGTATTTCTGGGGCTACGTGTGGCATCCAAGTGGCACCATTTCTAAAACTAGCAATAGAAAGTATGCTTAGTTATAGAAATAGGTGGCTCTTTGAAGTATAAGGTTTAAATAACCGTCCCAAAAAACTGAAAAAGCAAGCCTCTGAGCAGAGAGATTTCAGACAAAAATTAATTGCCAAGAAAGTTTTGTCACTGTAGCAATCCATGAGAGGTTTGGTTGGTACGTTTATTTTGCTTTGTTTGTTTTCAGCAAGTAGCTAAGCCGCAAGACCAGGAATGTTCGTTTTGTGCTCAGCAGAGCAGTGGGGGAAATTTCAAGAAGAGAGAAAGTCAGGGCAGGCAGAGAAAGCAAATAAATCAAAGCAAAGCATTAAGGAGACTGGGAGCAAGGTTCCTGGCACCTGGAAAAATTATTTCAAGTCCCATAGTTAGCCACCTGATGTAAACTTAGAAACCACCCACACAAAGGAAAATGTACTAAAACAGGTAAGTAACCGTTACGATAAACTAAATTATTCTGGCCAATATTTAAATAATATACTGAGATTAATATAATGTAAGCTCCATGGATATTAATATGAATAAAATACATCAAAATGTTACTTTAATATTAATTTTGCTATACCAGAGGGATTTATTTGGAAGCTGAAAACTGGGGGATCTGCTTTAGTAAATGCTATTTATATTCCCATTGTCTCCTGTCTCTCTTTTTTTCTTTTCTTTCTTTCTTTTTAGTCCAATATTCAGAAAGAAAATGAAGTCAGGTTCTAAAGTGCCAGGTGCATACCTGACCGTAAAAATGAGCATACCACAAATATTTTTTTCAACGAAATAATGAGTATCATTGCTGAGTCACTTCATTAGTTTACAAATTGTGCTCCGAGGACGTCCGTGTAAAGGTTGCAAGTAGCAAAACAGAGTCCAGAAAATGGGCTTTGGCCCCCATGACAAATTTCAATCAGAGCAATTATTTCTTTAAATCAATTTCCTATATTGAGAGTTCACAAAATCTTGCATTTGAAAAGAGGCTTCTACAGCTCAAAGGAGTTTGAATGCCATCAACTTAATCCAAGAAGAAGATAAGGTTTTTAATAAAAGATATGTTTGAATCTACTGATTTCTGGAAGTGTGGAAAATAAATCTGACTGTAAGCAGAAATCAGAGGGCACTCTTTCCCCTGAGGAATTTCCAAACTTCCACAAACTTTCATTCTAAACTCTAAAATTATTATATGCCTTGCTGGGTATAAATGTTGCTAGGAATATATCTTAAGGGCATAATTCAAAATACGGAATAAAACATTATTTAGAGACATACTTTGCCATATTTATCATAAAGAAAAATGGAAACCACCTAAAAGTTTAACAACGGATAAATCATTAGAGTAGGATGTATCCAAACCACAGGACCACGGATGTGTTTACCAAGCATTTGTAAGACTGCTTCAGTAAATTCCTGAGTTACAATATTAAATTTATAAAATGCAGGGTATACTACCAGCTGGGTAGTCTCTTCTCAATTTTAAGATTGAATGGACAATTATCCAGGAAAGAAAAAAAGGAATACACACACAAATGCATGCATAATGTTCAATTTCTAATACTAGGAGATATTCTCTAATGTACTCTGCCTCAGGCTGTGTAGACACCAGTGCCGATTAGAACCCTGAAGTCAGGAGGTCTGGGTCTGAACTGAGTTCTCCCACTGGCTTTTGTGTGAAAGTTCTTCTCTGTGCCTCAGTTTACGTACCTGTAATGGAGAGGATAATGCTATCTCTCCATTGATACTCATTGATTCACAGTGCTGACGTGAGGGTTAAATGCATTATTAGCTGTAAACTGCTAGCACAATGCTATAAAAATAAAAATAGCTATTACTCTATCCTCCCACTTGGCATACAGCAATCAGTCAATGATGGTTCATTAAATTATTTTTGAGCATTTTCTTGTAAGTTTTAAAAGTTATGCTGCTTTGGGTAAGACTGTACTTCCCAAGTCCACTTGCTGATTATCCCAGGGGGAAGGAGTAGTCCAGAGGGAGAGAGAGTCACAAAGAGCTGAAGGTCCAAAAGCAACTACCTTCCCTGCCTTCTGCTGTTCTAGGGCCTGGAATGGAGGACGGCCCCAAATCTACTTGTAATGTTTTTATAGACAGCACCACTTATGTTATATCTGAGACCATCAGGAGATTATCCTTTTAAATCCTTTATCTTTGTATATGTCTATGCTCACCGGAAGAAGCAACGGTCTCCTCATCACCCCACAACTCCAAAACCCCTCAAAGATCTATGCATCTGTCTGTCCTCCTAACACTCCCAAGTTCCTGACCCTTCCACTAGGTCCTGTGAAACTCAAGGTCAACTATCAGTAAGAGTTCCTACATCTCAACCATTCTGAGGCAATCCCTCTTTATGTAATGGAAACCCTGATGTCTTCTGAGATGGTGCATCATGAAGGCCTCCCACATGGTCAGCGTTTGCTTCCACAGCCCAAGTACTGCTGGCCCTGGAGCTGGACAACATCGCCACCTATGTACATCTCATTACTCTTTCCAGATCCTTTGTTTTTTTCTCCCTAAATTGCCCCAGCTTTGAGTCTCTGGTCCCCAGAATCCAACACCTTCTTCCTCTAGTCATCTACAAAATCCCCAGGGCATCTCCATTATTCTTTGAAGATTTTTATCCCTGGAACACTGTCATTTTCTCCAACTCCATGCTTGGTCTAATTCTTGATTTCCATATCAATGCTAGACAGTCCTCTGAAGACTGGCTTCTCAGTTCACTCACCCCCTCTCCCAACGCCAGCTCCAAACCAGTACTTTGTCCCCAACCTAGTCTTTCATCTTTTCACCATGATACCTGATGATTTTCCAGAGCTGCATTTGAAGTGTCCTGTGATCAGACCCCCATTTTCCCGAACACCTTGACTTCAACGATTCTTTGGCTCCATAGGACCTTAGAGTTCCTTGATCTTGCCACTTCCCACTCTTATTCCTTCATGTCCTCGTGTCTCACCTTGCCATCCTTAGATTTCACGGCCATTATTTAAATCACTCCCTTGCCCTTGCAGTAAGTCCATTGTCAATACCTTAGATTCAAATTTGGGCCAAATCCACATTTATTCACATAGAGTTAAATCTGGCTGGAGAAAAAGCAAAACCAGAAATACTCAGATGGGTCTAACTTTACATCGATGGTCAAATCCACACTGGCCTTTAAAGATGGCATTCTTACTTCATTTCCATCAGGTTTTAGTCTTCCTTTTGAGGGATGGCCATTTCATAGTCCCTTCATCCTTAACCTGCCAACATGCCCTGCCATATTCTTACCCTTATGTAGTGATTTTGTTTTCTGTTTCCTAAAAATAAAAAAAAAAATCTAAAGAAATTTTATAATCTATGAATACCCTATTTGATCCCTTCTTTGTACTTCTGCTCATAAAATATCCTGTATACACCAGAAAGATTCCTACCTAGGGTTAACACCTGTTTGTGTTCTTGCTTTCATCCCTGATCAAGTTCCTAAGCCCAAGCTTCACCACTTTCTCCTCTCTCAAAATGATCATTTTCCTTTTTTTTTTTAATTGGAGAATTGTCCTCAGCATACAAACATGTTATAATTTACCCCAGTTTTTTTAAAGTAACTACACCTCGAGTCCACATCTACCTCCAGATTGCACATGCACCTCTAGTCCTAATTTGAAAAACAAACAAACAAAAAAATCCCTTTCCCAGGAACACATTAAAAAAAAAAAAAAAAAAGTCTATTATTGCAATCTTTAATTTGTTCCCATCCTCTCTTGAACCCACTTGAGTCATGATTTTGTCTTTCCTGGCCCACTGCAGCGGTTCTTCTCAAGGAGCAACATCAATAAATCCTGCAGTCAGTTCTCATGTCACATAAGCCCTCAACAACACTGGACAGTTATCCATTTCCTCTTCCTTGAAATATGTGTGTTTTTTTTTTTTTCACTAGGTTTTTAAAACTATTTTTTTAAACTTTGAAATAATTGCAAATTCACAGAAGTTTGCAAAAACAGTAGAGTGATCCCTTCTCCCATTTTGTACCGTTGATTACATCTTACGTATCTGCTACAATAAAAATGGCACTGGTGCAATGTGTACACACATTTATTCACTAGGAGTTTTAGGAACTACTCTTCTCAGGCTTGCTCTGACCTTATCGGCCGTTTATAGTCAGCCCTACCTTATTTCCTGTCACCCTCCAATCCTTAGCACGATGCCCAAGGTTCCATCGTTAAACCTTGTTCCTCCCTGCCTATATTCATTCCCTTATTGGTCTCATCTAGGCTCAGCTGCATGGATTTAAATTCCATCTGTATGCTGACAGTTCTCAAATTTGTGGTTCGATTCCAGATCTCTCTCCTGAATTCAGTGTTATGTATCCAACTGCCTACATGATGCATCCATATGGATGTCTAAACAGCACTCCAGACTTACCCCCAAGTCATACTCCTGATCCTTCCCTTTCCAAATCTGAACTTTCAGTGTCTTCTCCATTTCAATAGATAGCAACTCCACTCTCCCACTGGCTCAGTAAAAATGCCTTGGCATCATCCATGACTCTTTTATTTCTTTCACATCCCATGAGTACAGTGTCATAGAACCCTACTGGCCCTTTCTTCAAACTGTTCTCAATCCAACTGCATCTCGCAGCATGCCCTGCCACTAGCACCTCTCAAAATAACATCTTCTCTCACTTTGAATATTGTGATGGCTTCCTAACAAGTTCTCTGATTTTGTCCTTCCCACCATAGATTCTCTTCTCAAAAGAGCAGCCAAGTAATCCTCTCAAATTCTAAATGAGTTGATGTAACTTCTCCAAAATTTCTAATGCCTTTTCATATTGTTCACAATAGAAGCTAGTGTCCATGTTATGGACCATAGGACCCTCCAGGACGTTTCTCCTCCTGCCTTTTCTTTGACCTCCTTTCCTACCAGGCACACCATTGTCCAGTCTGTTCCAGCCATACTGGATGCTATGATATCCCTCTTTCTCTCGCTGTATCTGCTAGTCTCAGGACCAAAGCCCTAGCCATTTCTTTGATCTGGACCACTCTTGATATTCCCTTAGGGTTTACTCTCTCACCTCCATGAGGGGTCCAAGTGATTTTGGTTTTGCCAAAGACAGAGGTTTCCCAGGATATAGGACTTTAGGTGCTAAAACTGGGACAACCCTGGGCAAACCAAGCAGCTGATTACTACAGTTCTTGGTCAAATGTCACTTAGTGAGAACATCTTTGAACAGTTATTACTATTAGATATGTGATGTATTTGTTTTTACTCATCTCCTTATGTATCTATGTTATCTATCCCCAAGGAAAAATACTATTTCCATGACAGCTGGGGTTTTTCTTGTTTTGTTCATTTTGTAGCCACAGCTTTATGTAGTACATAAACTACAGCTTGTGGGCCACATTTGTATCCCTGGTTTTATAAATAAAGCTTTATTGGAACACAGCCATCCCTATTTGTTTAGGTAATATCTATGGAAACGTTTCTATATAATGATTGACTACAATAGCTGATATGGAGACGATAGGGCTTGAAAGACATAAAATATTTACTATCTGGCCCTTGATAGGAAAAGTTTACTGACCTGATAAGTGTATCTGAAAATTTGTAGGTCCTTTATAACCAAGTGTTTCATTAAAGAATGAATGAACACAAATAATAAATAGGCATGTTCTATTGGAAATCAAAAGACAATTAAGGCAACTTTGGGGCATCATTTTGATGCTACTAAATTCTCAGCAAATTAAAAGTAAATACTAACATCGAAACTGAGAGTAATCGTGGGGAAACTCCTTGTAGCGTGGAAATTTGTTCAGCAAGTGTGCAATGCATAAACATCATTCCTAGAATTCTATCCTTAGGAAAGCATTAAACAGAACAAAAGAAATGCTATATGTACAGAGACACTAATTATAGCATTATGTGCTACAGTAAACATTGGAAACACTCATTATGTTCAATTACGGGGAGAGAAATAACTATTAATTTGTATAATTTTGAGGATATTGAGAATAAAATGCTATCAATTGAAACTGAAAAGTTTATGATATAACCCTAATGTTGAAAAAGAAAAACAATAAATGTAATATGCTCTGTGACTTTAAACTCTGAGAGATTTTCAGAGCTTGAGTTAGTCTCCTTTGGTCCCTGTTCTCCCTCCATCTTAGCTCTTCAATGATAATCTTTGCAATAATAATAACAATTATTGGTATTGAGCACTTTGAGCATCTTATGTAATCCTTACCAGTCCTGTGAGATTAAAAGTATTAGTCTAATTTAACAGATTCAGAACCAGGAGTTTTACAAGCAAAGAGCTTGTCCAAGATGTCCCAGCTAATACATGACAAAGCGGGATCTTGAGTGATCAAGTCTTTCCTATTAAGCAAGTCCATTACTACCTATCACAATGAATGCGAATATATTTATATTTGCACTAGTCATATTCAGTTCTACAACTGAATGCGTTACCTGGAATAAAATCACAGAAAAATACTACAAATTAATCCACAAAATTGAAAAATAATTGGTTTACAGGCACTTGTGATTATGCTTTAAAGTTGTTACAAGATTGTATTTAATGAGATAATGTAAAAAAAAAAAAAAAAAGCACTTAGCAGAAAGCCCAATGAAGACTGAAATGCAAAACATGTAAACCAGATTTACAATAATATAATGTTGACATATATTTTCAATACCTCTTTTTTCCCCCTATTTGGTAAGACTTACATTAGAGTGGTTTATTGAACAGTGTGCAAGAAAAGTACTTAAAATTGTCTAAAGCCATTCAAACTTAATCTAGAGCCAGGTTTCTTATATGAAGATTGTCCCACTCAATCTTACTTCGTAATGCGTGGTCCTGACATGACAGATCATTTAGGATTCATTTTATGTTATTTCTGTAACATAACTGATAAAAACACAGCTGTGTTTTAAATATCACAGAATTTATAGGCTCCCATAAAAAGCATGACTTATCTCTCTCCTCCTCCCCTCCAGCTACATCTTCCCCAGCCTCTCTCTCCCCCCATCATCACTAGCAGTGGAATATCTGCAATTAAAAAATCTCGAGTGACATTTCATAAAGCACTGGCAAGTGACATATTGTCATTTCCAGTCACGTTATGTAAGGGTTATCAATTAAAGAAATTTGCAGATTGAGACAGCTCCACGCGAACCACAAGCATGCATTATTGAGCCTGTTTTATTAAAGGTATTCCTCAAACCACTCTTGGTTCTTTAAAAATCATGGTATCTTGGCTTGCTAATGATCATTCATTCTTCTAAGGAAAATGCAACTGCCCCAAAATGCATAAAATCAGTCAACTCTTAAAAAAAAGAGGCATAACAACTGTCACATCCTGTATTCTTTAAAGTCATCACATAATACTGACAATGTGTTTTGACACATTTAGGCGAATATTTATCTTAAATGCATGTGTTTAGACAGAAACAAGGTTAGAGCTTTATGGAAGCTTAGCTTCCAATAATGATCCATTTGCTATTATTTTTGATGGTTTACAGATCATGCTTCTCAACAAAACAAAAGCTAACAACCTCCCCTTCAAGTTCCCCAAAGAAGGAGGCAGCAGTCTGCAGTAAACGTAAAAAGCACAAAGTGAGAACTGGCTATAGCACCACCTGTCTTTGTATCCTTGGGTAAGATTACTTGCATGTCAGGGAATTCAATTCCTCATCACAAACTATAAATATTAACCTCAAAATTTTGAATGATATAAAATAGTGTGTGTAAAGTTTATAATACGACACCTGCCATGGAGATTTGATCTAAATAAAATATTTAGCCATGCTCTCTCTACTTCTCCATGACTTTCCTTCTTGGGTATCTCAGAGTTACCTTAAAATACTCCATTGGTTGGAAACAGAAAATAAAGAAGGAATAATTATTGGCCAACTACCTCTCAAATATTTTTGTATATTGCCTCAACTGCCTCCCAAGATGACTCTGCTTGGAACCAGACCACCTCCTCCTTGCCACCATACCGAACCCACTACCTGGCACCATCTGCCAAGTCTTGCCTTTCTGTTCAAGGGTGGGGGATTCCTGGGAGGACAGTTGAGGGATGGGGTTTAGTGAAGAATCTAAAGCTGCAAGGAAGAAAGAAGAAAAGAGGTTTGCACCAACTTAATCCAAAGAAAGCCCTTCTCCAGAGCAGGAAGGCCATTTGACTGAGAAAACAGAGCATTATCTGCTTTGTTCTCTCCAAGGTTGATTTACTCTACAAAGACATAGCTCTCGCAAATCATATTTAGCCTTTAAAATAAAATATGAGAAAGGCCTTATGGCTAAACTGCTCTCTACGGGCTTAAGGTTCTCTTGAGCTAAGCTTGCACAAAGTTTTTCATTTGCAACCCATGGTTAGTCACTTCCAGGAGGCAGTCTGGTGACTGGCTTAAACCATTGGCACCTCCACAGAGGATACTGAGCCCAGCATCACTTTCCCCTCCTGGCATCTGACTGCCTTTGTTTTTCTCCTTTCTGGGCACACAACCTCTGAATGGCCTGTAGGGCTGGGAGACATCTTCCTGTGCTGCGTGTAGAAGCAGGTGGAGAAAGAGGAGGACACTGAACACCCCCCCCTCCCCACTTTCATCTCTCTAGGGGAAACCGAGTCACCAGCTGATCCTAATAGCACATCTCCACACAAGCCATATTCCCCCTGCCCCTTCCCAGGTTTTTCAGGCCAGGCTCAAGCACAGAGTTCTCAAGAAAAGTGAATGTCTAATTCAAACTCAAATGTTTATTTCCAATCTAAAACTTAGATTATTTTAAAGACATTTATTTCTCTTGTAAATTAGAAGGGAATGGGCAGGGCAGTGCAGGGACAAATGACATGAAATGCCCAGGTTCGGATTCTGCCTCTTCCACCTGCTACTAGGTGACCTCAGAAAGGTTACTTCACGCCTTGGTGCCCGAGACTCTGTTAGAAACAGGGCCAATGGAAACACGGAACTTGAATGGTTATTTTGAAAATTAAATATAAGAATATATGTAAGGCACGTAAACAGGGCTTGCTCTCTGGTCATTGCTAGACGTTTCACTATTAGTATTACAAATTTTTCTTAAAACTTGACAATTTAAGGGGCGCCTGGGTGGCTCAGTCATTAAGAGTCTGCTTTCGTTCAGGTCATGATCCCAGGGTCCTGGGATCAAGCCCCGCATCGGGCTCCCTGCTCTGCGGGAAGCCTGCTTCTCCCTCTCCCACTCCCCCTGCTTGTGTTCCCTCTCTCACTGTCTCTCTCTGTCAAAAAATAAAATCTTTAAAAAAAAAAAACAAACTTAGAAATTTCAGTTTGGTCACTTAAATTGTCATCATTTGATAACAAATGTTACTGCACTTGCTACCTATTCAGATGCTTTGAGTTTGATCGATGATTCCCTTAAGAAAAAAGGACTCTAGAAAGAATCTACATCTGAAATATTGCTAAGTCTATATTTTCTACACTGTCATGCCATGTATATGCATTTGTGTATCCAAGTACATGTTGTCTATTTAATTTCTGTCTTACCAATGCATTTCAACAGTGACCCGTAAAATAGAATGACCTGTTCCTACATGGACTAACCCTTCAGGAGGCACTCCATCTCCCCTCCGTCTGAGTCTCCCCCTTCATTCAATTTCTCTCCTTAAATCAGCCTGCCAGTTTTTATTTTTTCCATCCCAAAGAGTATCAATGATGCATAAAAATCTTCTAAGAGCTACAAGCCTTGAGATCCTGTAGGTTACATGAATTTATTTTCAGATTATTTGCCACTGGGCTTCATTCATGTAGTTCCAAAATCTGACGCTGCTTTTAAGACTGGAAGGCAGATGGGATAGGAGCAGTAATTATAATAGTTAAAATTTATAGAATTTCACTATGTCAGTTTTTTGGCTAAGCACTTTACCTGGATCATCTCACTTAATCTTTATGAGAGATGTATGAAATAGGTACTATTATACAGAGAAGGAAATTTGGACCAGAGAGAGAAAATAAAAGATACAGCACACGATTGGCGAGCGAGATCCGTTCCCAGGTGGCACCGCAGTGCCTGTGTGATGCTCCGTCGGCTCTGTTCGTTCACCTTCTTTATGTGCTGGACTTTGCAAGGTGCTTAGCATATGCTATTTCCCGTAATCCTCATACTAATACTGAGAATAGCATCTTTTCAAAATATTTGCTTTTTGTCTTCATAATACTGGGTAGAGATTGGGTATGTGGCCTCTGGTGCTAAACTGCTGGGTCCCGACGTCACCTGTGTGGCTTTCTGGCTGGTGAACATCTTACCTTAGTATAGGTAACCGTGTACAGCTGGGGAAGCGAGGCTCCTAAATTAAATTGAGCTCTTCCCCTCCCCAGAATGAGACTTATTTTTATTCGCTCATACTTTTTTTTTAAGATTTTATTTGAGAGAAAGAGAGAGAGAGTGAATGGGGGGAGGAGCAGAGGGGGATGGAGAAGGAGACTCCCCACTGAGCATGGAACTGGACATGGGGCTCAATCCCGGGACCCTGGGATCATGACCTGAGCCGAAGGCAGACGCTTAACGACTGAGCCACCCAGGCATCCCCTCGTTCATATTTTTTGAGTTCTACATGCACAAAGCTGTTTCCAATTCTTTGCTTACTCCACCAGCTAATCTGCACCTTCTTCAAAGTTATCCATAATCTTCATTCAATAGACCCCAATGTCATTTGTTCCAAAAGTAAGACAGCATCTGAAATGAGGTTCCTTTTGAGAAACGTTTTTGGATTAATCAAGAGCTAGCTCACTCTTATCTCTTGCCTAAACTAATTTTAAAAATAGACTCTACTTTCCGATACTATTCAGCTCAAATCTGCTTCAGCAATTGCTGAGAAGTTAAAGGGAAGAATTCCAATGAGACTATGACACAGATTTGTATACTTCAGACCCATTTTCTTATCAGTCCTTATCATGAACCTACATCTATATATTGAATCTACATAAGTGAAAATGAAACCCACTCAGCACCAGAACTCCACATGCATTAACAATTGGTGGGGAAGGAACAAAGAATACTAAAATTCCTCTGCCTGTGAAAGAAATCAGAGCCATTTGAAATTACAGCTGCCAGCATATGTGGCAAATGAGAATTTGAAACATGGCTTTCAAATTGAGGTATGTTGTAACTCTAAAATACACACCAGGTTTTCAAGAAGAGTGTGGAAAAAACACAAACTCCTTCATTAATCGTTTATACTGATTATGTGTTGAAATGGTCATCTTTGGACTATGTTCCATTAAGAAAAAGTATTAAAATTAATTTCACCTGTTTCTTTTGACTTCATCAATGTAATTATTAGGAAATTTTAATTACATGGTCACCTCGTACTTGCATCGTATCAAGTGGAAAACACTGTTCTAAACACTGAGGAATTAGCTTTTATTAGGCATGTGGCAGCTGAACATCCCCTTAATCCCTGACCAGCTGATGACAGTCACAGCCCCCACCAGCTACATCACACACAGAGGATGCTCTGGGCTACAACCTAGCTCATCTTGAACAAGTGCATCTGTGGCTTTTTCCCACACCATGTGTCTTATCCTTCTACCCAAGAAGATTACAAATATAGTATCTTCCCTCAAAAAAATCTCTCACTTGTGTTTGCTTTCTTAAAAACCTCTCCATTTTCTCTTGACATATGCCTGAAAAACATTACATTTTTAGCTTGAGCCAATCTCTTCAGTTACAAACTTCAAAATCCACTTGCCTACATGTGTGGTGTGTGCGCCTGTGTGTGTCGGGGGGCGGGGGGAGACTATACTTCAGCAGAAGCCAATAATACACTTAAAATAATGAAACGATGCTTTAACAATTCTGGGAAGAAATGTTTTCCATGTATAATTTTATACTCAGCTATAGTATCCATCAATGTGGATGCAAACAAGGACATTTGCAGGCATGCTAAGGCTTAAAGGATTTTCCTCTGAAGCAACAGTTCTTAAGGAGCTATTTGAGGTGAAACAAAGAGAAAGGAAGACATTGGATTTAGGGAAGAGTGGGCAGATTGAGTGGGGTGGTGAAGGAACAGCCTGGGAAGCCGGTGCAGAACCCTCTGAGGGACAGTTCAGGGAGCTGGGGGTAGTGGGTTTGGGTTTGGGTAGGGCAATGGAAGTATAATATCCTGGGAGAAGTGGCAACTAGAGACCTCAGGAAGGACAGAAAGCAATTGTCTGTGAAACATGAAGCAATCTAGTTTAACAGAAAGTCTATGGCCTTCAGGAAGAATAGAGTTTGCTTCTAGTAAAAATTCAAACGTGTGTAAAGTAGAAGACATCCGGATTATTGTGACAACACATTAAGTTTTACTAATGTGCAAGTGAAAAATAAAGATAATCCAAAATGTTAGGGCCAATGGAAGGCAGTCGTGCCATGAACAGGCCAGCTATTTACCAAATCGGTTTCTTCTTCTTCTGACTAAGGGAGATCCAACTCCTCACCTCCCTTCCACTTAAGTGTGAACACAAAGGCTGAGTCTAACCAACACGATGTACATGCAGGGACCCGTTCTACCCACTCCAGGTTTGTCCTCACTCTGCCAACTGCAGGGAGACAAGGCTGGCAACTCATTGAAAGCCAGATACAGAAGTTTCCAAATTATCAATCATATCAGAACCAATTGCCAGTCAGAAATATTCATGTGGAGTTTACTATGTGCACACAACATTTGTGTTTGAGCTTGCTAATATTACATTAGCTAAATAAGTTATACAAGATAGCCTTGGTCCAAATGTGAAACAAGAGTAATTATGGCTTTATTATGAATAATTGAGGCTAAGAAAGAATTCATCTGAGCTCTGAGTGCAACAGAGGTTGTGATTTTGGATTATAGAGGAGGCAGTCTAATTACAGGCATAATACTTAGCTCTGCAGTGAAAAATATTTACATAGTTATAATAATATGAATGTTATTTATTGCTTTTCAGCCTTTAGACACATTAAGAAGGACTTAATTGTGATTAAAACATAAAATATAAATGTTAACAACTTTGATATTGCAAAAGTTCTATTACAGCTGAGAGAATAAGGCAGGAGGAAAGGGTTAGAAGACACAGCAGAAAGAGAGAGGCCACCTAACTATTCTCTGTTAATTCTGTGTCTCCTGTCAGCTTGAGCTGTAACCCTGATAAAGCCTCACCTGGGCCTTTGATTTTTGGGTCTGGCCTTGTTTCTAACATTTTTTTGGCCCTCAGACATCAATTCCGGGAACAGATTTTGGTGACTATGAAGGGACCCTAAGACCAGACAGGACTCGGTGGGACTGAAGATGCAGGACCTGAACTTGCTGACTTGCTAATGGGGGTGGACGGCCATCCCAAAGCCAGAACTAGGATGCTCCAGGATGCAAGCTGAAGTATTGGCCAGAGGACCACAGCTTCACAAAGCACCAATGAGCAGCCTGTGTTGCCTGCCACTATCAACCAATCAGGATGAAGCCTTTCCAGCCAATCAGGATGAAGCCTTTTCCCTGCTTCCCCCTCCATAGCGTATTAGACTGTGAACCCCAGTGGGGATTTTCTCAGTATAAGCAGGGCCTCTGCTCTGTTTGGAGAGACAGCAACACTACTCGCTGGCCGTGCTAGGTTTCCCTTCAGCTTGAGCTCTAGTCCCACTAAAGCCTTTCCTGTGCCTTTGGAGAAAAATATATATATATATATAAATATATATATATATATATGCACTGACTGTGTATTTAAATTTTTAAGATAATATACAGAAATCTAAATTAGGAGAAACCAAAAAAAATTTAAAAAGTTAAAAAATTAGGAAAAACAAGACATGGTAGATAGGAGTAACAGATGTTAACACTCATAGCAAGAAGTCAATTAAAAAATAAAACTGACAAAAAAGAACAGTATAAGCAGTTACAATAATAAAAAATAGTTAAATGTTATCAAACTATCTATGGCATAGACTATGGTAGTTTCAATGGGATGTTTCTTTTCATAGTAATCTCTTTGCTATTACTATTTTTTAATTATGTGCATATGCCACTTATATTAAACAAATTTTAATAAAAGTAGGATTCAATCAACTATCTTGTTATATTGTCCAAGTCATAAATTTATAACCTATGTCAGCACAACTTGAAACCTCCTTACTTTTATTAGAAGAATAACTTTAATTCCCCTGCCTACATCTCAAGGTGATTAGAGATACAAACAGGTTCATGAATTTATGGACTTCAGCATATTTGCAAACTGAAATTATATAAACACAATTGTTAGATGACTTTCTATGGGAGTTCATAGAAGCTGTGCATATAATGTTAATATAGACTAATCTGTGAAGTGCAGAATATACAAAAATAAGTTATTTAGGACAGCTTATAATTGATAATGTCCAGATCTATGAGTTCAGGTATCTCAGCTCTGCAATAGCTGTTAAGAATTATTTTATAAAGCACTTTGCAAATACAAAGTGTTCCATCATTGAAAGCACATCAAAGGTGATGTTTAGGGAAGAAAGAGCATGTATCTCTCGCTGGAGTAGACTACTGTTTGCTTGGAGCTGGCTTATTTCAAATAGCATATGACTAATGCAACTGTCCTATCATTTATGCAAAGCAAAAACTATTAAGCTATCCTAATCTCTTCCACACCCAGCCATAGCTCAGGTCCCCAAATGCCCCTCATATCTACATATTCTCCATGTTGCTATATTCATGGAATAAGGCAGCTGGTGTAAGATCACACTGATACTTAAAAAATGAGGTCCGGAATTGGAGAGTTGCCGGGTCTAAGGAGAGGCAGTAAAGGAGGTACTGACCTACATCATGCTGGGATAACTTGAGGTGAGGACCACTTCTCCCTGGGGTTGCTTTGGATCAGATAATTGTTTCTTATGAAGGAGCATTTTCCAAATGCAGCTGTTTACTTACTTCCTTTCTACCTTCTTGATCATGCCATAAATCTGGAGACAACAGTCTGCTCTTCAGTTTCCATTCAAGAAGAATCCATGCTCTTTCAGATTTTATACTCTATGGCCCTCCAGTGTCCTGGCGACCAAAGTAATGTGTGATATATCCTGGTGCCTCATGTTATAGTCTTTTTGATTTAATAATACAGTAGGGGAAGCATAAAGCAAATGAAGATGGCACGTAAATTCTGAGCTGAGAGCATCTATTATTGGTTCTATCTACTTCCCTCTTTTCCCGCTTCCCCTCCTCCTCTAAATACCCACCATACCTGCACACACACAAACAGCAAATCTTTGCAAAGACTGGAAGAGACAATAGGAGCCATAGGCAAAAATGGAATGAAATTAAGGGAGATCTAGATGTTAAGTTGAAAACTCCAGGATAAATAGGAAGATGGAAATAGGATACTTCCAGAAGAAGAAAATCTGAAATCTCATTCTGGAAAGAAGTCAGTTTGATGCAGGTCATTATAGTAATTAGAGGAATCCATTTTAAGCAGAAGAGGCTGGTGTCCCATTTTATTATGCACTAATTTTATTGAATATATGGTTCTCCCATCTTTCTTTAAAGAGTATCACATGATTTTAGAAATGATACACACCTTTAAGTGTCCTTGTTCAGGTTAAATACTGCCACTTGGAGTTAATAGGTAAAATTTTCAACACTAGCCAGAGGTCATTGTAATGGGATATAGTGGTATTACCGTTACTAGTGCTATCCAGAAGAATCCTCCAGTGATGCCTGGAACTAAATAACTAGAATGTAGGGGAAGCAGAAAGTATACTCATTTCATTTTTATAAATAATCTAAGCCCACTTTACTGAAATTCATTTATGTCTCCCCTAGATATGCCACATCTACACATTTATAAGAATTAGGTCATTGATTTTTTTCTTGATAATTCAGTTACCCAATTCAATGACAAACTATTGCAGCTTTCAAATTTGTTTCATAAAATAATTATATCTAATTTAATGCCCTTTGAATTTGCTACTAGCCCAAGCCCTGGGAAAAGCAAAATGTAAGCATAAATGTAATAATCTGTAATAAAGGAGAAAAAAAATATTCATCCTGACCAAAGTATATTAATATAGCTGTAATTTAATAAATTGGTGATGGAATAAGAATGATTATAGGCCTATTGTTATATTAACTTTGACTTTATAAGGTTTATAATTGTGGAATTAGTAAAGACCCTTCGATTAAGAAGAAAACTCCTTGGGGAAGAAAGAAGTGGTTATGGCTACTGCTAATATTTACATTTTGCATTTTCAAGTTTATAATGGCTCCTTATGTGATACTCAACATATTTCTATACCTCTATTAAGTTCCTGAGGGAATCAGGGATAGCAGTAAGGGGAAAGAACTATAGACTAGGCTAAATTTTAATGTAAAGAGGAATTGAGGGTATAGTTACAAAATTTTTATGACTATATACTATCTCCTGGGAGGTCAGAAACTAATTCAAGAAACAATGTTAAGACATTATGTTCAAATATAAAATGGTGACAAAATAAGTGCTATAGGACAGAAGGACTTTTTTTTGAAGCAATCTCAAAGGAGGTTGCAATGTAAGAAATGACAGAAATTTGGACTTACATGTAAACTTGATAAATTAGTAAGATTTATGGCCCTAAGGAAGTTAAAAAGGTAAACTGTGTAACAGGATAAAAACAGCAGAAGTTTGGGATTAAGCATGGAGTGGTACGTTGGGAAGGAATTCTGGTATGTAGGGTTTGCCAATTTCAGTGGTGTAAACACTCCCACCACAGTGACATCCAGTTCATCATGGGGTATGAGGAACGCAGAGCAGAAGGGATGCTTCAGTCAGTGGCTTTGAGGAAAGCCAGCACCCGTGAGCCCTGACAGAACATTGTGTGTGGGGAGAAACACTTCCAGTCTGTGTCTGGGAACACTGACAGATGACATGCACAATTCAGTCAAGATCCTGGGGCACATCGGTCGCCATGACAAAGACTTGGCACTTCACTCCTGCTGAGTCACTGAAGGGGTCTGGCTGAGGGGGAAAGGTGGCGACAAAGCTGTGTGTGTTGGGAAGGACCATCAGGGAGTAGAATGTAGGATGGACGCTGAGATTCTACACATGGAGCTCTAACCAACTTGAAGTGGGTCTGAGGGAAAAGAAAAAAAATGAGAACTGGAAATGTGGAGTGGGTGGTGGGAATAGAGATAAGCAAACCGAGCATACAGGGAATAAGAATAGGAAGCTGCAGGAGCTCCAATGTTTATCCAGAGTGGAAGGAAACAATGGTGGGGACAAGGAAGAGAGCAAATATTTAGGATATCTCAGTGGCAGTGCCCTTAAATGGGATCAGTTACTTGAGGAGAATCAAAACAAAACAACAACAAAACAAAACAACAAAACAAAACAACAACAACAACAACAACAACAACAAGGCAAAAGGAACAGAGGTCTGGATTTTGAGTACACTGTTCTTTTGACAAAATGGAAAATAATTAATAGCAGTAAGGAAAAAGAGAGATGGGGGGAGAGAGATAATAGACCTCAGAAACATGCAGAGGAAATAAGCATTTCCAGAGGAAACATAGACACTTGGAATAGAAAATATTCCCAGTAGGATTTTCTCCAGGATGGAGGAATAATTTGAACTATGGGTTCATTTGGGAATAATTTGAACTCTGCCTGACCTCCATCAACTACGAGCTAGAACACCTTGGACAAGTCACATTCCTTAACCTCGGATTCCTCAGCTGCAAAAGGAGTCTGCAATCAAATACCTACTTGTGAAGATGAAACCTGAAACAGTTGAAGCGATCAGTATGTCCCAGCTACCAGCAGGGATTACAGTAACAGGAGCCTAGCACTGGTGGTAATAGACTATTGCCAATGTAGTTAGCACCTGGGAGATCTTAGGAGCCTACAGCATTTAACCGAAAACAATTTTAAAGAAGCAAATTATCCATTAAGTAGCATAGACTGAATCAGAAGTACATGGGTGACAAAGCGTGGCTCTGTGAGGTCTCGCGGCCGAGGCTGGGAAGTCGCGGGACTATGAGCACGGATTAGAATTCAGACACGCATGTGAGTCTCAACAGATCATACACTGCCTATCTCTGGGACCTGTTGAAAATACAAATTGTGTTTCTTTATCTGTTAAACGAGTGTCCATGGTTGTTATGAGTATTGATATGATCTGAGTAAAGCGTTCAGCAAGTTTTCTGGCCTCATAGTAAGGCCTTAAAGGCTGGCTACACTTTTATTTTTGAAAACCTAAGGTGAGTTTTCCCTCAGGAAAGTCAGAACTTAAGAGTTACAGTTGGCTCTTTCCTAAAGTTATTGGAGCAGTAAAATAATGTTATGGAAAAGGCCTAAAATCACAGGGTGTGTCAGGAAAGTAATTCTAACCTCACCCCAAATCATGCCGTTGAGCACTTGGATATGGTGTATTCTTTCACGATCACCTTATTTCAAAGGACTAAGAGTGCTGAAAGAGTCCTTAAAAGGTATCCTTTAATTATCAAGTCATGTTTGTCATCTATTTATTTATTTGACAGAGACAGACACAGCGAGAGAGGGAACACAAGCAGGGAGAGTGGAAGAGGGAGAAGCAGGCTTCCTGCTGAGCAGGGAGCCCAACATGGGGTTCGATCCCAGGACCCTGGGATCATGACCTGAGCCGAAGGCAGACGCTTAACGACTGAGCCACCCAGGCGCCCCTGTGTTTGTTATTTTTAATGAGAAAAAAGATTAAAAAAAAAAAAAAGGAGCCATCAAATCAAGGACATAAATGTGCATAGTAAATCCTAGAACGCTAGGAGAGCAAATGATAACATTATGCAGAAGGCCATAGAACTTGAGAAACCGAAGGAAGAAAAATGTGGGTATTTAAGGAGCACATTTAAGCTTGTTATTGGATTTACAGGGTCCAGTCATGGCTCCTTGGACCACATGGAACATGACTTCTAGGAACAGAATAAGCTGATGCGGCAAGACCCAGCAGGATGTGAATTCTTTTCATGTAGTGGAAACTTTTATACCATCAGTAACCAAAGCCATGTATTTACCCTGAGTTCATAACACCATCTGGTCGTCTGGTACTCACCCCTGCAAAACGGAGCTGGGAAGTCCCACGAAGCACCATTCCCAGGGCTGACGATGCAGGTCAGAATTGCATGGCCTTCCAAGATATAGCCAGAGAGACAGCTATACCTGATCTTGTCCCCGATATTGAACCTTGTTCCGTGGAGAACTCCTTTCAGTATTTCCCCGGGATTACCACATGTGTGGCTAGGTAAAACTATTGAAAGAAAAAAAAAAAAAAAAAAAAGAAAAGTTAAAGATAGTTCTATTGAGATAAACTTCTATCACAAAACACACACTGCATTTGAATTATTCAGATTAGCAAACCTAGCACAAACACATTTTCATTTTGCCTGAAAAAATAGAGAAAATGTATTCGTGTTTTAGAATATCTACCATTTAACCATGTTTAAAGATCCTTTTAAAAGTATAAATAAATGCAGCTTGAGAAGAGGAAAAATACAGTTTTGCTCAGACTCTGTGTTCTCGGTGATATCTAGATTATTTTTCTAATTATGAGATTCTACAGTGTCCCAGAGTTAGCAGCCAGGGAACACAGTAGGACTATGGGCATCTGAAAAAGTGGGATCAGAAATATAGCAGGAATGAATATTCATGTCATGCTGACCCTTATTCCTTTAGGACCAACACTGTCAAACACACATCGCTAATCAATGTTTAATCAATGTTTGTTGGACAAACAACTGAATTAAGGAATAAATGGAAGATCTCATTCATTAATCTATCAGACTTAAAAAAAACACACCACTATTATATTCCAAATTTGTTGTTTTTCTTCACGCATTTATAGTGTCTGGTTCACAAGGAAGTTTTACCTATTAGTTTTGACAAAGCAAGTCAGTAAGAAAGCCTTGATTCTGTTCTGAACCTGCTCACTTTTTAAAGATTGATTGACTTGACAGAGAGAGAGACAGCAAGAGAGGGAACAAGCAGGGGGAGTGGAAGAGGGAGAAACAGGCTTCCCACTGAGCAGGGAGCCTGATATGGGGCTCAATCCCAGGACCCCGGGATCATGACCAGAGCCAAAAGGCAGACACTTAACGACTGGGCCACCCAGGCACCCCTGGACCTGCTCACTTTTTATGTTGAGAGCATTCTCTGCCTAATTCAACTGCCTTGAAACCTAATCAACAGGATGACATTTCATACTCAGAACATAATTTTGAAATTCGCTGATTCACCATTAGGTTAAATGGATCAAGTTGAAGATTGTTGGTTACTATCTACATTTTTCTGGTTCAAATTTAGCATATGATCAGTAAGTCAGAGTTATCATGACGTAGTGAAATAAACCAAGGAGACTGCCACTTAAAAAATAAATGATTTCAGGAGTGCCTGGGTGGCTCAGTCAGTTAAGCGCCTGCCTTGGGCTCAGGTCATGATCTCAGGGTCCTGGAATCAAGCCCCAGGTCTGGCTTCCTGCTCAGTGGGGAGTCTGCTTCTCTCTCTCCCTCTATCCCTACCTCTGCTTGTGCACTCTCTCACTCACTCTCTCTCTCTCAAATAGTTTAAAAAATGATTTTCAAAAAAGCATTTCCAATAAACAAAGTATTTTATACCTGTATCTTTTTTTTTTTCTTTTTAACATGGACCTGGGAGTGAATTTTGATATATATGTATAAAGGAATGTGAAATATTGTTTTCTTTGTTTGTAAACTAAGAAATAAAACTTTCCCAATGAATGGGAAGGGAATTTCAGTGATTTCTAAAGTGATTTTTATTACAAAATTACTTCAATAGGGATAAACTAAGCTATGTAGAAACATTTAGAAAACAAATATTACAACTTAGATATGTTATATTGACATGTTTATGAAATCACTGCTTACATAGTCAAAGTGTGCTCAGTTCTAGATTAAAAAAAAAAAAAAGGTCGTGAAATCAGTCTGCAAAAAGCTGTTAGTTTAGACAACACAATAGAAAATAATTCACTATAATCACAATCTTCTTTGTCTTTTATAAAAAAAGAAAGTCTGTATTTAATTCCACATTCACTATCACTAAAGCAATAAATCTGTTTTTTAAAAATGTTGTTTGAAAACACTGTTTGTCATTTAACTGTCTCTGGCTCTTCTAAGGTAGAATGTTTCAGTTTGATCTTGGAGGAGCACTTCGGTGGATGACCCAGGACCCCTGCCAGCCAGCAAGAAGTGGGGATCTGATAGCCAGACACAGGGAAGGCAGGGGCTGAATTTCTACCAACAATGGGAATAGAGAGATGAGGGTGGGTGAAATATGTACATATGAATGCTTTTGGTGTTTTCCTTCCTGGTCCAAGAATATTTAGAATTCACAAATCCTTCCTTGACTTTTTTAAGGACCTTTATAATTTGCATTAAGTGGTACAAAGACATCTTGTTAGAAGGTACATAAATTCACTTCAGAATGTATCCAGATAAATTGTTTCCCCAAAGACAAGAGTTATCCATGTAAATCTATCAAAAACTTTAAAACCTGCGACCGAGAGCCACAACACGTGACAGCTTTCAGAACTGGAAAAACCCCATAAGCCATTCTCAAAGCTGAATGTGGCCGATACAACTTTTCTATCCACTTATCTATTGAAAATAGCAAGAAATTATTTTTAATGATTAGCTTTAGCACAGATAACATAATTGTCTTTTGTACAGAAAGACCAGAGTAACAAAAATACAATGCGAAAGATTTCAGGCAATGCTGTCACTGCATGGGCAAACATCATTCTGCCTACTTAATACCTATTTACTACACCGAAAGAAAAGTGAAGGAGATGTCATAGGTCAGACTTGGCTGTGCAATCACATTGCCAGGAAGTGTGGAATTGCATGGACTTCGAAATGTTTAAGGGGAAAAAAAAAAAGAAAAATCATTCCTGAAAACATGGATCTCCCAAAGTGGGCCTCTGAAAAGAAAACATCCATGTCTTAAAACTTTTAAGAGAGTTGATGCAGTATTTGGAAACAGACAACTTTGACATTCAGAAAGAAAAACAATTTTGGCCATTCTGGATCATCAAGCTAGGAGAGCAATCTGTGATATAGACGTTCGAAGTGCTTGACCACCACAGGAAAAAAAAAGAGTAAATGGAAGGTGCACCTGTGCCTACAACGGACATCACAGCTCAAACGGTGTAGACGAGTTAAAGGATCTTTCTGAGGTGCAGCTTCAGATTTCCAGGGAGACGGTGGCTGTTGGTGCCAATCATGCCTATTAAAGCCGTGCGCGGAGATAAGCATCTCTGTGTCTGGGCTGCACCAGGCTCCCCTACTTCTGTAAACTGTTCCCTGGCACCTTAGACTAGGATAAACATCTCCTTTTTTGTTCTTTTCCACAGAGTTTGTCTTTCATCTTGACAATTGCACTCAAATTTGGAAAATGTTCACTCAACAGTTATTATTTGCACGGCTTTGTTTTCAACTGACAATAAAACGGAATGGAAAGAGAAGCAGATTTAAGACTCTTCTTTTGCTCTTATTAGCTCAGTTAATCTACTAAAAATGTGTCTTCATAAGTATTTATTCCATAGGGTACAGTGTGAGGATTGAAATGAGACGATGCAAGTCTCCAACTACCTGCTCTGTTTGACTCTGTCATTGGACTAGTGTTGCAACCACTAGCCCCCAATGTGGATCTTGAATTGGTCTTCCATCTGTGTCCACATATCGTCTAGAATAATGTCTAGCTCTCAGCAGGAACTCGCTAAATATATATTTGCTCAACCAACTGGTAAACATGAGTATTGATATAAAGTATCTCACGTATCCTTCTAGATAATGTACAAGATTCACATAGTCCATAGCTTGATGGGAACAGAAAAAAAGCTAATGAGTGTTCAAGAACAGAATAAAGTGACATTTCAGAAACAATGATTCAGCAACAAATTGTCACTTTAATCCACTTTTTACCACATTTGTATTAATATGTAAATAGGACTCAGAGGGTTAAAATGAATTATCATTTTTTTAAGGCAAAATAACTTAGCAAATGGGAAAAAGTGATTAAACACTAACTTTTAAAGTTTAAAGTCACTGGTTGGTAGGACAAGTTATAAATTTATGATTTGGGAATGAGTATTTTTGTTGCCAATCGACTTGATTTTAGAAAAAACGACAAAATTTTAATGTGAACAATGCCAGTGAGGAAATAGAAATAACTGAGGATGAATGAAAAGATTCACTTTCAGTTGCAAACGACAAAATGGCAAAAATGCGCACATTATAAAAGCATTATCAAATTCATTTAACCATTATCAAAATACCCTAAATTGTGAAAAATGGATGAAAATAATAATACATCTATGCAAAGATTTAAGACAAAGACATGTAAAACTTGCCAACACACAAAAATCCAGGGGCTGGGAAAGACTAATTTAACATAAACTCGATCCGAATGGCATCTCTGCCAATTTCATTTTAACTAATTTTTTACCCAGTTTCCCTGAAGATAGTGAATGTCCCTTTGTGTCTCCCATGGTAATGAGTACACATTAAGTATTTAGTAAATACTTACTGAATTGACTTGAACTCTAATTTTAATTCCCTTAAATCCTTCCTTGAAGTAATTTGCACTCTTTCCCATGGATGCTTCAAGAAAGAAATTCTTATTTGGGTAATGGGAATTCAGCACCCAGTGCATACATTTGGTAATGAGAAAACATTTCTTGAAAGGAGCTCTGGGCACAGTTCCTCCTCCTCAGGGCAGGTCTCATTCCACCAGACCGCATGAAGCCAAGTTTGTACACCCAGGGCTTGAAACACAGGCTGCCATTCTAATTACACTCATGGAAATTCCCTCCATAACGCATTTGATTTGGCAAGTGCATGTGGTCACAACTCAGGGACTTCATTAGGCTTTCACAGCAACCTTTACCCCAACTGTTTAAGTGATGAAATGGATGTCACATCAACTCCTTTTCCAGGAGAAAAGCAAAAACACGATGCTGAAATAAAATACAGCATTCATATTCATTATGAATGAATGGGACAAAAGGCTAGTGAACAGAATTTTGAAATTCATCAGCGGAGAGGTAGCATTTTTCACAGCTTGTGCACAATCAATGAAATGTCCCTGGGCGCAATCATTCGGAAACCGGGTCCCAGAGGGTGTATGTCAGACGATTTGTTTACACTTTGCCTTTCCAGGAGTCTCCCCACAGCTTAAGGAAATAAAACTTCAAATACCCACATGACATACAACACTTGAAATGTAAACTAAGGAGATGAGATGTGGGTGTCCATGGACTGTTTGCTCTGCGCCCCCTCCCAGAGCCTTGGGGAAGGATTAGAAAAATAGGGACATCTAATTTTCAGTAACACTTTAAAAATCAGATTTTCAAGGGGCGCCTGGGTGGCTCAGTCGTTAAGCGTCTGCCTTCGGCTCAGGTCATGATCCCAGAGTCCTGGGATCAAACCCCGCGTCGGGCTCCCTGCTCAGCGGGAAGCCTGCTTCTCCCCCTCCCACTCCCCCTGCTTGTGTTCCCTCTCTCGCTGTGTCTCTCTCTGTCAAATAAATAAGTAAAATCTTTAAAAAAAAAATCAGATTTTCAAATCTTGACACCTGACATCTATTCTCAGTATGGACCCTCTAAATCATGGACAGTTACTAAAGCAAGAGGAGGGAGAGAGGGTAGTGGCGTGAGAAAGACCACGAGGATTGCTCAGGAGACAGCAATAACCTAATATCTCCTTTTCCAGAGTCACTTTCTTCATGGTGGAGGAAGAGTGAGGGAGAAATGCTGCATGAATACTATTACTTTGAAAAATGACAGGACCTATAGGAGTGAATTAAAAGACAACATGAGTTTTATGTATATTTCAAGGTGGGAAGTGGTAAGGTTTGGCCAGATTAGAAAGGAAAGATCTCTAAGGGAAGCAGTTGTAGCAAGTGAACACAGAGCAAGGGAAGTATATTGCGTGGTGCGTTATGGGAAGGATATGGGCTATCAGACAGACTTGTGTTTCCACTTCAGAAATGGACTGTAGTATTGGGCAAAAGACTTAAATCTCAGTTTCTGTGTCTTGAAAGGGGGGATGGCAAGTAAAACTTATGGATGGATGTGTGTGAAACATAAATGAAATAACACAGATTGAACAGTTAACTGGATGTATGAAACAGAAGGAGGGACCAAGATACATTCACAATTCTTATTTACCCCAGTTCTAAAGCACCATGGAAATTTTAGGGAAATAATAAAAATTTACAAGTGTACAGTGCTTCTAATATATACCAGCTTCAGAAACAATAAAGCTAGAGAAAGTCTGTGGGAGCCAATATTATCATTAAAATGGGAAACCAAGGAGAAAGACATCCCAGTTCTATTTTTAGTTATATTAATTCTACTTTACTATTCCTGCTTTATTATAATAACAGTAATGCTTATACAGCACATACTATGAGCTAGACACTTCTTTAAGTGGTTTATATATATTAACAGTATGTGTGAAGTAAGTACTATTATCCTATTTTTATAGGATAATAATAAAGGAAGGAAAGGAAGGAAGATACTGTGGCACAGAGAAGTTAAGTAATTTCTCCATGGCCACACAGCTGGAAGTACTGGTGGTAGGATTTGCACATGGTGGATCCAAAATTTCTACTCTTCAGCACTACAATAAACCTTCTTATGAACATGTCAACATCAAAAGAAATAATAAAGTGTCTTCAAATCTATAGTGTTCTCAATGGAGCTTTGCTTGATATAATAATGTAGGTTATTATATCACTTAACTTTGTGCATTGGATCCTTTCATGGTCTTCCTTTTTTTTTTTTTTTTTAAGTAGGCTCAACATCCACCATGGATCCACCCAACATGAGGCTTGAACTCATGGCGCCAGGATCAAGACCTGAACTGAAATCAAGAGTTGGATGCTCAACCGACTGAGTCATCCAGGCACTCCTCATGGTCTTCTATTTTTAAGTCAAAGGCAGATGTTGTCTAAATTTTTCTAATCTGGAGCTGTAGCAGCTGGTCCTTTGCCTCCCAAACAACACAGGCATTAATCCAGGTATAAATTACTGCAAAATTAGTACAAAAAGAGTTATATGAAAAATGAAGAGTTACCTATTGAGAAGGAAGCAGCAAGCTTAGGAAGAATTTATAGATGGTGGCCCAGCAAAAGAGAATGCGTAAATATGACCATGATGGCCAATGATGCAATATGATAATTTTTGTTCTGAACATACTATGTTCTTTGTTTTAAAACCTGTGGATTGTGTCCATGGGCATACCCTAGAGTCAACAAGAAAAGAAGGACCATAAAAGTCGCTAAGTTTCTTCTGACTGGGGAAGTAACTGTGGAGGGAGCTGAAGGAAAAGAGGGTGGGAGCCCACCGTTAAATCCTCTGGAATACCCGAAATTAAGGAGTTGGGCTATCATTCAACTCAATAGAAAAATGCCCAAGAGTTAAGGGTAAGACCAGAGAGCCCAGGAGTCAAGCTGGGAAACAATCATGGACACACGGATGCCTGGTAATATCAAAGGTAGAAAATTCATCATAAGTGATTGACATACAAAAAGAGCATAGCAATAAGGAACAACACAAGATGTACTTTTCAATTGTCATGGAATCGTCAAAAAGGAAATGACATGTACATTAATTTTATCAGGTCCATTTACATATACTCCCACCACACGGTAGATTATAGACATGGTCATTAACTTGTAAATCATTTTTGTGACAATTTTTCTTTCTTCTTCTCTAAAGTGAAGTTTATATTCAACAAATGGATGTTCAGTTGATTGCAAATGTCTCAATATTTATGTAAAGATAAGGTAAAAGTAGTTCTAATATCTGCAAAGGAAATTTAAACAAATATGACCACAAGTCTTCGTACACATTCCCTTAATGAGAGCAAGGTAACTAGCAACAACTAAAAACCTGCTCAGAATGAACTTTGCCTCATGCCAAATACCACTCTGCTGGCTAGCACATGATATTCATGCAACGAGGGTAACACGTCCATTCCAGAGGTTAATATCACACTAAATACCATGAGGGGTAGTTAACAAATTCAATTAAATTGATTCTAGGAAACAGCTCCGAACTCTTTCTCAGTCATGGCTCATTTGGTAATTCAAATAAAGAAGGATTAAAAACAGACTAGAACACTTCCTCTTTTGGCTAAGTTAGAGTATCAAGGGTTGGATTTACCTTCCTGCCTTAGTCAAGTTAAAGAAAAGTCTAAATTTATGGAAAAAAAAAAAAAAAAAAACAGCCCTCAAAGCACTGGACATTACACAGTGCTGCAACATGATCCCTGAGAGATGGGGAATAAATGAGGGTCCCTACCATTTCTCCGGCTTTGTTGCCTGGAGAGACTTGCATGCTCAGGCACAGGGCATGGAAACCCAGGCTGACTCAGCAGTCTCCCTGAATGAGGACACAGAGACGAGAATGTGGGCAGGTCAAGGAAGCTAAAAATCACAGGCAGAGGGACGCCCCCAGAGACTGGCCGAGGGCCCTGTTTCATTCCAGGTGAGTACTGATCCACGTATGCCCACGGAGCTGAGAAGACTGTCTGTCCCCAGCAGTCAGAGCAGAAATCTTCATCACTCACTGGGCAGAAAATAGAGTACTGAGAAACCTCGGGTGGGGGAAGAAAATCACTCTAGAGTAAGTGCTGCCTACGTCACTTCTTAGAAATCTTGCAAGCACCAGATCAGAGTAGGGTGAGGCTAGTGAAGTGCCTAGCACTCCCTCTCTGGGTCACACAACCAGGCCCACCACCTGCTTAGACCGTAGGTGAGTGACCATCTACTTAAAATGGTCACCCCAGACTCTCGACTTCCCTCACCCTTCATCCAGTCTTCAAAAGCAATCCCTGTGAGGACAGACAGTACAAGAAATTTAACCACATCCAAAAAAGAAAACTTCGTGGAATACAAATATATCCCATACCCACCAAAGTAAGATTCCCCAGGTCTGGCGTCCAGTCAAGAATTACTAAGCTTGCAAAAAGGCAAGAAAATACAATCCATAATGAGGGAAAAAAAAAAACCAAAAAACAAAAAAAAAACCTCAGCCAGAAGTGACACAGGTGGTTCAATTAGTAGGTGACATTAAAACAGGTATAATAATTGTACACCATGTGCTCAAGCAAGTAAATATTGGACATGTTAACTAAACATAGGAAAGAAAAACAGGTAGAGATGATGAGACTGAAGAATAAAATCAATGTCCAATGTCAAGCTGACTTTAAGAAACACACTTGAAATATAAAGACACAAATAGAAGCAAAATGATGGTAAGCATAACCAAAAGAACAGTAACATTCAGCAAAAGCACACTCAAGTTGCTATGTTAATAGCACACAACAGTTTTAATGCAAAGAATCTTACCAGGAATGAAGAAGCTTATTTTATGATGATAAAAGAGTGAACATAGCAGTCCTAAACATGTATGCGCATGATAACAAAGTTCCAAAGCACATGATGTAAATACTGATAGAACTGCAGGAAAAATAATGGTAAAACAAAATTACAGCTGGAGATTTCCACACAAGGCTCGTAATTGAATGAGCGAGCGTACAGAAAATCAGTCAGGATATGGCAGGCTTGCACAGCCCTTGCAATCACCTTCTAATTAATTAATGCTTCAACAAGAAGTCACAAGGGATATTTGAAAATATTTGAGCAGGTAGAAATGGTAAAATGGCACATTGCAGTTGTGGGATGCATCAAAAACTATGCTTAGATGGAAATTTATAGCATGTAGCATTTATAACCTAAAAGAAGAAAGATCTCAAACAAATCTCTTAGGCCTCCATCAAGAGTAACTGGAGAAGAGAAAGCCAATTAACCCAAACAAATAAACATCAAAGACAAAAATAGCATAACACTATTAAAAGATAATGTCAATATATTTCACACCGCCACCCCCAAGAAGTCCTCACTGCATTCCAAGTCGTGATTAGTGATGAGGCTACAAGTGTGAAGATGCCACCAATCCCGCTCTGGAGGTGGCTTGTGGTCTGGGAGGTAGTGCGTGAGTACCCAAGTGCGCACAGCACAGTGTCCAAGAACCCACGCAGAATCTTCTACAAAGTCCCATGAGAAGAAGAAGAAGTTGCGAAGCTCTGAACAAAGGAAATGTCTCTATGTCTACCTCAAGCAGACCTCTGGAAAAGCCAAACATGAACCTGGAGACAGGAAATGCTTTATATGCTATCGCTAATCCTCACACCTTTCCAAAACAGGCATTATTCCAACTGTATCTGCAAAGAAGGTGAGACCAGAGAGGTTGAGGAACTTGGCTGAGGGAAGACAGGTGAGCCCACACCTCTGTGAACCCTAGGATATTATCATGTCACAATAGTGTTGAAGTAATTGAAAAGCTTTTAAATAATAATAAAAAAATAATGTTAGAAATCATGTGGGGATAGTTTAATACAAAAAAACCCCCAAAAAACAAAAAAACAAAAACAAAACAAAACAAAAGCTGAAGAACCAAGAACTGGGTTCTTGTTCTCTCTAACCCACTGTCTGTCTCCCTCTGTGGTATCCTATTTTCTTTTCCATCTTAATAATAACAAACACAGCAAAAAGTAGGATGACCCATCCAGTATAAAATTTTAAGATGTTGCAGAAAACGAGTATTTCAAATGTATGTAAGTTCTTTTGTCTTTCTCAATGCTGCTTCTTTTTTTTTTTTTTTAAAGATTTTATTTATTTATTTGACAGAGAGAGACACAGTGAGAGAGGGAACACAAGCAGGGGGAGTGGGAGAGGGAGAAGCAGACTCCCCGCCAAGCAGGGAGCCCGATGTGGGGCTCGATCCCAGGACCCCGGGATCATGACCTGAGCCGAAGGCAGACGCTTAACGACTGAGCCACCCAGGCGCCCTTTCTCAATGCTTCTTCCTGCAAATTGAAAACTGTAAATACCAGGGGAAATCTGACTGAGCATCTTAGAAAACTAATGCAAAGTTTAAAGATTAAACTGAATGCGGTGCTCATTTACCATTTCCTTAGTAGGACACTCTTTAAGACAAGCTACATAAACACCCACTCAGTTTCGTTGATCTGTTCTACTGATCTTTTGGTTTCTATTTCATTGATTTCTGCTCTGATCTTTATTATTTCTCTTTGCCTGCTGGGTTTAGCAGCAATGTCCACAATAGCCAAACTATGGAAAGAGCCAAGATGTCCATCAACAGATGAATGGTTAAAGAAGATGTGGTATATATATATACAGTGGAATATTATGCAGCCATCAAAAAAAAAACCCCACAAAATCTTGCCATTTGCAACGACATGGATGGAACTAGAGGATATTATGCTGAGCAAAATAAGTTAATCAGAGAAAGACATGTATCATATGACCTCACTGATATGAGGAATTCTTAATCTCAGGAAACAAACTGAGGGTTGCTGGAGTGGGGGGGGTGGGTGGGAGGGATGGGGTGACTGGGTGATGGACACTGGGGAGGGTATGTGCTATGGTGAGCACTGTGAATTGTGTGAGACTGTTGAATCACAGACCTGTACCTCTGAAACAAATAATACATTTTATGTTAAAAAAAAAAAAAAAAAAAAGAAGATAGCAGGAGGGGAAGAATGAAGGGGGCTGGAATTGGAGGGGTAGACGAACCATGAGAGACGATGGACTCTGAGAAACAAACTGAGGGTTCTAGAGGGGAGGGGGGTGGGAGGATGGGTTAGCCTGGTGATGGGTATTAAAGAGGGCATGTACTGCATGGAGCACTGGGTGTTATGCACAAACAATGAATCATGGAACACTACATCAAAAACTAATGATGTATGGTGATTAACATAATAAAATTTTAAAAAAAGGAACACTCACTCAACTTTCTTATATTCCAAACTCTATGGTTCTTGACCATAAGAGAGCCTCAGCTTGATGTAATTACAGAGCCACATTCTGAGCCCAGTGAGTCTTCCAGAGGGGGGAGGAGAGTTGCCAGGGATCAGGCAGCTTCCTTTTCACTGTGATTCTACCACTGATGAGCTGAGTCACTGGAAGCATAACTTAATCTAGGCCTCATCTGTTTCTCCAGTGAAGTGAGCAAAGCTACAGCCTCATTCTCTGGGAGCGACGGTTGACACAGAGCTTTGGGAGCAGGTTCACCTGGAAGGGCTTGCAGGATACACCTTCTGGGGAGGGAAGGAAGCAGGACTGAGCAGAAAAAGGAAATGAACTGCAGTGCAGTCATGACAAAGGCCTCAGCCCATCCCATGGGGAGCCCTGGGGTTGAGCTGGCTGCTCAGTGTTGCCTCAAATTAGAGAGACCAGAGCCTTCCCAGCAGCACAGCCTAGTGTTAGATGTGGGCTGCTCCCTGGGCAGGTGTCACCTGAGACAAGGCTGCTCTCTCAAGCTGAGATCAATTCCTGGGGCTGGTCTCAGCCAAGGTCCGTTAGACTCCGACGAAGGTCTAACTATTCTTTCTTTTCTTCCTTTTTCCATTATGGGATCTGGGACTAGCCATGTTTAACTTTGAGTGTTAAGGTGTTTTTTTACTTCTAGCATTACACCTGAACTACCTTTAGGTTTACAAGAAGAGCTCCTACAGAAATCTTTCAGGTGTTGTATGCAGGTAACAAAGAAGGTGGTGGCAAAGGAGGGGAATGTGCTCTTTGTCCAGGTGGTGGCCCCATTACTGCCAACCCGGCCTGGAGAGGTGGGGCGGGGCCAGAGAGCTGGGGGCCAGCTCAGAGGAGTGGAGACCGTGGCCATACAGTGTAGCACGAACCAGCTTCGGAACAAACAGGGAAACAGTCTCCTATTTATTCCCACTTTACTAAAGGAAGATGATCCTTGCAGGACTAGGCAGATGGAAAGATGATCAGCTGTACAGGATATGAGCAGATAAAATGTTTCAAGGACACGATAATTTAAGACAGGGCTGCATTAGTGCTAATCAATGGAAAGTGATAACAGCAGGTGGAAGGTAACTGGCTTGGAGCAATCTGACAAGCGCCTGATGCTGGAGTCAAAACGCTGAGCTGAACAGGAGGTGAGGAGCCAGCCGAGCCTGAAGGAGAGCAAGCCGTTCCACAGGAAGCAGGTGCAGTCAGGGCTCAAACATAGTGTGCAACTTTTTCAGAAGGAACCTCAATAACGTGCATGCTATTAGCAGGGACTTAGCAAAATAGCAAATTACCTGTAGGAAGAAGATTATAGCAGGAATAATGTTAAAGAGATAAACCGGCACTCAAAGCAATAACCATAAGATCCAAAGACTAAATTAAAACAGGACAACACAAGTGACCTATAAAATACAAAGACTGGATCACATACATGGAGGTACTTTACAGACATTCTAAGAGACATCTTCCTTCATCAGCCGCTTTCCCTTTCAGGCTCTGGGCATTACTTTATTGCCTTTTTATTTTCTTAAATTAGGACCTTTACGCCTATACTCATGTCCACACACACACATTTCTTTTTTTTTTTTTTTTTCACACACACACATTTCTTATAAATTACATAGAAAAATATACATTTGAGTTATTCAAATCAAATATATTAAATTCCCGTTTAAGAAAATGAATGTAATTTAAAACGATGGTTCTATAATTTTATTTAGATAGAAAATTTGGGTTTTATGAAGATTCAACTTTAAAATCACTTCTAATTTTAAGTTATTTGTATAGAAAATAATAAAAAGTATTTAACAATTTATAAAGCCATGTGGTATTATATGTTATTTCTAATTAATGAATTCTTGGCTGTCAGTCTAAGCTGATTTAATTTTTCTTTTATGTGCTGGCAGTTACCTTCTAAAAATAGTTTTAAATTAAAATTATGGACATAAGCAGTTTCAGCTTACCAGGTGTTAGTATATTACTAATTTATGATTTTCATATTCATTTGAAACTAAAAGCTGTTTTCATGATTGAATTCATATTAATAGCTCAAGTTTTTATTAAAAAGAGCATCTTTTGGGAAATGTAAAGCATGTTTCTCTGTCAAGTACTATATATAGGATAGCATTTACTTAATATATATATATATATATATATATATATATATATATATATATAAATCTTCAAGTTTTTCTAATTTCTGAACACCTTTGCTCTAAATAATTCCATCATAACAAGGAACCAGTGTGTGGATAAAATTAATATATAATATTAAGGTTAATTCTATTTTGTTTTAAAATCATTTTGTGTATATACATGTATCAATGTAACTATTTAAATGTAATTCTCGGGCTGAGGAAGAGGGGAACCAGCAGTAATTAAATGGTGTGTACAGGGACACAAGGTGCTAGGTCCCTGAATCCCCACAGGATTCTGCGGGGCAGGTAAGAGAGACGAGCAGGTGGGGGGCGGGGGGTGGATCCAGGATGGAGGCTGCTCTCTGACTCAGACCCCACACTTCCTTCTCATCCTAGAAACCTCACCGACCAGTAGGACTCAGCTCTACAGAGTTGTCCCCTAGAGGAAACTGCCAGGATGCCAGTTAACGATGACCTTCTGGAATCTGGAATCTGGAAACAATTGCACTTTGGGAAATGGGTTCTACGTCTCTGCTGACAACAGAGCGGCCCGCCTGCCTCATCATCACTGCTCAGTTGCTATCTGGTGTGCACGCTTTCTCCTGACCATGTACTTTGCATCCCATCCTCCACCCTTGATCTGTAAACTCCCACCGCAGCAGGGAGGACCTCGCCCCACACCCACCATCCACATACTCAATTGTCATTTCCATGTATGTGCACATTGGCTTAAGAACGGTTAACCCAGACCCCAGTGAGCAAAAACAACAAGCAACTTCCCACCCACAGTACAGTGCCTTCGTAGGCTTCCCTTTGACTTTGAACTTGTAGACGCTGCTCATTGTCAAAGTCACTGAGCTGAGCACCTTGCACCACCCTTTCTCTCCACCTCTGTGACTCTAACCTTAAATTCATAGCACCTCATTTTTCTAGTCCACTGTGACAACCTCTTTGATATTAAATGTCCCTATTCCTGTGAACTTTACCATCCATTTTCAGCATGGAAGAAGGGGACTTTTGATGACACAAGTCAGATGTGTGGTATTCCCCTACTGAATCCACTCCAGGGTCTCCTAGAGCAGTGGAAGAAACCCCAAACTCCATACCAGGGACCACAATGCCCAGCATTGTCTAGCCCCTCTCTATTTCTCTGACTGTAGTCCCTAAAAGATTCATTGTGTATCAGCCATACAGGCCTTTCTTTACGGTCCTAGATGATGCAAAGCCCCTTCCCTCCTCGGGGCTTTTGCAAACGCTATTACTCTGCTGGAATCTAGACCTTTACAGGAGGTTTCCTACTGTTCATGTCTCTGGTCAGCTGAAAGCATTCTTCAGAGGCCTCTCCCATTCATTTTACCTAAAATAACTGGACTCTTGCCTCCTACTATTTTATTTTATTTTATTTTTTTTAAAGATTTTATTTATTTATTTGACAGAGAGAGACACAGCGAGAGAGGGAACACAAGCAGGGGGAGTGGGAGAGGGAGAAGCAGGCTCCCCACCTAGCAGGGAGCCTGATGCGGGGCTCGATCCCAGGACCCTGGGATCATGACCTGAGCCGAAGGCAGACACTTAACAACTGAGCCACCCAGGTGGCCCATTGCCTCCTACTATTTTATATCACTTATTGGGTTCATTTCTTTCTGGAACCACTGCTATTTTAAATTAGCAGAATGAGAACAGAAGGCTTAGCTCTCCGATTCGCCTTTGTACCCACAACATTGTATAGTGGAGATCCCATAAACTAAGTATTGAACAAACGACTTCATTAAGGGAAGAGAAAATGCACAAATTGGCCTTGGGGGGGAAATTCTGATTTCCTAAGAAGTGGAACTCAAGAGTCTATCAGAAATGCCTATTCATATTTTTTTAGGAAAGGTCCCACACCTCAAATAGAACTTGTACCCCAAGAATAAATGCAAAGCTGCCTTTACATACATCTTGATCCACATTCACATCAGTGATTAGGACTCACCTGTTTGGAAAAAGAAAGGCAGCCCTTGGATCGGATCAGTGGGAGGAATATGGCCTTAAGCTAAAAGTACATGGGACCTACAAACTCACCCTCATAAGGTGTTAGGAGTTCTTGCTCTCCCTCTGTCTTGAGGTGCATGACCCTGAGTTATAGCAGCGGTAGTGAAAGGAAGGACCAGGGGGAAAAACAGGGAAGAGACCAGGAGAGAAGAAAGCACTAGAACCTTGCTGCAAATCTGCACTGTGAGCAGTAGCCTCCCATGCACAAAGGCTGGTGGGAACAATGGCAAACTTCCTGGATTTCTTCAATGGTTTTACAAAACCCACACAAAAACTCATTTAATGTTTGAAGGGTCAGGAAAGATATGATGAAGTGAAGTCAGAAGAGGCAATTTCTTTACATTTTGCCATGATCCTGAAGGGCTGATTAAATCCCATAGCATAATTTAGTTAAATGAAGCTGCAAGGTTGAAAATGCTGTAGCAGATTTAAAAGCATTCTAAAAATATAAAGAGGATGCCCTATCGTCTGCGACCCAGCTCATAATGCAATTTTGAAGGAATAGGGGAAGAGATTCAAACAATGGTCTGGTCTTGCAAGCAACTGTTCTAGATTTTCTCAGAATTATCAAGTGCTAAGTGATTCTTGTGTGGATGCAGGCAGATCTAGAAGAGTCTGTTAAAATGGGGAACAGGACTCTTCCATAGTGGCAAAGGCCAATTTATAAAAATAATCTACAGAGAAGGCAAACAATGATCAAATAAAGTCAAAGAGACACATGTCCTGGCTACAATGCGGTCGGTCGAAGGTCACAGGTATGGAGGACACATGAGTATGACACACCAGGAAGGGGGCAGTGCCAGCCCCAGCACAGCCTGTCCTCTGAATAAGACTGGACAGGGGCACTGACATTTACAGAGCACCTACAACATGCACAGGGCCCTTGCCAATTATGTTCACACACATGTAAGTTTTATATGATGTAATTGTCAAAGATCTATTTGCTGCAAGCTCTGTATCCAGGATCCCCAGTGCATGATGATGAAGAGTGGTTTTGCTCACTGCAAGACTGGTCATCTTACACCAGGGTTGGGGACATAGAGGGGGATGAACTGCTGTTTAGCCAACTTTTCCAAATCTGAGGGAGTGGGCTAGAAAACACCAAATCCAGTCTTTCTCTATCCATCTATTAGGTCTTTTCAACCAGGCAGAGATATCGAGAGGGTCTCCACAGGAAGACCATTCTGAAAGTCTCACAGCCCCTAATCAGTAAGGTGGATCTTTGCCATCAACATGATAAGTATTTTGCTCATCACCACATCACACAAGTGTAAGCTGATTCAAATAACTTGTCATCTGCAGTATAAGGGAAACACAAGGGATTCTAGAGTCTCATCTGGACAAGATGATATTTGGGGGCTTAGATGGTGAAATGGTGCACTTTAAGGCCCTAATTTTTTATGAAAATAATCCATAACTTTAATGATCTGGATGAATTATTGACCTGGCTTGAAATTAGTTATTAGAATTATGACAACATAATTTAAAGATACAAAATTCAACAGACACAGATTCATTTTCTAATTATCTTACATTCAAAAATATGTATAAATCTTCAGATCAATGCTCATATGAAAGAGACCCCAGAGGGCCCCCTTGCCCCTCATCCCACATAAGAACACAGAGACAGCCGCCCATAAGGTGGAGGAGTGTCCCTCACCTCCTCTTTTCCCTTGCTTCAGGGGGAGCTGTTGGGTGAGCTAGCTATATGTCACCATGCAGATAAGGACCGAGATTCAGGGAATGACACCTGAGTAAACAAAGCATGGACCAGGCCATCTGCCCAAATCGGACTCCCTTCTGCCCCACCTAAACTGTGGCCCAACAGATAACCAAACTTCTTCTCAGCTTGTGCCATGTACTTTGGAGCCTTTTTGTTAGATAACTGTGTTAGGGCATAGACTAAACTAATAGAACATTTCTGAGAATCAGAACTCTTAATGGAACTCATCACTCCCCACAGTGTGCTGGGATTTTGGATGTATATCACTGGTTTTTTAACCAGACTATAAAACACAGATCAGGATACTTATCTGATTAACTATGTAATGAGTGGATCTGAGAATAGTGACACCACTAAGCTCAGTAAATGTTAATTCACGTGTATGCAAAGTAAATGTTTGGGCGTCTTGTGATGCATCCTTCCCTGAAGATCTAAGGTGACATTTACCTTCAACTGGACTTATAATAATGAAAACAGAAGCTTCATCACCATCTATTTATCTACAGTGGCCACTGTTTGGAAAGCATGTGTTTAAATGCATTGTAACATACAGAATGCATGTCTATTCGTACCCTGAGCTCTGGGATTTCTCCCTAAATCCATAAAAGTACAAAGAGAGATCAAAAGTTTTCACTCAGAACTGCTTTTAACAGCATACAAAGGACATCGTATCAATATGCATGTACACGTGTGTCTATTTTATACACTTAGACAAATAGACGGTATCCAAATAATAATTTCATTAATATTCTCATCTTACGTACTTTGATATAGTTTTGTGCATTAGATGGTATACATGGCTTATCTACTTAAAATAGTTTAAAAATTAATTTCTCATATGCAACTAGCTAAAAGTCAGCAGTTCTCTGACTCAGTATCTGAATAAAACAAGTTTGGAACATAAAATTATTTAACTCAAATAAATACATGTTAAACACTTTTCATAACACTATTGTTGGCTCTAGAGAGACTCCGACATTTTCTCTCCAATAGCCTTCCTTAAATTAAAAAAAAAAAAAAAACCCTCTTTAAAAATATAAATATTTTAAAAATTCCCTTTATAATTACAAATTTTACAACCATGCCTATTAATTGATCTAATACATATTTTGAATTCTCTAAACATTCCAAAATCAGATCAGCTTTGTGCAGAGAAAAATGTTTATAAATTATATCAAGTATTTGTGTACACTATTTCATATAATAAAAGTCAAAATCTGGTATGTAATAACCTAAAGAATATAAAATACTAAAACAGAACAAATTTAATTTTAGATACCACCAAAGTAATGATACTGAAATGTTAAAAATCACCATGTATTCATTGGAAGTGAAAATATGCTCTCATATACAACTGATGGACTTGGATACTTAATGTTTAAATAAACAAGCCTCTTTAGGAGGGAAATGGTCAATGAAAGTTATTTGTATTTCAAATGACTGAGAAAAATCAGAATTGATTGGAAAGGTGTAATTTTTTTTTTTCTTTTTTACTATACCCGGTTATATACTTCTTTTTCTTTTTTCTTTTTAAGCAGGCTCCACACCCTACATGGGGTTTGAACTCACAACCCTGAGATTAAGAGCCATGTGCTACACCCACTGAGCCAGACAGGTGCCCCCATAGTGGTTATATAAACATAGCAATGTAGTAAATATTAAATTTAGTAAAAGAGCAAAATACAGAAATTGTTGATAGATGAGTATTTGAGCTTTTAAATAAACATATGCAAATATGTGTCCTTATTCTGCCTGGAAGATCCCCACCCCCCCAAAAGGCTCACGTTCTAGACTATGCAGATTTTCTTTGGTGAAAATCTTCCTCAACTTCAACTTCCTCTGTTTTGATTGGAGAATTGCTCATTACTTCTGTAATTATTTCACTATTTTAAAAAGCAGCAGCTGAGGATTTAGAAGACACCTAGCAAAGGGGAGGATGTCCGAGAAGATATGTGGGCTTTTTCCTGCATAAATGAGGGAGAAGAAAGATCAGAGGTCCAGCAATGGGGCTTCAGAGCTGGCCTACCTGCAGCAGGTGGGGAGGCTGACAAAGGAAACACAGACACTTGGCAGGAGCACCAAGACCGTAACGTCTGGTGTTACAGGTGAGAGAATTTGGGAAACACCTACTCCTCCGTAAGGAAATTCAGATACAATTTACCCCTAGCATCATGGCCACTCACACTATCCCATTTACCAGGGACCCCACAGGCCAGGAGATAAAGAAGGTGGGCGGGGGCGATGACAAACCTCAGAAAGGCACAGACTGTTAGTCACTCAGGTGACTAGACAGAAAGAAAAGACAGAAACGACTCTCAGATTCCATACAAATTTTAAGATTATTTGTTCCATTTCTTTGACAAAAGTTGATGGTATTTTGATAGGGATTGCATTAAATGTGTAGATTGTTCTAGGTAGCATTGACATCTTCACAAATTTGTTTGAAACAGATAATACATTATAGGTTAAAAAAAAAGAAGATAGTAGGAAGGGAGAAATGAAGGGGGGAAA